>NC_140968.1:59009166-59071666 GCF_056783735.1 Eptatretus burgeri
CACCCTCCAGTGATGGTAGCGAGACGAGTTAGGATTTCAACCAAAATACGTGGCACAGTGCAATTGGTTTACTGACCCTTGCTGGAGGAAGGGGAAATTGCGGGTGGGAAACTATGCCAATTCTGAAAAATATCCTCTCGCTCCCAGTGTGTGTGTGTGTGTGTGTGTGTGTGTGTGTGTGTGTGTGTGTGTGTGTGTGTGTGTGTGTGTGTGTGTGTGTGTGTGTGTGTGTGTGTGTGTGTGTGTGTGTGTGTGTGTGTGTGTGTGTGTGTGTGTGTGTGTGTGTGTGTGTGTGTGTGTGTGTGTTCATGTTCTAATATAATATTTGTATAATTTATTTATTTATTTATCTTACTTAATTTCTAACTTGGAGCCATCTATATATTTTGTGGAGAGGAGGGGGTCAATTGACAAAGAAAAATTCCCGGTATGGGCTTTGAGCAGGAGGGTGGAGAAAAGAAAATGGGAATTACTAACAAAGGGAATGTATGAGAAATGAGGAAGGGGTCAAAGGAGCACTGTCAGCTGCAAGACGAGAGTCCAGTTTTCCACTTTCTGAGAAACTGTGTCGACTATGTCACTTTTAATCGAGATCTGCTTCCTTCTTAGCTGGTTACGAAGCGCCTTGGGTTTGATACTCGTGTCACAGTGCTGGGACACGTGCAGCGGGGAGGTACTCCCAGTGCATTTGATCGTATCCTGGTAAGTGACGCACCTCATACAAAAGCCACCTGCCAAAGGAAATTGCCATGATACCCATAATTGCTTGTTTTTGTAGGAAAAAAGATCTGAACTCGTGCTTACTCTCATACACAATGTTTACGAGATGTACAAAGACTGTCTACATTGAAATTTGAATAATTTCCTTAAAAAATAATTAAATAAATGATTTTAAAGATAAAATTGTAATTTCATTGCAACAGTACAAGTACATATACTTTACTTTTACTCATCCGAATTACTAATCATGAGTATAGATTTTAAAATTGTATTTTTAACCTTGCAGTTTATGCATTTGTTTTTTTGTCTTTCAGTGCAATAAGAATAATTAGCTCAGTTTATTCCTCCAATATATTGTCTTCTGCTATTTGAACGGACAAAATTATTACATTATCCTCCACTATTGTGCAATATTGATCAAACATTCATATCAACAAAGTTAACTGTCTGCTAAACTGATAGCTCCGGCTCAATGGTTACGGGTCATTATTGGAGAAAACCAAAACAGCCTTAAAACCCATAATATCTCAGAAGCTACGCAGAGGTAAGTTTAGTTCATACTTGCATGTGAGATATCGATGGTAGTTGTAGGCTAAAGGATAGCTCAGTTAGTAGTATTGTCACTTCTTAGCAGCTTGCCTGTTCCTGAATTAGTTTTCCCTTTCGAGTCAAATCCAACTAAAACTGTTGTCTTGGTGCAAGTGCTATCAAGGGAGACCTCTTGTAAAATTATTATTTCCTACAGTTGGTAATTTAACTATGGCTGTCTTGTCTGAAAATGGGTTCTGCACTTAAAATAGCCGATGATATCTTTCAAAAAAGTGAAATGCTCATCTTGGAGATTAATGAAGTATGTACTATCATTACGAAGGGATGTTCAGCTTACGTTGGATTAATTTAATGTAAAGAATCGGGTTAGTACATAAAAGATAATCAAATTTGTATAAGTCAGAAATAGGATGTGGATCGGGCACATTCATGATGGGCCAAATGCAGTGCCTGATTAAGCCTCGGCTGACCCTAAGGCACATTTTGAAATTTTAGAGAATGGCCTGAAAAAAATTTAAATTAGATCTCGGGCTCATGGAAATGGACCCCAGACAAAAGATGAACTGATTCAAGAACAAAATATTTAATACATAAAAAGACAAATATTTAATGTGAAAATAATTTTTGGCCCAAATTTTTGGCTGGCCCTAAGGCACATGCCTTGTCTGCCTAATGGTTAATCCAGCACTGGCCAAATGGTCTTTGTTTAAGTTTCCTTGCCAGTTATTGTATAACTACATTCGACTTGCATCTGACACAATCACTTTGATGTTCAAAGTTTTGGGTTCTAAGAGTTAATTGTGCTGGTACTTATCTGCAGGCAAGTCGGATGGGAGTGGAGGCAGTGATAACTCTCCTTGAGGCTTCGCCCGAAACCCCTGCATGCGTGGTGTCCCTTACTGGAAACCAGGCTGTCCGTGTGCCACTCATGGAGTGTGTACAGATGGTCAGTGACTCAATACTTGCTCAGTTTTCAAATTTAAAGGCTGTCTTGCCAGTTGTACTTTTGTTGTTGCATGTGTTGTTCAACAAAAGGACAATGGTGTGTGTGTGTGTGTGTGTGTGTGTGTGTGTGTGTGTGTGTGTGTGTGTGTGTGTGTGTGTGTGTGTGTGTGTGTGTGTGTGTGTGTGTGTGTGTGTGTGTGTGTGTGTGTGTGTGTGTGTGTGTGTGTGTACATGAGCATGAGTGTACACACGCACATGCATTTTTACATTTTTGTATTTTCACAGGATCTTATTGTCAGTTGCTTCATCAAGCAAAAATCAATGTAATTCATCCAAAATTTAAAATTGCATAACTACACTTTCATTAGTGCATCACATGGAGAGGTGCAATTCATCTTTACTGCAGCTGTTGCCAATCGACTTCCTGTGGAGCCAACATTGTCATAATATCTCGTTTAGTCTTTTTGGGGAGCACCTATGTTTTTTTTCTTGGAGCTGTTTTCCTTCAAACACTTGTCTCCTCAGAGAACTTTCTACCACTCACCTAAACCTCTCCTCTGCTCCTCTGCAATTTTATTGTGAATTGTCTTAATTCTCATGGCGGACTCGATCTGGGCGTGCGTATTATGGTTGGCCGAAGATTCCAGGAATGCTTTGACTTCCTCACCCCGTCACACCATTGCTTTTCACGAGTCCATCAGTCATCCTCGCAGCAAAGAAGCATGAAGCTAAAACCACAATCATTCAATCGGAATGCCATGGAAGCTTCATGCATTACAGCGCCTTCAGAAAGTATTCACACCCCTTGACTTTTCCACATTCTGTTGTGTTGCTGCTTGAATTTCAAATTCAAGCTACCCTCAGGTGTGTGTATCTACCCTCAGGAGAGCCAGAAAACAACATCTTTCTCATCTCAAGTCTGAACTCTCAAACCTCTCTCCCTCCTCAAAATCCTGGTGGCGTTTAATCAAATCTGTTTCTGGTGTATGTTCCCCCTCCATCCCCTCCCTTACCTCAAATGGCCGCACTGCTGATTCCACACGTGATAAAGCTGAATGTCTAAACTCGGTGTTTGCAGCTAAATCTTGTGTCCCAAACCCATCACTATCTCTACCCACTTTACCCAGTCGCACCCAACTGTCCCTGGACTCTGTATCCTTTTCTCCTGACAAGGTGGCGAGCTTGCTTTCAAACCTCAAGTCAGATTCTGCAACCGGTCCAGACGGCATCAGCCCACGTGTCCTCAAAGCCTGCTCTTCTGCTCTTGCTCACCCTCTGTTCTATTCACCCTCTCATTTTCCCAAGGTCATCTGCCATCTGCTTGGAAATCTGCTAACATCACTGCCCTGCATAAAAAAAGGTGCAAAAACAGATCCCTGTAACTACAAACCAATCAGCCTTCTCCCAATCATCAGCAAGGTGATGGAATCCATCATCGCCTCAGATATGAAATCCTTCCTCTTCTCCAATGGCTTGATTTCCAATCATCAATTTGGTTTCAGACCAGGTCACTCTACCCTGGATATGCTGCTTCTGCTCTCCCATCAATGGATAGAGGTCCTCAATGCCAGACAGGAAATCCGAGCCGTATCCCTGGACATATCACGTGCTTTTGACACAGTCTGGCACCCTGCCCTACTCACCAAACTCTCTTCCCATGGTATTCAAGGCCATCTCCACTCATGGCTTGCAGACTTCCTCTCCTGTCGCAGTCAACGTGTGGCCCTAAATGGAGTTCTTTCATCCCCTCTTCCTGTGCAGGCTGGAGTTCCTCAAGGTAGCGTTCTGGGCCCTGTTCTTTTTCTGGTTTTCATCAATGATCTCTCGGACTCTCTGGAAAATCCTCTATTTCTCTTTGCCGACGACTCCACCCTCTGCCGTACCATCTGTCATCCCTCAGACCGGCAAGCAGCAGCTTCTTCGCTCACTGCAGATCTGGATAAAATCACAAACTGGTCCAACACGTGGAACATGTCTTTCAATCCAGACAAATCTCACACTCTCACTATGTCTCTTCGAAAGGACCGTTTACAAAACCCCCCCATCCACTTTCTCAACAATCCTCTGGAAGAAGTCTTTTCTTTCAAGCTTCTGGGTCTCACTATCTGCCATGACCTTTCCTGGGAAAGTCACATTTCCAACCTTGCCTCAAAAGCCAGTCGCCAACTGGGAATCCTCCGTCGTGCAAAGTCCTTCCTCGGCCCTCTTGAGCTCCTGACCACTTACAAAGCTTTTGTCCGTAGCCTGATGGAGTACTGCTCTCCCCTCTGGGCTGGTGCTCCTGCCTCCCACCTTTCTCGACTTCACGCTGTCGAAACCAGGGCTTTTAAGATCATTGGCATCTCCCGCAATGAAGCTGAGTCTTTGGGCCTCTCACTCAATCACCGCAGGTTGGTCGGTGGTCTTTCTGTCTTCTACCGACTCCTCTCCAGCCTTGCCCCCCTGCTCTCTCTGCGATTTGTCCCAACCACATTTCCACAGGGCGCTCAAGGTCCGCCAACAACCCCCTTCTGGTAAAACTACCAAAATCACGAATCACTGCTCATCTTCACTCTTTCATTCCTCTTTTTTCCCGCCTTTGGAATAAACTTCCTCACTCTATTCTTTCCCATTCTTCCCTCCAGGCTTTCAAAACAGCTGTTCACCACCACCTCTTATCTTCCCCCATCCAAATCCTCGATCTTTTCTACCCCCGATAATCCACCCAAGCCCACTTCCTTCAATTCTCCTGCTTTCCTTCCTGAAAGTCCCTGTAATGTCCATCTTCTCCTCGCCATGTTCCCCGTCCCATCCCCATCCCTCTCCCTTCCACAGTTCACCTGTGTCTGTTCCCCAATGTTTTGTCCCTTCCACTCCCGCCCCTCTTGTCTCATGCCTCCTTGCTGTGAGTTGTGTGTTAGCTCTCATACAAGCCTCGACCAAGGTATACAAAAAAAAAAAAAATGGATTAAATTGAGATTTTTTTTGTCACTGATCCACACAAAATACCCCATAATGTCAAAGTGGACATTCGTTTTTAGAAATTTTTACAAATCAATTAATAATTAAAAGCTGAAATGTCTTGCATCAAGTATTCAACCCCTTTGCGATGACACATACTTGGCGTTTGCTTAACGGTTAGCATGGTGGTGGACTTTGTATCCTAGGGTCCTGAGTTCAAATCCCGCTCAGCTGTTGAATTAATACCAGGTGAGGTCGACAAAATGAGTGCCAGCATGCTGGTATACTGTGTCGGAGTGGTGACTCGTCCAGGATTGTACCCAATAGCCAAGGAGACTGCTTCAGCAGCACCAATGCTCTGCACAGAGTATGGTCCCAATCTCCTCCTCCTCCTCCTCCTCCTCCTCCTCCTCCTCCTCCTCCTCCAATGACACCCCAAATTGAGCCCAGGTGCATTCAATTTCTCTTGATCGTCCTTGAGATGTCTCTACAACTTGATCGGAGTCCACCTGTGGCCAATTCAATTGATTGGACATGATTACTTCCACCTACTTCACCACCACCTCCTTCACCACCACCAAAGGTGAAGGAGGTTATGTTTTCACCCCTTACTGTCTTTCTTTGTTTTTCTGTTTGTGTGCAGGATAACTCAAAAAGTTGTGGATGGGTTTGAGTGAAACTTGGTGGACATGTTTTGTGGGTGACAACGAAGAGTTGATTCAATTTTGGTGAAGATCCGGATGCAGATCCGGATCTGATAATTTTTTAAGTGATTCTTCACCATTGAGAGACAAGGCTAAAGTAATATATAGCACGATATCTCAAAAAGTTGTGGATGGATTCGGATGAAATTTGGTGGACAGGTTGGGTGTGTGACCACGATAAATTGCTTCGATTTTGCTGCAGATCCAAATCCGGATCCGACTACTGGAATTTTTTAAGTGATTCTTCACCATTGAGAGATAGATAGGGCTCAAAAATGATATATGGCATGTAATTTCACAAAGTTATTGGGCCAGATATGTTCTCGTGGATCAGGCATTACAGGGCGGAGGTAGGTGCTCTACCGAGTGCCCTTATAGTTTAGAAAGAAACACACCTTCTATATCAGGTCCCAGAGTTGACAGTGCATATCAGAGCAGAAACTCCACCATGAAATCCAAGGAACTGTACATAGAACTCCGAGATAGAATTGTGAGGAGGCAGAGATCTGGGGAAGGGTACAAAACAATTTCTAGTGTTGAAAGTTCCCAAGAGCACAGTGAGCTCCATCATTAGGAAATTGAAAGAGTATAGAACGACCCAGACTTTTCTTAGAGCTGGCCATCCGACCAAACTGAGCAACTGGGCAAGAACGACCTTGGTCAGGGAGGAGACCAAGAACCCAATGACCACTCTGATACAACTACAAAGTTCCTTGTCTGAGATGGGAGAACCTTGTGGAAGGACAAGTCTCTGCAGCACTTCACAAATGTAGGCTTTGTTGGAGAGTGGCCAGATGGAAGCCACTCGTGAGAAAAAGGCACATAACAGCATGCCTGGAGTTCACTAAAAAGCACATTAAAGACCAAGAGCACGAGACTAAATATTCTGTGGCCTGAATGCAAAGCGCTATGTCTGGTGGAAACTGAGCACAGCTCATGACCCATCTAACACCATCCCTACCATGAAGCATTGTGGTGGCACCATCAGGCTATGGGGATGCTTTTCAGCAGCGGGGACTGGGAGACTTTCAAGGATAGAGGGAACAATGAATGCAGCGAAATACAGGCAAATCCTTGAGGAGGACCTATTTCAGAGTGCAAAAGACCGAAGACTGTGGCGAAGATTTATGTTCCAACAGGACAATGACCCCAAGCATACAGCCAAAGCAACATTGGAGTGGCTTCATCCACTTCCGGTTCTGGGTTTGGAGCAATGGCAGCTCCTCTCAGGGGTCTCTGCCGACTTTCTCAAAGTTAAGTTTCTGGTCGTTATTTGTCACATTTTAACTGTTTACGTTCTCACCTACATGTTTACTGTGTGTTCCTAGTTCGGTTTTGTTTCAAAAATCGTGCTATTTTTGTGAGTTTTCGTCGACCTTGTCTTATCAGGCTCCTTTAAGCCTACTCGTCCTTCCCGTCTTGGTGTATGATCGTTTTATTTGTATTCTCTCCCTATTACCATCAATTCCTATTTTCCCCTCTTCTCCTAATGCCTGCCATCTATCCCTCCCAACTACACACTCTGTTTCTTGTCTTAAACAAACAAAAAAACACCCTTTCTTCCCCTGTACCCATGAGTACCAATCCTTATTCCTCTTCTTATACTTCTTCTTCTTCTTCTTCTTCTTCTTCTTCTTCTTCTTCTTCTTCTTCCTCCTGCCAGCACACCATCTTTCTTCTATTTGAGCTGACCCACTCTCACCATTACCTTTATTATTTCTTCCTATAACCATCCATTCTCAAACTTATCTAATCTTCAAAAATCCATCAAAAAAAAAATTCCTTATATCCTTCCGAACTATGCACCTCCTGTAACCATGTGTGTCTCCACCCTCTTCCTGATACTTTTAATTAATCCATCAGCTTCACTCCGCGTTTACTGATCCAAATTCACCATTCACCTCCACAATTTTACTTCAACCTCTCCTTTTTTGGAACTTGCGCAATCCTAATTAAAAAAATAATAATAATCATAACAAAGAAATTCATTTTTTAACAATACACCTCCCGTAACCACGTGGTTCTCCCGCAACCACGTGATCTGTTTCCACCCTCTGTTTACTGATCCAAATTCACCATTCACCTCACGATCTTTTCTTCAACCTTTCCTTCACCGAATACTATGCAATCTCTGTCAAAATAATAATGACAGTAATGAAAACGATCTCTTATAATGCTTCATCTTCCTCTGTCACACGTGTGGTTCTCATTACTGTATCATTATTCACGACTCTTTTTCTATTTCAACAGACTGCTCTCAATTCAACCTTTCCTTCATACCTTGTCCAAAAAAATCCAAGTGTTACAACAGTTCTTCTCTCCATTCTCTTAATTCGCCTTTATTGCATCCTTCAAGAAATGTCATCTGTCGCATTTCTGAACTAAAAATTTAAAAATACCCCAGTTTGCTTTGGATGTTCGCTTTCCATCGATCATCATTTTTTTCCAACTTCAGTGCCAATTCACTGCTCTCATGCCTCCCTCTCAAAGCAACCATCACACTCTTCTCCTCCAAGCTTCCCTCTCACTTTTATTCCCTCTCACCACTTCAATCAGTTCTTTTGAACACATGCTTGTCAAAGTAGACATCCCACTGGCTGTTATTAGAGAACCACCTCAGCGTCGTTGAGTCTGGCATTTCACAGGCTGACTGGCAGGGTTTCAACCAGCCAATAAACTTCGAGACTTATCCCCTCTCATTTTCAGTTGTCCTACCCTTCCTCCCGTCCATGGTTCACTAAAGTTCGTGGCAAAGCAGTTGTCCTGAAACAACTTGCCTTTTCCTCATGAAATCAAATCCAACTAAGGATAATCTCAGTTCCTTCCATGAAGCTCAGAACAAGTGTGTATCTACCCTCAGGAGAGCCAGAAAACAACATCTTTCGAATCTCAAGTATGAACTCTCAAACCTCTCTCCCTCTTCCAAATCATGGTGGCATCTAATCAAATTTGTTTCTGGTATATGCTCCCCCTCCATTCCCTCCCTTACCTCAAATGGCCACATTACTGACACCGCATGTGAAAAGACTGAATGCTCAAACTCTGTGTTTGCATCTAAATCTTGTGTACGAAAAACTTCACATTATGTACCCACCATACCCAGTTGCACCCAACTGTCCCTGGACTCTGTGTCCTTTTCTTTTGACAAAGTGCAGAGTTTGCTGTCAAACCTCGACTCAAATTCTGCAACCGGTCCAGACAGCATCAGCCCACGTGTCCTAAAAACCTGCTCTGCAGCTCGTGCTCACCCATTCTCTATTCTACTCACCCTCTCATTTGCTCCATGTCATCTGCCATCTGCTTGGAAATCAGTAAACATTACGGCTCTGCATAAAAGGGTGCAAAAATAGATCCCTACAACTACAGACCAATCAGCCTTCTCCCAATCATCAGCAAGGTTATGGAATCCATCATCGCTTCAGACATTTAATCCTTCCTCTTCTCCAATGGCCTGATTTCCGATCATCAATTTGGTTTCAGACCAGGTCACTCTACCCTGGATATGCTGCTTCTGCTCTCCCAACAATGGATGGAGATACTCAATGCCGGACAAGAAATCCGAGCCGTATCCCTGGACATATCACATGCTTTTGACATGGTCTGGCACTCTGCCCTGCTCGACAAACTCTCTTCCTATGGTATCCAAACCCATCTCCACTCATGTTGCAGCCAACGTGTGGCTCTAAATGGAGTTCTCTCATCCCCTCTTCCTGTCCAGGCTGGAGTTTTTCAAGGCAGCCTTCTGGGCTCTGTTCTTTTTCTGGTTTTCATCAATGATCTCTCTGACTCTCTGGAAAATCTGCTTCATCTCTTTGCTGATGACTCCACTCTCTGCCGTAGCATTTGACATCCTTCAGACCGGCAAGCCGCAGCTTCTTTGCTCTCTGCAGATCTGGATTAAATCACAAACTGGTCCAACATGTGGAACATGTCTTTCAATCCTGACAAATCTCACTCTCACTATGTCTCTCCAAAAGGACTGTTTAGAAACCCCCCATCTATTTTCTCAGCAATCTCCTGGAAGAAGTTCTTTCATCCAAGCTTCTGGGTCTCACCATCTGCCATGATCTTTCCTGGGAAAGCCACATTTCCAACCTGGCCTCCAAAGCCAGTCGCCGACTGGGAATCCTCCTTTGTTCAAAGTCCTTCCTCGGCCCACCTGAGCTCCTGACCACAAACAAAGCTTTCGTCTGCATTCTGATGGAGTACTGCTCTCCCCTCTGGGCTGGTGCTCCTGCATCTCACCTTTCTGGCCTTCACGCTGTGGAAACCAAGGCATTTAGGATGATTGGAATGTTCCGCGATGAGGCTGAGTCTTTGGGCCTCTCACTCTCTCACCCCAGCAGGTAGGTGGTCTTCATATCTTCTACCATCTCCTCTCTGGTCTAGCCTCCCCTGTTCTGTCTGCAATATGTCCCCACCATATTTCCGCAGGTTGCTCAAGGTCCGCCAACAACCCCCTTCTGGTAAAACTACCAAAATCACGAATCACTGCTCACTTTCACTCTTTCATTCCTTTTTTTCCCCTCCTTTGGAATAAACTTCCACATTCTCTTCAATCCCATTCTTCCCTCCAGGCCTTCAAAACAGCTGTTCACCACCACCTCTTGTCTTCCGACATCCAGAACCTCGATCTTTTCTACCCCCGTTAATCCACCCCAAACCAACCTCCTTCAAATTCCCTGCTTTCCTTCCTGAAAATCCCTGCGGTGTCCATCTCGTATACCTCGTGTTCCCCGCTCCATCCCTCTCCCTTCCACAGATCTCCTTATTTCTCTGTTCCCCACTGTTTTGTCCTTCCCTCTCCCGCCCCTCTTGACTCATGCCCTCCTTGGTGTGCGCTGCATGTTCGCTCTCATACAAGCCTCGACAACGTATGCAAAAACAAAATAAACCAGAACAGGAATGTGAAAGTTCTTGAGTGGCCCAGCCAAAGGCCAGACTTTCATGCCTTTGAGAATCTGTGGAAACACTTGAAGATTGCTGTTCACTGAAGCTCTCCATCCAAATTGACAGAGCTTGAGCAAACCTGCAAGGAATAATGGAAGAAAATCCCCAAATCCAGATGTGCAATGCTGATACAGACTTACCCAAGAAGACTCGAAGCTGTAATTCTTGCCAAAGGCGCTTCCACAAAGTATTGACTCAGTTGGGTGAATACTTGTAAATTAGATATGTCTGAATTTTATTTTCAATTAACTTGTAAAAATTTCTAAATACATGTTTTCACATTGTCCTTGTGGGGTATTTTGTGCAGATTGGTGACAAAACAATTTATATTTAATCCATTTTAAATTCAGGCTGTAACACAACAAGATGTGACCAAAGTCAAGGGGTGTGAATGCATTCTGATGGCACTGTATATTGTTGAGCCAAGTTTCCTACTGCCCCAGCCCTACCAAGATAATTGTTTTTGGGATGTTGAACACAGAGAAAATATTTGGCTCAGTGCCTGCCCTGAGCTTCTTGCATAAGTGTAAACAGTGTGTTTTGTCCTTAGTCTCCAGAATAAAGTTATCTGGGATTTTAAAAAATGACTGTTACTATAAATGCCATTTCAATATGTGTATGTGGGAAATGATGTCACCTTTGGCCAAATCTGATACTATAATTATATAATAGTACAGAAACATCATGCTTTGATTCTTTACAATAAAGTTGTACAATAACTTTCTAATTTTGTAGCAAATTTTTATTTCTCACCTATGACAACCAATAGCATGGAGCGGCATTTTCTGTAAGCAATTTTTTATTTAGTGTTTCTTCATTGATGCAGTTTACAAGTCTACATTTTATTATAATCTCTGGTGGATCACACAAGTCTGTGTGGGTGCTACTTTTTGAAGGATCAATTGTTTTTAGTGGAACGTTTGTGAGAGCAATGCAAATCTTATGAACACTCAGCAAATTCATAATATAAACATCCAAAAGTAAAATTGAAATGCCTTTTTAAGACATGTCTCATGGATGCAAAACAGCCTTTGCAGTCAAAGCAGTAGTTTTTACTGTGGATGTTGTGGCTTTTGGAAACACAAATGTCCCTAGAGTGATTAACTGCCTTTGGCATCAGTGCCTTTCAATGGGGGACAGATCGAGCCAACCCGGGAAGTTGTGCAGCTGTTCAGACATCTTAGAGTGTGTGCTTACTAAGATGTAACTGAAGCTTTCAACTTTCGCCATCTTACTGTAAACTAATTATAATGGTGCATCATCATTACAACTTGACCTTTGGTTCCATATCCCCATCTAAAGTTAATTCTCAGCGCTTATATCCTGAAATAACTTTTGCATGCCCGAGGCATTCCTATAATTTAATATGGTTGACCCTATCCACGAGGGTGAGTACAAGAAGTCTTTCCCCCAATCATGCAGGAATTAATGGACGTATGCCAGGGAAACTCACCACCAATGTTGGTCCCATTTCTTTGTATTTTCAAGTCAGTGTAATACCCTCCATCCCTCACCCTCCCTGGCCCCACACCCAGTAACGTGTGTGAATTTTCTAATGCTAATGGCATATTTGTCATGTCTTTGGCTCTGGAACTTTTTGAAAAGGGAAATAAACTTTTTCATTCCCCCTTGCATCTTAAGTGATGAATACGTCGGATACATCAGAGCCTTTAGTGTGGAGCTTGCAACCACAGTTTTGGCATTTCTCAGGAAATTAATGCCCATCTCAAGTATGCTTGATACAGAGGATCTCTCTTCTTTCCTGAATTCAAGCCTGTAAAGTGCTTTGGGATTCACATTGACGTTTAATGAGTGTACTTAAAATAGCATTCCTGTTTTTTCAGACCAAAGACGTTCAAAAAGCAATGAATGAAGGCCAATTTGATGCAGCAATTCAACTTCGTGGCAGGTAATGGATACGTTTAAGCAACGTAACTTGTGCAGTGCATTTTGCAAATGTTGTTTTGGCTTTTGCATGATATATGTTTCCTTTTTTGGCCTTGACAACCTTGACAACCCATTATCTTTCCATGTAACTGCTTTGCAGAAGTTTTCAGAGCAACTTCAGAACCTACCAACTTTTAGCTCACAAGGACGAAGTTCAAAAGAAGGTTTGTTATTGAATTAATCACCTTATTTTCTTTTTAGCATTTTTTTTTTTACATTTTTCATCGTTGAGATCACCACACAAAATTATTCACAGTTGGTGTCATTGACAACAATAATTTGATATCCTTCTACTTTTTGCATTTCGAGGAAATGTACTGGCAGTTGTAAAAAGGTTTTCACCATACTCGGACATCGTTTTCTAAGAGCATAATGCAGCAGCATTTTGAGTTTCTTTCTCCAAAGGTTTCAGATTTTATGATTCAAACTTTGCACAAACATTTCATGATTATAAATTTACCATTACAAATGAAAGATTTAATAACAATACTGTTAAAAAAAATAAAAAATAGCCAGTTTCAAAGCAATAAATACTAGCAAATATGGATCAACTGGGTCCCTGGTCCTTCTCCACAGTAATTTCATGTCGATAATGCCAGGGATGGCATTACAGTAAAAGCCTTCTGCAACTCTGTGGATTTGATCCAATCTGTAAACTTCCCAACCTGTTTTTATACTACTGATGCATCGTCAATGCTCAACCTGAGAGATAATGCGTAACTTTCCATCCAATCTCTCCCATCCCTCTTCTGCCCCTCTTGGCTCATCTGATCATGTTCTTGTCAAAGCCATATCTCTCTGCCTGTTGTAAGAGAGCAAACTCAATGATGCAGAATATAGCTGTTTTCACAGGCCAACTGGCTACATTTGCAATCTGCCATCCCAAAAGGATTGGGATACCACCTCCATAGTATCTGACATTGATTCTGCCTGGGAATACTTTTGCAAAAGTTTGCTTATCTTATGCACCAGTTTATTCCATCCCACCTGTGCCTATTCCATCTATCTACGAGGCCATATCCATCATTCACATTGAATGCTGTGGGGAGACAGTTGAGTTTAAGTTGCTTCCTTTTTCAACATGGAAAGTTAACCTGGCTGAGGGTAACTTTAGTTTATTCCATAAGGCTCGATCACAACAAGTGTATTTCCATCCAGAGGCAAGCCAGAAAAAGTTATCTGTTAATGTCAAGGCTGAATTCATCAATTGATCTCCTTTCTCAAAGTCATGGTGGCAACTTGTTAAATCGATCTCTGGTTATGCTTCCCTTCCATTCCCTCTTGCACCTGAAATTAGAGAACATTGTACTTTATGCTACTTCTACATATAGACGGTCCCCTGTGCCAGTGCGCATGCGCAGCCTGAGCCGGAGCCAGAGATGTTGTGGGCGTTTCAACCTGTTCAATACTTGTTTGATTACTGTCGTTCCACGCTAATAAAGTGGTCGAACAAATTGAACTCTGTTCTTATTTAGAAATGGCATCCCATCAGACTGTGTCCGTTATAAGGCAGAATGTCTAACCTATGTGTTTGCTCTGAATCTCATGTATCCAGCCCTTCCTTCTCTATCTTCATATTACCCCTCATACTCACTATCTATTGGACTTTATGTCCTCACCTGAGAAGATAGAGAAAGTTCGGATTAACCTTGATCCTGATTCAGCATCAGGCCCAGATGGCATCATTGCTCATGCTCTCAAATCCTGCTCTGCCGATGTTCTCTCCACTGTATACATTCTTCAGTCTGCCCTTAAACTTTTGCCTTCTCCTATTGGACTGAAAGTCACCAAACATCGCTCCCATCCACATGAATGCTGCAAAAACAGATTCTATCAACTAAAGCTCAGTAAGCTTGCTTACAATTATAAGTAAATTCATGAAAGGCATCATTACTGCTGATGTCTTGTATTTCCTCTTTTATAAGATCTTATCTCTGAACATCCATTTGGATTCCATCATGGTCGCTTAATTCTGGACACTCTGCTGCTCCTCTCTCAGCATTTAGCAATAATTTGAGGCCCTAAATCTCAAACAAGAGGTCATGGCCATCTTCTTGGATATATCTTGACATTAACACGATCTGGCATCCTGTACCATACCGCCTACATCCCTGCATCCCTACACTGCCTACAGCACAAATTCTCTATGTTAATGTGTATTGTGTAGCGCCGCCTCCAGGTGGGGGAGGGTATTACCAGTCTCCACCATTTACAGTGCATTATTCATGACCCCATGTTTTCTAGTGCAGTGAGGTGTTTTAAATTATAAGCAGTCGTTGTGTTTTTGCTTCATGCACATAACCCGGGGTTTGTATTTTTTTCGGTAGCGATTCAGGCAGCTGTCAGTTGCCTATACACAGCTCAAATAAAGGTATGTGTGAGAAGAACATGTTGCAAGCTTGGACCAATATCTCTCGTAGGGCAGGTACACTGTTCGTATAAATAATCCATGCTTTACTGTGTTGGGACCAGATATATTGGCAGGAATGTTGCCAAAGTAGCTCCCAAAAAATACTTTGAATGCGATGCCAACTGCCATTTATAATGGTTAAACTAATAGTCAAGCCTGGTATTGGCATAACACTTAAGGTGGCTAGATTAAGATGTTGGGGTCTTGAGTTCAAGCCTCTGTCGTCATGCCATTGAGTTAATACCTGGTGAGTTGACTCAGTCTGTCATCCTTCTGAGATTGGCAAAATTAGTACCTGGTGGCAGGGGCATTGCATCAGTGGCACAGCCACACCCCCAGAAAATGATGCAGCCAAGCAGCCACAAGCTGCATACAAATAAATTAAAAATGAACAGTTGCTTATGATGATGATTGCTTTGTGTTTTTTTTTTGTAAAGGCAGACAAGGATGTTTTTTTTGTTTGTTGGAGTGCAATTAACCTTCGCAGGAAGTCAGAGACTTCGTAATAAATAATTCAGTGCCTCAGTGTGTATCAATAGTCAACGAGATGCCATTTATGAGACGCAAGCCTATGTTGTACCATGGAGGCTGACAGTGGTTGAGTCTATTAATCAGAATCCTTTGCTTTAGTTGATGGTGCAGAAATTTGGTCATATTTATGAAAGAGATGCTACAAAGATTTTTCACAATCAGGATTGACACGTCATTCATAATCACACGAGGAAGTATGTCGTACAGTTTATGAAATGAGATGTTATCGTTTGTGTCTTTCTGCAACTATTATTTGATCCAATTGAATGAAAATGAGAAGTAAAACAACAAAGACAGAAAAAATTGTCAAATATTATGGAAAATACTAATAGTCACCAAATTTTCACGCATCCACAGAGTATATTGTGAATATTTGTGCGTTGGTTTTTTTGCAGAAATCGAATCTCATGGATTAGTTAAACAATACCAGGCATCAGGTTCACAGACTGGCAGAGGATCAAAGTGGAAACAGGGTGACAATAAATATATATATATATATATATATATATATATATATATATATATATCATAGATGAGTGGATGAAAGGAAAGGGTTGGGAAGAGGGGATGGGGGAGGGATCAGCAATAGTAGAACAGAGCAGGGATGGATGTAACCATAAGGGAAACCATGAGGTGATGATGGGCAGCACTCTTGAAGGACTGTAATAAAGGGCATGACACTTAACAGACATGACAGAGTTGCTTCCTCAGATGAGAGAATAGAGGGATAAATGTGAGTATTATGGAAGAACAAATGTGACCTGGGTAGTCTGGAGGATGGAGGGAAGAGAAGGCAGGAGGAGCAAGGCCATAAGATAAAATACTGCAAGTTCACCAACCTACTTGTTCTGGGTGAAAAGCAGATCTCGGGCCTCCTGTTTTGTTTGCTGTTCACGAACTCCTCCAACTATTTTGGCTGATCTCGTCCAAATTTGTGTCAGAGGTCCCTGGGAGGCATGTTTAGTTAATTCAGGTGATGTCAAAATTCCCCACGGGGTATTCATGACAAACCATTCACCCTTTTGCTAAAAGTCATTGGGTTGTAATTCACAGCTGTCTAAAGTCTTTTCATCGTGATTATATTAAACAACACTGTCTAAAAGGTAAAAGGTGCCAATGGACTATCGGAAGATTAAAACCTCACAATTCCAGCAAGGTGGAAGCCATACAAAAACGTGATGCGTCTTCTTTGGTGAACCTTTCTTGAGAATACATACACCATGAAGTACAATTTAATACATGTATCCTTGGTCCCTATTTTTTCCCCTTTATCCCTCACAATCTCATCCCCCTCCCCCCCCCCCCGTGTGTGTGTGTGTGTGTGTGTGTGTGTGTGTGTGTGTGTGTGTGTGTGTGTGTGTGTGTGTGTGTGTGTGTGTGTGTGTGTGTGTGTTGCTAGTTTAAGGAATTAGAGCAGAGTTTTACTCTTTGAATGTACTGAAATTCTGCAATCTGCGTGTATGTTTTATATTGTATGTTGCACAGACTGGTTTCCGTATTGGAATTATGAACGTGGGTGCACCAGCAGCCGGAATGAATGCAGCTGTGAGAGCCGCCGTACGTTGTGGAATTAAGGAGGGTCACTCCATGTGTGTCATTCATGATGGTTTTGAGGGACTCGGTAAAGGAGAGGTTAGTGCTGATTTAATCTATCCTTTTTTTTATTCCTTTACAATAATATTATATTCTTTATTTTTACTTTTGATTGCTGACTTTTGTTTTACTGGAATAAAAGTTCCTTTTGCTGTTCATTTGCTATTTTTTCATCCTTTTTTTCAACGTGTTTCCCATTTCTTGTATTTGTAGAACACACTTGGATGACTAAGAGGACTAACTTTATTGTTGCAAGTTTCTTTGTTTTGTTTTCAATATTAAATCCCCTTTTCTCTATTTTTTACATGTATGTATTTTTGCACTAATTTAATCGGTTTTTTAAATCTCCAAACTGTATCTATAATATGTAAAGAATGCTCATTTTCCAGGTTTTGGCTGGAAGGGCAATGTTGTCGTCTGTAAGGATCTACCACATTGATTACAAGTTTTGCATTATCCTTATGATTATCCCTGAGAGATTTAGTGGGTTTCTCTTAAAAACTTCAGTGTTTGTAAATGTTGCTGAAATGTATAATTCCGCAACTTGTTCATTTATTTTGCCCAGCAAATTGCCCGTGCCCGCACGGGATTCGACACGGGGTAGGAAAGAAGATTGCAAAAATACAAATGGCATATTCTGGGAGCAACAATTCACCAAGCTGGGAGCAACAGTTTGCAATTTTTGCCACATCTGATGAAATTTAAATGCTCTAATGGGAGTGAGGTGCTCCATTTGAAACTGTTTGTTCAAAATACAGTCAACCCTTAAATATTGTGGGTTTGAATATCGCTGGGTTCTGGATTTTGACCAATCGCGGCAACCTCTTTATGTACCAATTTAGTTATTGTTGGGCTTAATTTTGACCAATCATGGTTTTTGAGCTGAGCTGCGATGATTATTATCTCATACCATCAGGCTTTCTGCACCATTAATAATGGAATGGCACTGAAGAGGAAAGGGATGGACAAATCTGATTTTTTTAATTTTATTTATTCACTGGATTACACAACTGCAAAACGATTCATAACATAAACTCATCGACCGATTATAATTGAAAACAATTTATGAGATTAATAGGTGAGTAATGGTGGGGAGAAGGGGCAAGTTTAATCAGTTCAAAATCAAGTTTAATCAGAATCTGCTTCAATTCTGGATGTTTAATCTGCTTCAATGCAGCAGGAGACTTCATCGTAAAGCTGATTTTATATTTATTTCACATGTTTATTACCTCTACCACTGAAGGTGAAGGAGGTTATGTGTTCACCCCTTTCTGTCTGTTTGGCACTTGCAAAATTGAAGATTTTTCAAATATAATGATCACTCGATTTTCGAATTCTGTCTGTCAGTCTGCCTGTTTGTTTGTGTCTGTTTATCATCTATGGGTGACAATAATTAACCAAATCGTGATTAAACTTTACCAAGTTGTAGAGGGAGTCTCAACTGAGAAGCTTTTTGATTTTAAGGTCAGAGGCCAAAGGTCATCTTGAGGTCAAATTTCTGCATTCGTCATTTTTCATCTGATTGACTTGAAATTTGAAAAATATTTGCATATTGCATCACTGATTTGGGAAATCAAAGATTTTGGAGGTCAAGAGGTCAAAGGTCAACTCAAAGTCAAACTTCTAAAAATATCAATTTTTATTGGAACAAGCTCAAATGAGCTAAGATCCTCGTCCTCTTAATGATGACGTCATTGTGATGTATCAGGTTTGCGATAAATTATCTGTGCTAATGCCCGGCTTGATTCCCGCAAACAAAGTTCAAACAGCTTGCCTAGTTTCGGAGATACTGGTATAAGCGATTTCCATTAGCGGCGATATTATGACGTCAACTTTTTTTCTAGGAAGAATTTTCAAAATCGGAGATGGTTACTACCTGTGCGTGGGCTTTCTGCATATACATGGCAAGTTTCATGAAGATCTGATGAACTCTGGGTTGTGAAACAAAAAATGTCAAAAAATAGGAATGACATCATAAGAATTGATATGACATCATAGTGATCATTCCTATGTGCGGTAATTAATTTCTGCTAATGCCCTGTTCGATTCCCGCAAACAGAATTCAAAAGCTTGCCTAGTTTCGGAGATAATTTTTTAGGCGATTTCCATTAGTGGAGATATTTTGACGTCATAACTTTTTTTCTTGGAGGAATTTTCAAAATTGGAGATGGTTACTGTCTGCGCAGGGTATTTTTACATATATACGCCAAGTTTCAGGAAGTTCCGATGAAAACTGAAGGCTGTGAAACAAAAAAGTCCACAAGAAGAAGATGAAGAACAACAATGTGAGTAAGACTTGGCGATCCTCCACGAGGATCTAAAAATCGTCAATTTTCATCTGATTGACTTCAAAATTAAACAGTAATTGCATAGTATGTTACTGAATTAGGAAAGCAACTATTTTTGAGATCAAAAGGTCAAAGGTCAGCTCAAGTTCAAACTTCTAAAATCATCATTTGAAATCTGAAAAATAATCAATTTTCATCCGATTGACAATGGTAATGAAATGAGATTAATCTTAATGAAATGGACAATTTGATGCATCCATGGCAACCTTTGTAGACGGGGTGGATTTTGCAAGTATCGTGCTCTGCACAATGTCTTTTTCTTGTTTATTAATTGCCAGAATCCTTCGGATTTCAGCAAAGCCTGGTGTTGGCTTAGTGGTTAGGGTGGCGGATTGGGATCCCAGGGTCCTGAGTTCAAGCTCCGTTGGCTGCTGAATTAACACCAGGGGGTAGACTCAGCCTGTCATCCTTCCGAGGTTGGCGAAGTGAGTACCAGTGTACTGGTCCCGGTGTATGCCCCGGTTAGAATAGGTGTACCATATCCCTGTGTGTCGTAAGAGGCGGCCAGGGTTGGCGTCAGGAAGGGCATCCGGCCATAAAAAAAACATTGCATCAAGAAAAAGCCCAACCCCTGCACAGCAGGGAAAAATGGCTGTAATAACGGTCATTTTTTTTCTCTTCGGATTTCAGCAATTATGTTGGTCGGTTGTGTGTGTCATTCTGTGTGTCTGTCTGTCTGTTTGTTTGTGTGTTTGTTTACCCTGTAGCAGCCACACTGTTTCAGCGATCATGACCAAACTGGGTACAGATGTCGGCCATGGTCCAACTTAGAGACTTGTCGTTTTTGATGAATCTAGGTCAAAGGTCAAGGACAATGTCACCGAGAAACCGAAATTCTTATTTTCGCAATAACGTCCACTAAAATGGTCGTGTCGACTTCAAACCAAATCCAAAATGTGCATCTTCCAATTATGCATCCAACCATATGTCTCATTGAGGTGTCACACCAACACCCTTCCTAGTGGTCGGGGGTCGAATGTCAGGGGGGTCGGGTCAAAAATTTCAAATTGCGATTCACTTCCAATTTGGCATGTGGTATCTTGGTATGAGTGTCCTATTATATGCCAAAAATAATGAAATTTGGTTCAGCCACTTCTGATTACCATGGCAACAAATTCCCTAATGATAAACAAATGCAAATTTTCAGATTTTTTAAAAGTTTAACATTGTCCACAATTGTGCAGATTTGTTCACCAATATTTGCACCCATGTAGGCAATGGCACTGGCTACTGATGTGTTACGTTTGGTTGACCTTCAATCAAGGTCAATTTCAAGGTCGACTATAAACCTGAATCGTTTTTTTGTCATAATGTACTCAAAAATGGTCGTATCGACTTCAAATTAGGTTTGATCTCGCGCATGCATAGCTTATCACCATTTGAAGTCACAAGGTCAAGGCAAATCTGGTAACCTTGAAAGATCAAACTCCAGGTTTTTGTTTTTTTCAGAGATCATGGAAATATGACAAAGTTATTCCGGCAATTCCTTGCTCAACGAGCAATTTCATTTGTCTCTTTGTTTGTCTGTTTGTTTGTTTTGTGTGCAGGATACCTCAAAGAGTTTTAGATGGAACCAGATGAAATTTTTTGGTCAGGTTGGGTTGTGACAAGGATGAACTGATTAGATTTTGGTGAAGATCCTGATCCGGATCCGACTACTAGAATTTTTTTAAAGTGATTCTTCACCATTGAGAGATGGAGCAAAAATTATATATAGCACAATATCTCAAAAAGTTGTGGACGGATTCGGACGAAATTTGGTAGACAGGTTGAGTGTCTGACAATGAAGAATTGATTCAATTTTGGTAAAGATCAGGATCTGATAATTTTTTAAGTGATTCCTCACCACTGGAGATAGGGCCAAACTAATATATATAGCACGATATCTCAAAAAGTTGTGGACGGATTCGGACAAAATTTGGTGGACAGGTTGGATGTGTGACAAGGAAGATTCATGATATTTTCGTGAAGATCGAGATCCGGAGACTCCAAGTTTTAATTGATTCTTCACCATTGAGAGATAGAGCCAAAAACTACATATATATATATATATATATATATATATATATATATATATATATATATATATATATATATATATATATATATATATATATATATATATATATATATATATATATATATATATATATATATATATATATATATATATATATGTATATGTATGTATATGTATATATATATATATATATATATATATATATATATATATATATATATATATATATATATATATATATATATATATATATCACGATATCTCAAAAATGCTATCGATGGATTTGGACGAAGCTTTGTGTCCAGATAGGGTGTACAACAAAGACAAATTGATTCAATTTTGGTGAACATCTGGATACGAGAATTTATTTTCTAAGTGCTTCTTCATTACTATGCCTGGTTTTGGCTTAATGGTTAGGGTGGCAGGCTTTGTATCTTAGGATCCTGAGTTCAAATCCCACTCAGCTGTTAAATTAATACCACGTGGGGTTAACTCGGCCTGTCATCCTTCCCAGGTCAGCAAAATGAGTGCCAGCATACTGGTATACTGTGTCGGAGTGGTGACCCATCCAGGATTGTGCCCAATAGCCAAGGAGACTGCTTAAACAGCACCAATGCTCTGCACAGTGTATGGTCCCAATCTCCTCTCTTCAATACTGGGAGATGGGGCCAAAACGATGTAGTATAGCATAGTATTTCAAATCTCATGGATTAGTCGAATTAGATTATGACTAAACTTGGGGGATGAGTTGGATAGATGACAAGAGCAAGCTGATGATATTTTGGTTAAGGTGCAGATTCAGATCCAGCCCATCAGTGGGATAGAAAACAAACTGTTGAGCCTGTTGGAGGTATGCACTCTACCGAGTGCCATTCTAGTTATATTTTAGTTCGGACCTTCTTTTTACCACTGCAGATGTAAACTAGCTGAAATTCGTGAAATTTGAAACCTCGGCTTTCAGGCCATGCTATTTGAAAAGTTATGTCAACTTGTCTGATATGGATACATGGTACTTGCACATTGCATTTGTCACAGAAAGAATCCATCAAGTTAGCGACTCCCCTTCACCTTTGTCCTCTTACTTCTTTCTCCTTCCTCCTTCCACCTTTCTCCACTCATCCTATTCCCTTCCCTCTTCGCCTCTTCATTTTCCTTCCCCCTTTGACTTTTCCTCTGCCTACTATTTCTTTCCATTTCTCTCTCCACCTCTCCCTTCTCAGTTTCCTCTTGTCACTTCCCCCTCTCCTTTTCCCTTCTCACTTTCCTCCTTTACCATCACACTTTCTTACTCCACCCTTCCCCATTCCTCATTGACATTCCACTTTCCCTTTCCTCCTCCCCCCCCACTTTTTCTCTTCTCCATCCCACTTTTATTCTCTCCCTTCCCCATCTCCTTTTCTCTTTCCCCTCTCCCTTTCTCCTCCCCTTCCTCTTCCCCCATCTGCCTTTCTTTCCATCATCTCTCTTCACTTTATCCTTATCTCCCTTCCCTCTTTCCCCTTTTCCATTTTTCTCTCTCTCTCTCTCTTACCCCTTCACCCTTTCCTCTCTCCTCCTCTCCCCTTCTCTCGCTCCCCTCTTTCCCCTTTCCCATGTTCTTTTTCATTTTCTAAGTTTTTGCACAGTGTGTGTTTGTGATATATATATATATATATATATATATATATATATATATATATATATATATATATATATATATATATATATATTACAGGGGCAATAATGAAGCTCATTTACAAATGCATAAAAACTACCATAAAGAGCAAAGTTTAATACTGGAACTGTATTTATAAAAATTCTGGATCATTGTTGATGCTAAATATGTAATTGATAGCATCAACAACATTAAAAACAAGGGTGAAGCAAAATGTCTATCAACTAGTGATTTTTCCACATTACACACAAACTATTCCACCTGACAGACTCCAGGCATAAGTTGACAGAGCACTCGATAAAGCATTTATAAAAGTGGAAAAGGGTACATTGCATGCTATCAAAAAAGTGCACCCCGGTCTGGAAAGAAAAGTCCATCTTCCTCGAGTGTGAAACCGACTGAAAGAAAGTATGAGATTTCTTTTCACCAACGACTATTTTTAATTTGGCAATAGGATACTTTAGCAGACAGTGGGGATACACATGAGTTAGGATCTAGTCTCTTTCTTTTAAAAATTATTTCTGCACATGTTCGAACGAGTCCAAAATATTGGCAGGAATAAACTAAGATCATTGATGTGTGGAAACATCTTAATATCAATTAATAGATTTACTGGTAATTAATGATTGGTTTCTATTTGAACAATTTCATAATAACATCTATGCAAAGCAGTTGGAGCTGAAAAAGGAAAACTAAACACACACTTCAGTTTTTTGATTTTTTTTTTTACAATTTCAATCAATCAATATCAATAATAACAAATTTCACACCAAATTATTTGATAAATGACATGATTTTCCATTCTACATTGTACAAATGCCTTTTTTGGACATCAACATTCCTAAAAAGCTCGTCTATGCTCCAGTTGCAGGTGAAATAATCACAATAATGAGAGCTTAAAATTGTTATCGAAATAGTTCAACACATATTTAATCATTTATATGTTATCTATCCAAAAGAGCTATAATAACAAATGAAAACCAAACACACTTCAGTCTCATTTTAGAATTTCACAAATCGCTGTCGATAACTAGAACGGCACTCGGTAGAGCGCATACCTCCACTAGGCTGTACAATTTATGTTTTGTATCCGACTGTATCCAGAACTGAACCAAAATTTAATCGACTTATTATTGTCACCTACTCAACTCATCCTCCAAGTTCCTTTGGAATCCATCCACAACATTTTGAGATATCATGCTGTACAGTAGAGTATATCGTTTTTGTCCTATCTCTCAATGGTGAAGAATTACTTGAAAATTTAATAAACTCTTGGATCTGGATCCAGATCCAGATCCAGATCTTCACCAAAATTGAATCACTTATTTCTTATCACAGATCCAACCTGTCCATCAAGTTTAATCAGAATCCGTGTTTAATTTTTTGACATATCTTGCTATATATCGTTTTTGGACCAATCTCTCAATGGTGAAAATTCACTTCAAAAAAATTCTAGTATCTCAGTCCGGATCCGCATCTTCACCAAAATGTAATCGATTTGTCCTTGTCACACTGTCCACCAAATTTTGGCTGAATCCGTCCGCAACTTTTTGAGATGTCCTATTCAAAGACAGGAACATAGAAAAAACAGACAGACAGGGATGAAAGCATATCCTCTGCCCACATCCGGTGCCGGAGGTAATAATCAGAACAGTGAGAGCAACTACGCACAGAACATAAATAATTATCAAGAGGTTAAAACACCTCATCGGATGTATGCTACTACAGTTGAGCTACAGTTAGCAGATTAAACTTTTTTTTAAGGTCACAAAACATCAACAAAGATAATTTATGAAATACAATGAAAATTGTAAAGACATTATCAATTCAAATAAATGCATTTTAAAACTTTTTTCAGTAATTTCTTTGGATATGCAATAGAGCAAATGGGAAACTGATATCATGACGATTTTTGTGTTTGAATCTACTGATGTCGACCCACTGTTCGGAGAGATCCTTGCCTGAAAGGATCGAAACATTTCTGAAGAACAGAGCTCAGATGATAATCCAGGCAGTCAGAAAATCTATTAATTACAAACAGGTTAATTATAGTTTTTTTTTTACTTTCGGACAACAACTATTTTGAGGTTTGCAATTAAAAAAGTTAAGTTTAATGTGTTGTAGGATTTCTATCATTTACAATATATTTTAAATGTTAATACAATACTTTAAGAATGGCCAAACTGCTCAATAAATGACTATATTTGTAAGGAACAAACTTGTGAAAAAATGATGTGCGTAAAATAACGATGTTCAAATATGACATTAATCATTTAGTACTGTTCAGCCAAACCTCTTTCTGAAAAACATCAATAACTATAAAGCTCTTCTTTCAGGCTTGATGAAGATTTGGAAATGCTCACCGATTCTGTGTACAGCGATAGATATTGATTATTATCAAAGCATCATCAATAATTCAATGAGATAGAGACTATGAACTCCGAGAAGCCTGTACGCATTATCTCACCATCTGAATACATGTTTTTTGTCTTGAGTGTGCACAATTTTTATTTTAACATATATGCAAATTAATATTTGGTGAAACAATTTTTATCTTTTAAATTAAAGACATCATTCTCTTTGCTGTGTTTATTCTAGATTGAAGAGTTTTCCTGGGGCAGTGTTGCTGGGTGGACAGGGAAGGGCGGATCTCTCCTCGGAACTAAACGGTATAATTTTTGATTTTGCAATGGTATATCCTTCATAAAACTGTTACAATTACTTGGGCTCTAGTTAAAAAAATATATTGTGATTAAGAAACATACTTGCTGCTGATGTGTTCCACATACTTGTGAAACATATTACTATACACAGCAAATGACTAACTTTCATGTTGTGTGTCAAGTATCTATCACATTTGGCATTTTTGAAAAGGGAATCATTGTTTTTATTTACATGACTGAGGCTCATGGAAGGGCATGGTAAATTTGACGGTGAGAAATAAAACTTCAAGGAAATGAATGAAGAGGGTAAGAGGAAAGGGCGGACGGAAGGAAACATTCAAACTAGAAAGTAAGTAGGTTGGGTTAGGAAAGGTTAAGAGGTAATGGGGGTAATAAAGATCAAGGTTTAGAATTGGGGGTGTGAAGAGGTGGTGGTGCACTTCTTGCTTGAAGTCTTGGAGCAAAAAGTGAGATAACACAGCCTCTGGAAAGTGGTTCCTTAGACAGAAGAAGTGAGGAATGAAAGAGTTGAGGTGCACAGTCAGCCTGGTTATTGGAATTTTATCCAGAAGGGCTTTATAGGAAGAACATGTACATCCTGAAGGAGATATGGACGATCAGGGGACTGAGAAACCTGAGGGTGCAATATTGAAGAAGAGGCAGTAAACAACAGAGAGACCACCACAATGTGAAAGCAACAGACCTTGTGCTTCCACCTCATTAGGTCAGGTCATATCAAGTATGGAAGCATGTGCCGGAGCAGGGCGTCCCTGCATCCACTTTCTGTTGGTACTCCAGGGGCTTCACTCTAGCCATACGCCAGGCAGATGCCTGGCTCATCCCCATCTTTTTGAGATGCCGATCAACCTGCTGCAAACACGAGGAATGTGGCCGGCCCGTTGGCCCCTTACACTCACGAGGCTCCCTCGCTGAGAGAATCTGGTGAGCAGGATCAGCGTCAGGAAAACGAGCCACATATCCATCCAGCCACAGCTGATGCTCATGGACTATAGAGGTAACAAAACTCATCTGACTCTCTCTCAGCAAATGCTCGTTGGACATAAAGTCTGACCAGTGAAAGCCAAGCATTCTCAGAAGAGACCTGGCACCGAAGGAGTAAAGTTTCCATTTCAGATCCCTAGCCAGAGTCCAAGTCTCACATCTGTAGAGCAAGGCTGCAAGCACCAAGGACCTGAAGACTCGGATGTTCGTCCTCCTGCACAGGTACTGACAGCACCACACCCCATTATCCAGTGAATCCATGACTCCCCAGGCCTGACCCAGACATCGATTGACCTCTGGCTCATAGCCAGTGGAGACATGAAAATCTCTGCCAAGGTAAGTGAATCTCTCCGTGACCTCAACATCCTCAGCACAAACAGGTACAGACAATAAATCAGCCTCCAAGATGTCAATGAACGTCTGGGTCTTAGTTTTGACCTTGGAAGCCTGTAATTTCAGTGGCTCAGACTCCTCATTCAGCACCTCGAGGGCCCCCAAAAGGATATCCAGTCTCTGCAAAGATAACTGCATCGTCTTCAAAATCAAGGTCAGAGATCTTTACACTCCCAAATGAAATGATGCACCACAGCTTGGTCTCTCCGACATCCTCTTCAGAAGACAGTCCAACCAAGCGCTGAAAAGTGTTGGGACTATAACGCACCCCTGACAAACTCCAGTAACAACTGGAAATAACTCAGAGATGGAACCACCACATCTTACAGCACTCTCAGTACCAGAGTATAGTTCAGACAACAGATTGATCAGTTTTGGTGGCACCCAATGAAGACCAAGAATCCTCCAGAGGGCATCCCGATTCACTGAATCAAACGCTTTACAGAGATCAACATCGGCTGCAGGCAGCCCTGCCGAAACTTTCATCTGCGTTCAGTGAGGACCTGAAGAGTAAAGATGTGGTCAATCATTGACCTCTTTGATGTAAAGGCTGACTGCTCTGGGTGCTGCTGCTCAAGGAGATGGTGACGAATCCTATCAGGAATTATGGAGCAAAGACCTTGCCTGGCACTGAGAGTAGCGTCACCCCTCGGTAGTTGTTGCTGTCCTGGTTATCACCCTTCCCTTTCCAGAGAAGGAAAAGGTCTCTCAGTCAGTTGGGATGATGCCTGTGTTCCAGGCAGAGCACAGAACTGCATGCAATGACATTAGTACAGAATTTCCACCAGCCTTGAGAAGTTCAGCATGGGTGCCACAAATCCCATGAGTTTTACCCCATTTCAACTGGTTCACTGCAGCCTGTGTTTCCACAAAAATGGTGGATCATAGTTGATTGGGGGGTCAGCAATAGGAATAGTGACATCCTTGACATCCAACTCAACAGCTGTTGGGTCAGCCTGGAACAGCCACTAAAAGTAACTGGTCCAGAGGGCCTTCACATCAGACTCGTCTGTCAAGAGGCCACCACCCTCTGCTCTAAATGCACAACTTCCCCTGAAAGCAGGACAAGAATCACCTGAGCACAGGTGATGCTCTACCCCCTCACGTATTCCTTGCACATAGGTCTCCTTGTCCACCGTGAGCACACATACAGTTTTATTCCTAAACTCAGTGAACAGCGCAGCTCTATCGTTAAGCCTAGCCCTGAAACTCTGGTCAATGGTATCCAGTGTCCCTTGAGACAAAATTCTTCTTCGCCCAACTGTGAGCTCCAAGACATCCACCGGCAACAACCTCATCAAGGGAGATTCATATTATTTTGAAAGCTATAGCTTTTACAGAATTCAATAGACAGATGTGATACAGGGGTGCCAGCCCAGAGTGGAGAGCAATACTCCATTGAGCTACAGACAAAGGCCTTGCAGACAGTGAGTACCTCTAGTTTTCCAAGGAAAGACTTGGATCCACTGAGGATGCCCAGTCTGTGGCTGGCATTGGAGAGGCTAGCTTTGCCATGTGTTCAGCACAGGAAATGTAATGGCTAATTCTGAGTCTTAGATGTTCAAGCGACTGAACCTCTTGCAGTGGATGACCAGGGAAATAAATGGCTGTGTTCATTTGATGATCCTTCTTGAGCGATACGGTGAAACTCTGAGCTTTTCCTGGAATGAAGCACATGCTCCATTTATCAGACCAGAGTGTAATAATTTCCAGGTCAGCAGAGGAATGTTGTACTTTATGACACAAGGTGGATTCATTTGCATAAAGGAAGAGAGGGTCTTTCCGAGCATCGAATATGATATTTCTATCGATGAGGAACAAGACTGTGCCCCCAAAACACTGCCTTTGGGAACTCCAGCCTCCAATGGGAGAGGGGAGCAGAGTTCCAATGACTGTTTGTAGAGAAAGTCAGAAATCTCGAAAGAATGAATGAAGGTGGCCTTTTATGCCATAAACATGGCAAGTAAAGCAGGATGCCGGACTGTGTTAAATTCCTTTAAGGATGTACAAAGAACTCCAGCACACGAGAACAATCACCCCCATCATGTCTGCACTATACCAACACCAGATGCCATCATCCATCCACACACAAGCTAACTACAAGTCCTGCCAATATTCCCGCACCCCTCTATCTCCAATTAATCTAAATAGCTAATTCTGATTAAACATATCTACTTTTTCTGCTGTTACCACATTTCAAGAGAGACCATTCCATGCATTAATAACTACTCTCTGAGTGAAAGACCCATGCCATATTATTGTCCTAACTCTCCTCTTCTTTACTTTCAGGCTATTGCCCCTGGTCCTATCAGTGTCTATTCTGCTGAAAAACTCTTCTGCACTTATTTTGTTTTAATATGCTGGCTCCAACAAGCTGTTAGAGACGGCTCCAAACATCATGCTTATCTGCTCTGCCACCTTCACATCTTGATGTCATGGACAGCTTTAAAGGCACACACCTGTAATCACCTTGCAATACAGAATGTACAGTATCAGCCATGAAGCCAGCCTGTATTAACCTGTATTAATATACTGGTCAACACAAAAATGCTGAACTTGTTCATCGCAGATGTCCAAGAAGATGGTCCTAACCTCTTGTTTGAGATTTAGAGCTCCAACCATTACTGCGAGTGCAGCAGAAGTGTGTCTGGAGTTGAGTGACTGGGACGGAATCCAAACTGATGGTCAGAGATGAGACTGTTTGGAAACAGGAAAGATGACATCAGAAGCAATTATGGATTCCATGTCTGCTTGTAATTAGAAGCAAGCTCACTGGCCTATAGTTGCTAAGGTCTGTTTTTGCACCCTTGGAGTGATGGTTGCTGACTTCCCTGCAGAGGAGAGGCAGCTAAAGGAGAAGGACAGACTGATTAGAGCACAGAATCCAGGATTTATTTTTGCTGTCATCTGGGCCTATTGTCGAAGCAGGGTCAAAGTTGGAAATACTTTTATCTACCTTCTCAGTTGACAAGGACACAGAGTCCAGTAGACGGTGTGTATGTTGGGTTAAGATGGGGACAAAGCAGGATGGGTTAGTCACATGAGATTTGGAGGCAAAGGCAGAGTTTTGACATTCTGTCTCATCTTCGGCAGAGTCTCCAGTAATAACGTTTGAGGTGAGGGAAGGGATGGAGGGGGGGCATACACCAGAAACAGACTTTACAGGGCACCACCATGACTTGGAGGAATGAGACTGGTTGGTTGGAGAATCACTGGTTTAGAGAGACATTCATGCCAGACAGACAGATGGAGTGACAGGAGTAAACCAATTATTTAACCCCGCTTTTCGCTTCGCATGCACGAGGTAATAATTCCCTTTACTTTGTTGAGTGGCCTATTCCTTAACATTATACAAGATAAAGGTGAATTAAATTTTAACAAGAGATAATCTTGTCGAGATTGTCACCTCTGCCACCAAAGGTAGGTAGATGGAGGTTATGTTTTCATTCCTGTTTGCCTATCTGTGAGCAGGATATCTCAAAAAGTGAAGCACAGATTCGGATGAAACTTGTTGTTCAAGTTCCGTGCGTAACAAGGACAAATTTATGAGATTTTACTGAAGATCCAGATCTGGATCCAGATAGTGAAAGTTTAAAAGTTATTTTTCACTATTGAGAGATTGGCGATAAACAATATAAGCACGACATTTCAATAAGTTTTGGATGGATTCGGAAGAAACTTTGTGGACAGGTTGGGTATGTGACGAGGATGAATTGATTCAATTTTGGTGAAGATCTGGATCCGGATGCGAGAATGTTTTTATTTATTTAAGTGATTCTTCACCATTGAGAGATAGAGCCAAAATTATATATAGCACACTATCTCAAAATTTTGTGGATGCATTCGACCAAAGCTTTGTGGTCAGGTTGCATGTGAAAAGGACAAATTGATTAGATTTTGGTGAGGATCTGGATCTGGATATGGATACTATGAGTTTTAAAGTGATTCGTCACAATTGAGAAGTCGGGCCAAAAACGGAATTATATAGCACAATATATGAAAACGTCGTGGACAGGTTATGACAAAACTTGGTGCATAAGTTGGGTAGTTGATAAAAACAAGCCGATTAGATTTTGGTGAATGTCTGAATCCAGATCTGGCCTATCCGTGAGATACAAACCGTAAACTGTTTTGCCTGGCACAGGATTAGCTCTACCGAGTTCCGTTTTACTTTGCAATGATCTTATGTACAGCAATAACTGAAAATATAGTTAAACATCAAGAAGGAACGCTCACGTTGTTGTTATCTTTAAAACATACTTGTAAGGAAATTGTGAAACAGGTTTCAAAGAATGCAGTGAGTTTTGGTGAATTGATGTTTCTCTTTTGCCCCAATAAGTTAATGCTACCGACTTATCACAGCCAGCCAGGGACTCACAAAGACAAGAGTGGCTGACTCCACAGAAATTCCTGGGAAATTAATGGAAGATGTTTAATATTGGATTCATTTTCATATAAGGATGTGAAAATTTAATGATGCTCAAATATAGTAATCCCTGCTTCTTTGAAATTTGAGTTTCCTTTCCAAAGGTATGCAATGCTCAACAATGCAACACCCTCTGCTGACATAGCACTCGAACAACGTTGCTACTTAGATCTATTCATCTCCGAGACCAAAGCAAAACAAGCCAGTTCAGAGCTTTTGCATTGTATGAACAAGTGATCATTGTTACACTTTTCCATTTTACAAGATGGTGCAGGCCATTGAGTCCTGATGAATCATTCTGTAGTATGTGCTACTGAATAATAAGTAACCTGCCTTATTGTACTTTATGTTTGCACTGTTCATCATTTCAGGATGGTGCACACCTGGTGGTTAAAATTGCTCTGGTATTTGTCACTTTTATTTTTTGTGGGGGATTGTATCTCTTTTGTTGTTTTTCACAACCCGACACTCCTCATTGGCCATCTCAGCAGACCCTCTTTATCCTCTTGGACTTCCTATAAGAATGTGTGGAACTACTAATTAGGGACAGGGCTTTAGATTTAGGTAAAGACAACATTTACTAACATAAACAAGTAACTTACTCTAAATCAGTACCTTTACACACCGACTGCTCACCTTTTCCTTTTGCATGAATAAAAGAAAAAGATCACCTGGAGTCATGTAGGAGTTGTGATTACCTGTCCAGTTGTATATTCTTCTCACTTGTTATGGTTTCAAGGTCAATATACTGTAAGAATCACTTGATATTTTTCTCTTTTGTATGTTCCTTGATACGAGGGAATTATGTTTTCATGTTGATAACTATGAGGCAAATCATTGTTTTTTTAAAATATATTTATCTGAGACACTAATCACATTGAACAGCACAAACATTGAGCAGAGGAGCAAGCAGAGTTGATATAATTCCTCCTCAGCTGTACCTGGCCTAAACAGACATTGCTCCTCACAAGTTCCAAAGAAGATTTACTCTATTATTTTAGTGTCCAATAATGCTTTCACAATAATATTGATTTACTACAAATTTACTTTTCCATCAAATCACTTGTATGTACATTGAACACTGAATATCACTTAAAAATTTATATGGACATTGATGACTGCATTAGTTAGAATATTGGCTGCTCAAGTAAAGATGTAATTGCTGAGCTCTTAAAAAAAAACAATTTGCTGCATAAGTAAAAGTTTAAGGTGACTCATGAGAAAAAATAAAAGTTTGGACGCTCTGTCAGGAATGCTGAAGGTAAAGGCATTTGCACTATTCTACTATTCAATCAGTTGATGATTATTGATAAAATCACGTTGACTATTATTGATCATTTTAATCATTTTACTTTTAGTTTCTAATATTGGGTGTGTATCGATGTTTATCCAACATTAATTATTCATAATCAGATGGATTAGCAGGAGAGGTTAGAGGAATGTGCCCTCACATATGAGCTGTCGAGCTTGGATTTCAATGTCACTCTGGTGTTTTGCAGGTTGGGCAACGCATCAATATGTTTGCCATCCATTGGATGGATGCTTAGCTGGAGGACCCATCTGCCAGCACTGGTTGGGTTGTAGGTGGTCGCCAAAGAAACTATGGTGTATTTTGCGAAGACAGGGCGAGTTATCGCCAGCACTTTGAACAACTTACAAATTCCTGCCACATTCATCGGAATGTCAGGGATGGCTATCTGCTTCTTTAAAGACTTGGTCCAAAAACATTCCTCAGCCGACCCTATAAGAAGGTGGCAATAATTGGGACCCTAAACAAAGTTGTAGTCGATTGTTCATGATAAGAATCGGGGGACAAGCAGGTTCTACTGCTCGCTAGTTTGCCCACTGCAAATATTGAACCATATGTAAATCGATGATCTTAAAGGTATTCTCACTGTCTTGCAGAGTTCTTCCAGCCAAGATAATGGACAAAATTGCTGAACAGATCCAACAGCATAAAATCTCTGCGTTGATTATCATCGGTGGGTTTGAGGTATGTTTTCAAGTTTTTGCAGATACACTTGTTATGAATGTTTCGTTGTGTTCTGTATCTTGAATAAAGATCATCATTCAATGATACGGCCGCGCGCAATATTATTGACACAATCGTTGTTTACAATATTGTTGGCCTGAGTTGTTTGCAAAGTTACATGCATTACCAGACACGTGATTGTTGGCAAAGTCTGCAGTGCTTGCTTTAAAATGCTAATTTCAGTGACTTTTTGAAAAAAGTTACAATTTCTCCCTCTATCCACCACCTTCTGATCATTGTCGTTCTTGTGTTTGTGAGGGATTTGATGAAATTATTGTGCAAATTACCAACTGTACTGATTATTGCCTAACTATTGATACTTTTTTACAGCTTATTACAATATAAAGTTTCTAATTACTCCTGAGTAGATAGGCCTAGTTTATAAAAAAAATGCAACAATCTGAATTGTTATCTTTGTTTCCTCATTATATAGAAGTGCTTTGCTATGCTTCAGTCACATTTGGCTCGGCGGCCGTAGGGTCTAAAAAATCTACGGCCACTAGCAATTATAGGGCGGCCGCAGTATTTCCACGGTCACACAATGTAGCAGTCACATATGTTTTTATTTTTTGGGTAGCCGCACAGCATATTTAGAAAGTGTGGTGACCGAAAACGTGGGGGTGCCGTACGGTCTTTGATTTGATGTCGCACGGTGACCTTAGGGCATCCCTGCGGCGGTCATAGAATTTTCAAGGCAGACGCAAGGTAGCCTCAAGGTGCCCACAAGGCGACCGCAGGGGGGGCCCTAAGGTGAACGTGGAAATAGTGCGGCCGCCGTAATTTTCTTGGGGTTGGCAAAATTCATTTTTCATTGATAACAGCCTCCGGAAAATGCACGAATAACGCATGCCCACCGTACGCCCTACGTACGGTCGCCGTGGAACACATCTACGTCATGGCGACGTCTTGTCCAATTGCTACGGCCAAACTAGAAATGAAAAAACATAACTCCGCGCTATAATTCCACAGAGACCCCTACGGCCTGTAAAAGATAGCCTTACGGTGTAGGGCCACCCTGAGGCCACCTCAGAAACTCTGCGGCCGCCGCACGTTTCTGTCAATTCAGGGGGCGTACGGCCACCGTATCTTAGCCGTAGAGCAAATGTGACTCATGCTTTTCTGTTTGCAGGCACTGGAAGGAGTCCTTCAGCTGACAGGTGGACGAGGCGATTTTGAGGAACTCTGCATTCCCATGTGCATCATTCCTGCTACTATCAGCAACAACGTACCGGGTTCTGACTTCTCCATTGGTGCTGACACGGCTCTCAACACCATTGTTGAGGTGGGAAACGTGCAGGAACAAAGACGCTCCTTTTGTCGTGTTTGGTGAATTAATAATAGGAGAAGTCTGTTAAAAGTAGTTTAATGAACAGGCCATTGAATATCTCATCGGATAATATTATCTGATCAAAGACACTGTTTCCATCATGTGTATCGTATACTTCATGATTGTTGTTGTCATGACAATGATTCGTTATAGTAGTAATAATAATAATAATAATAACAGTAATAATAGGGCAGGAAGGATTGCCGAGAGGTAGGTGCACTCACCTCCAAGCTCTCAAGCCTGGGTTTGAATCCCGACCCAGCTAAAAAGCGTAATCCCGTGTTTTACAGGCACGGTGGTTCATCAATGTGAGTGTCGTTCCTTGGATGGACGTTAAACTGAACGTCCCATCTCACAGGATTAGTTGGTGGATGTTAACAATCCCATGGTGTCCTCCAGGAAGAGAAGGCGACCTATTGCCGGCACCTTGCCCAAATTGCAAGTTCCTGCCCTAACCTTAGTCGAATGTCAGGCCTGGCCAGCTGGTTCATGGAAGACCTGGGCCAAGCTTCCCCTGGCCATCCGCACCTGTTCGTGGGAATAATTGTGGCTGTTAAAGAAGAAGACAAGCCTGGTGTTGGCTTACTGGTTTGGTTGGTGGGCTTGGGATCTTAATGTCCTGAGTTCAAGCCCTGTCAGCTGCTGAATTAACACCAGGTGGGGTTCACTCAGCCTGTCATCTATCCGAGGTCGGCAAAATGAGTACCAGTGAACTGGTAATAGGGGCATTGCATCAGTGGTGCCCCCATACTTGTTGGTGATGATGCACCATGGATCATAGCCTGATGTTGGCTTAGTGGTTAGGATGGTGGCTTGGGATCCTAGGGTCCTGAGTTCGATCCCTGTTGACCGCTGAATTAAAAATACACCAGGAGGTTGACTCAGCCTGTCATCCTTCCCTGGTCGGCAAAATGAGCACCAGTGTACTGGTAAGGGGGAAACTGCATCAGAGGCATAGCTGCGTACCAACCAATGATGCAACCAGCAGCCACAGGCTGCACTCGATAGAGAGAGACCATAGATCATAGCCAGTTGAAAGCATGAAATCATGCCACCACAAAAAGTGGAAATATTGAGAAAAAAAAGAAGAAATATTAATATTAGTAATAATAATACTAATAATAATAATGTTATTCTTTAACCCCTTTCAATCATTGTGTTTTATGATGTAACATTGTGGTAGGTACAATGTGGTAAAATTATTGGTGCATTTGTGAGATGCTATTGACCACCCAACACCTCCCCACCACTTTCCCATGGTTTTTTATTATTCCTTGCAGCACTGGTTGCTCTTACATTTTTCTGGAGAATTAAATGCACAGCCTAAGGATAAAACAGCAAAACTTTTTATTTAACAGTTTTAGTCCCTGTGAACACAAAATTTGTCATTCCCTGATCGGTTGCAGAATGACCGGTCACATAAAGGTCAATATCCTTCAGAAACATTTGCACCGCCTGCAGCTCAAACAGAAGTCCTCACTATTATTCACTAGTAGTGACCGAACTCTTGAATTGTCTCGAGATTCAAATGCAAATGTCCCACAGCCATCGACGGCCATCACAAACAGCTCATCTCAATGGTGGCTTGCCTTTATCGGAAGCTTCAGGGCCTCTTCCATCACACTGACCAATTTAAAATACGTGCGGCCTTCAGCTCAGTTGCCTCTTCCGTCGGTCACGGTAACAACCATTTGCCTAATTGTAAACGTGACCGAGGGCAATGACCTTGCAATCTATAAATATGAAGTGGATACTGCTTTTTGTGACCTTTTTGTGTGATTATGCAAAAGCCTGTTGGAGTGCAGCCAATCTTTTGGTGTGATCACTGTGAATCACTCGTTGAGCAGAAGATTTAACCTTTGGGTCTGATCGTGTGCATTCTCAGAAACATCAAACTGACATCCCCAGAGATTCTATCTCGGATACACTTTTAGTCGATACTGTGAGCTCAAATCCTCATCGTCTGCCTCACCTTGCACAGTATAAGCCGTGCCTTAAGCTGAGCCAGTACCTGGAGTAAAAATGCTCATTTTGATCTGATACGATGATACAGCTTGCAGCATATATCATTGTGCTTCTGTTGCCCTCAAGCTGTAGACTGACAACACAGGCGGTATGTATATATATAAATATATATATATATATATATATATATATATATATATATATATATATATATATATATATATATATATATATATATATATATATATATGACCGTTTTTACAGCCATTTTTCCCTGCTGTGCAGAGGTTATGCTTTTTCTTGAGGCAATGTTTTATGGCCGGATGCCCTTCCTGATGCCAACCCTGGTCGCCTCTTACGACACACAGGGATATGGTATACCTATTCTAACCGGGGCATACACCGGGACCAGTACACTGGTACTCACTTCGTCAACCTCAGAAGGATGACAGGCTGAGTCAACCCCCTGGTGTTAATTCAGCAGCCAACGGGGCTTGAACTCCGGACCCTGGGATCCCAAGCCGCCACCCTTACCACTAAGCCAACACCAGGCTTTTTATATATATATATATATATATATATATATGTATATATATATATATATATATATATATATATATATATATATATATATATATATATATATATATATATATATATATATATATATATATACATATATATATATATATATATATATATATATATATATATACATGTATATACATACATATATATACATATATATATATATATATATATATATACATATATATACCATGGAAAAAATTTCAACTTGGCACATGGCAAGTAATCCTCATGGGGAATGAGTGTGATTTTTTCTATGACGTCATAGGTGCCTTCTTTATAATATCATAATTGCATATGTAGAACGCCACATCCAATCAGTTTGAAAATTTTTGAGGGTCCTTTTGGGATAAAATGGTCCACAGAAAGAAAATTGTATGATGTCATCGGCACCTGATTCGTCAGCCATATTGTTAAAAAAAAAAAACCTTCAAAATCTTCTTTTCTGAAGTGGCTGAACAGATCGAAGCGAAACTTTATACGTACGACTGCCTGTCCCTGAGGAACAAAAGGTTCACACATCTGATGTAATTGGTTACATGGCTTGGCAGACATATTGGATTTACCCTCAAACCTAGAAGAAATCCTCTCCAGAGCGGCTGGACAAATCAAGGGGAAGCTTCACACAAGTGTTTCCCAAGCCATGGGTGTACTAGTGGCACATAGCAAGTACTCCTCATGTGGAATGTGTGGTATTTTTATTACATCATAGGTGCCTATGTTATGACATCATAAATAATTGCATAAGTAGAACACTACATCCGATCAGTATAAAACATTTTCAGGGTAATCTATGGATAAAATGCTCCATAAAAAGTTTTTTGAAGATGTCATCGGTCACGTGATTTGGCATCCATATTGATTTTTGTTGTTTTCTTTTTTTTAAACACGTTCAAAAAAAAATTATTCTCTGAAATGGCTGAAAAGATCGAGGCAAAACTTTAGACAAATGACCGCCTATCCATGAGGAACAAAAGGGTCACACATATGATGTCATAGGTCACATGATTTGGCAGCCATAGTGGATTTACCATAAAACCTATAAAAAAAAGTCCTGGTGAGGGTTTGCAATCTCTGATTGCTCTTTTTCTTGTTTTATAAGACTATAAAATGGATTAGACCTGATAGAAAAGTTAGTGATACGATGAAATGCTGATGGCTCAGTTTGCATGAAAAAGATAGTGGCATTTGCAGATTTTTATTACTTGCGAAAATCAAAGATTTTTCAAGTGTATTGGTTGCCTGCGTGCATTATTCTGTCTGTCTGTTTGTCTGTTTATCGCCTACGGGTCACAATTTTAAATCGATCTTCACGAAACTTCACCATGTGGTCGAGTTCATCATAAGCAAGAAGCCTATTGTCTATTATGTCAAAAGGTTAACATCTTTGTCTAGCTTCTAAAATCCTCAATTTTCATCCGATTGACCAGAAATTTCAAAATAATTTGCATGTCAAGTCACTGAATTCAACTACTAATTATTTTTGAGGTCAACCTAGACCAAAAGGTTAACAGGGGCCAAATTTATTTAATTGTCAATTTTCATCCGATTGACTTGAAATTTGAAGAGTTGTTGCATAGTTGTTCACTGAATTCAACCACCAATTATTTTTGAGGTCAAATTTGTTTTATGCATTTCACAAGTGTCGTGCTGTGTTTATTTATTTTCACATCACTAATAATTAAAAAGGTGGAACGAAAGCATCACTAGGATATGTAGTCTAAGATTCATTCTTATGTAGTTCAGTTTGAGTTAATTGTTATGCAAACAAAACAGTTATTCAGCATTGCTTTGTACAAAAAAAGCCACATGAATTTTTAATAACTTGTTGTTCATGCATTTTTGGATTGTGCATGCATCATAAGCACCATGGCCATGCAAGTTATGTTTTTATCAAAGCCATAAGTGAATGAAAACTGTGCACAATGTTCGGCCTGATACATAACTTGAAAGTATGCTATGTATGCTCATCATCATAAAGTCTGTTTGCTGCGATCTCACGTGTTGGGTCACTCACCTTTTCATTAACGCAGACATGTGATCGCATTAAACTGTCAGCAAGCGGCACCAAACACCGAGTATTCATCATTGAGACAATGGGCGGGTACTGCGGCTACCTGGCTACCATGAGTGGGCTCGCAGCAGGTGCAGATGCAGCTTACATCTTTGAGGATCACTTCACTATGCGGGATTTACAGGTTGGCAGAAATTTTGTTGGCTGTGCCAAATGTACGACTTTTCCACAAGGGCTGGAGGTTTAATCTAAATGGTGTGATTGATTTTGAGTCTAATGATCTTACATTCCAAATGGCTCTTTGGAAAGCCATGATAAAGCAACAATGCTTTCAAACTGAACAAAATACATGTAAAGTCATTCATAAATTAGATTATAAAAGGCTTTCACTTATAATCATAGGAACCTCCAAGGAAGATGGATAAAATAATGTTATTAACAGAAAGTGAAAAACGAGTATTTGGGTTACGCGATGTTAATTGTCCGGAAGCCTCTTGAATGTCACCCAAGCACCAATTTCCAGATTGCACAACATTTTATTCGAACACAAATACAATTCAAGATGAAACTTACATTAGCTGATGACTGAATGTGAATTTGATTTATAACCTTTTTTTCTGACATTTTCACTGAATATTTGGGGCCAGCAGGACAATGTGACTGCCTTTCAACTGTCATGGGTTTGATTCCTGATGGTATTGGACTTGACTAGAAACTGCCCTATGGTGCATTGTTAGCAGCGGAGCTGCACTTTTGAGCACACCACCTTTTGCTTGAGAGTGTTAGTTGTAAAATTGGCGGTCCTGTTTGCATTCCAGTAGTGGACACGAAAGATCTGATGCTATCTTTTGAAAATAGGAAGCAATCGCTGTGGACCAGTACCATGGCCAAATTGAGGTTATCCTTATAAATAGCACACTATGTGTAAAAGGTGGGAGAGTACTAAGATGATCATAATGCTTATTATATTATAATTTGCACAGACATGATGGATCAAACGACCTTCTCTTGTCTTCAAATTTCATTCTATACCCTCATTATTCCACCAGATGGCGCTAATTGACCATAGCTGAACACACTAGCTCCTTTGCTCATGCAAGGTAAAAAGAAAGGAAGAGGTTTCAGTAAAAACTGATAAAACCGACCTTTGGCCTGAAGTCAATGTGGAAGAACTAAAAACAACTTATAATTTAATAAGGGGTTATAAGGCATATTTTGGTTTGCAGTGCTTTGCAGATAATAAAATGATAACAATAATATTTCAATGCAACAACACAATGTACAAATATGATGATGATAGCAGCATCATATGTATGGTGGAATAAAATGTGAAAAATATTGTTTCATACTAATTTAACAACTTGTATATTGAAGAATATATACGTTATCCTTTTTTGCCCCATTTATCATTATCATCATGAAGAATGCCTCACACACATACTATAATGTAATTTTTTGGAGCTGAGCCCAAGACACCGTTGATCTTTCCCCCATGCCTTTATGATTATTGGAGATGTAGTGAAAGGAATGCATCAAATTGAGCAGATTGGTATTTGAGGGGCAATGCCCTGTGAGACAGGCAGTTGAGATGCATTGTGAACCGCACCGTGTATTGGGAGGTTAATCATAACCTTTCTTTCAAAATTTTTTTTTTTTTAATTCCAGGCCAATGTTGAACATCTGACGCAGAAAATGAAAGGATCTGTCCGTCGAGGCCTGGTTATTCGGTAAGTTGACATCATTTATAGAGTTCACTTCAGCAAGCTCAGTGATGGAGAACTTTATAATAATGTGTCGCCTCCCTGGCTTACCGTGTCATGACCTCTGCTCCCGTCAAGCTTCTTCAATGGCATTCCTCAATGAAGGCTTTATGTCTGGGAGGCATTTCCTTTCTCTCCATATTTTTCTCAACAACTAAAAGTATTACGTAAATTTGTTTTGCAAAAGAATGTTTGCGTTTCTGCCTGTCCAGAAATGAGAACTGCAATTCAAACTACACAACGGAGTTCGTTTTCAACCTTTACTCTGAGGAAGGAAAGGGGGTTTTTGACTGCCGCAAAAATGTTCTTGGACACATGCAGCAAGTAAGTCATGCTATTTTTGACTCTTTCATGGTGCTACTATCCAAGGAAATTCTTATCAAAATGCTTGCAGGGAAGTAGACTCATAGAATTTTAGTGTGAGGAAGTTTGTTTGTGCTGGTTTCAATATTCGCCATTCATCGGAATCTGTGCCTTGTGTTGTGTTGTAGGGGGGTTGTCCATCACCCTTCGACAGGAATTACAGCTCCAAGCTGGGTGCCAAATCGGTACAATGGATATCGGAACAGCTGAAAAAATGTTACAGACAAGGTTTGTGTTCAAAATTCTACAAGATTAAGTTTGTGGGAAAACAGGTTGTGTGTTGTATTAACAGGTGCAAGGAAGTGTATTGTGTTCAGATTGTGGATGGTCAAAATCTTCCAACAAGGGAGTGAAAACCAAACAGAATAAAAAATAAACACGAAAGAAGAATAACATGAAAGGGGACAATAATTTCTTCTCTTTTTTTCCTTTCAAAATTATTATTGACAAAGAAGAGTTCCCGTTCTCAATGATGGGGAAAAGCAAGCAAATGTATCCATACCCAGTGACGGGAAAAGTTGAAGTTAATATATCAATTTGAATTATTACGTTGACTTTAAAAATGGTTAATTGAGTTGCACTCTTGGTTTCACTCAGAGCCAAAGCACTGAGATACTTATCCTGCCCACTGCAAAATAGTGGAGAAACATCAGGTGGTAGAGGTTCTATTTGTCTAAAAAGAGGGCCAAGTATCCTGGCTGCAAAATAAAATTTGGCATCAACATTATTCATGCCTGTTCTCACATCATTTCAAAAGTTGATTTTTATTTTTTATATGCAGCGTAGGAAGCGGTCGCCATAAACGGGAGACAGACAAACGCATGGATAGACGCCATTGTTCACAATACTGTATATAATAGATAATAATATATGAATTCAAACTTCAACACAGAAAAAGGCCATTCTTGCCATGAAGCCTACACGATGTTTGCCAAAGTATGACAGTTTTTTTTTAATGCAGACTTAAAGTCCCAGTCACACCTTGACGTTTTAGCCAGCTTATGTGGATTTTTGAAAAAAATTATCTAAAACGCTGGCACACGTCGAATACGTTATGGGTAAGTTTTGGAAACATTGAGAGCACGCTGAAAAACACTGCCATACGTCATACTACGCTGGCTTTCATCGTTGTACTTTGCGGTTGTCCTCAAATTTTTGCATGCTTGAAATTTTATGACTTATGCCAGTGTATGACTCACATGTTCCGCTACGCTGGCCATAAGTTGTAGGCACGTTATGCGATCGTCGACACATGTTACTTGTAAGTTAATCATAAGTCGAAACACGTCGAGGTAATGTTTAGCGTACCCGAAACATTTCGAACCTATGAGTAACGTCTTGTAGGCACGTTACGCGATCGTTGACACACGTCCACACACGTTACTTGTAAGTTACTCATAAGTCGAAACATGTCAAGGTAATGGTTAGCGTCAGTGTTTCAGACTCCCTGTTTTATTGTTTGTTTTTTTTCTTCAGTGTGATTGTGATGTTGACACTTCGACTTCGAGTGCGGTTATGATTTAAATCATTGAGCGGCAGCCTATTAATTATATTATATTATAACCGCACTAGAAATCGAAGTGTCAACATCACCGTCATACTGAAGAAAAAAAACCAGGGAGTCTGGAACACTGACGCTAACCATTACCTTGACGTGTTTCGACTTATGAGTAACTTACAAGTAACTTTTGTCGACGTGTGTCAACGCTCTCATATCGTGCATGCAACTTATTCCCATCGCATGTGGAACGTGTGAGGAAAACGACAAGTACGTCGTAAAATTTTTAACACGTTTAAAATTTCAAGATGTACTCCACTTACTACAACGTATGATAACGTACTTTAGCGTTCTATTCACGTATACCAAACTTACCCATACCGTATTCGACATGCACCAGCGTTTAAGACGCATTTTTCAGAGGTCGGCATATGCTGGCAAGAACGCCAAGGTGTGACTGCGATTGTGACACTTCCATTTCTCCGGCGGTTATGATTTGAATCATTGTGTGGTTGCCTTTTAATAGGCTACACCACGTGATCGTCGGCGATCCGTGCAGCGCGCTATGCATAAGTTAGATTATCGTTGGACATAGGTTGTGAAAGCCGACAACAGGCTAAGCATTCGTTGGTATAACTTATCTATAAGACAACGAAACGTTCTGTGTCCGTTACTACTATGTTATGCATGTGACCAACTCGTTATGAATACATCCGAATCTTTAAAAAAAAATACATCAAAAGTTCAGCCTAAGCCAGCGTTTTACATACATTTTGATACGTTGCCATTGCTGGCTGAAACGTCAAGGTGTGACTGGGCCTTAAGGCTTGTGGAAGAACTAGAACACTGAACTGATCAGGATGCAACAGGAAAAAAGGAACAGTAGAGGCAGAGGCAGAGGCAGAGGCAGAGGCAGAGGCAGAGGCAGAGGCAGAGGCAGAGGCAGAGGCAGACACACAACAGCGGTGTTGAAGGACAAAATAGAGGGAAGCTTAGAAAAACAATTGGGTTGTCAGGATGGATACAGTAGGAAACCTCTCCGCCACCCCCCACCCTTCCTCTCTGTCTCTCCCCCCCTCTCTCGTTTCTCGTCTCACTCTCTCACTCTCTCACTCTCTCACTCACTCTCTCACTCTCTCACTCTCTCACTTTTTCACTCTCTCACTCTCTCACTCTCTCACTTTTTCACTCTCTCACTCTCTCACTCTCTCACTCTCTCACTCTCTCACTCTCTCACTCTCTCACTCTCTCACTTTTTCACTCTCTCACTCTCTCACTTTTTCACTCTCTCACTCTCTCACTCTCTCACTCTCTCACTCTCTCACTCTCTCACTCTCTCACTCTCTCACTCTCTCACTCTCTCACTCTCCCATTCCCCCTTCGCTCCTCCTCCCCTCTTTCTCTCTCCCCTTCCCTCTCTCCACGCTCTCCACCTCTCCTATTGGCTATCCCTCCGCCTCTTCTCTCTCTCTCCCCTCCCTTTTCTCTCTTCCCTCCTCCCCCCTCTCTATATATGTCCTTATTCAATTCTTTTTAATTGTTGAGCATCAAGCAAGGAAGCAACACACCATATTTAAACTATTTCATACAACTCATTACTTTGACAGGGTTTGAAATGCCAAACTCCTCGACCAAACGTAAATGTCAGAGCAGACATATAACTCTTAACGAATTACATCGAGTCCATGGATCGTTAATTTTTTTGGACCTCTTTGAAGTTTATTATGAAACGTTATTTTTATGTCACAATACCTAATGGAGGTTTTTATTTAATTAAATGACCACCTTGCACTGCAAACTTTGTTCAAAGACTTTCAGTTTCAGCTACTGTGACAATGCTAACATGGTTTGTTCAACTTTGTGATAATCATACTCTGTTCTGCCAAAGCAGCTTCCTGAGCAAAGCTTATTCTGGGAGATTCGTCATTGCCTTCCCAGCAGTAGTTGGGGCAGGAATCTAGCCACAGTGCCGGCGATAGCTCACCTACTCTTCACGAAGGACACCGTGGGATCTTTAACATCCACCAACTAATGTCGGGATACGGGATTCCCCGTTTAACATCCATCAGAGGGACAGCACAGACACTCTTGATTCATCCAGCCTGGGAAACACTGGGATGACAGTGTGTAGCTGGGCCGAGATTTGAACCCAGGCTAAACAACTCAGAGGCAAGTGTGCTTACCTCGAGGACATCCCGTCAGCCCAAGTCGTCTCTTAATGCACTGTTAATCGTAACGTGATTCCATGTTGTATTTATATGTTTAAAATGTATCTTGTTTGGAATGATCTTCTTCTTCTAATTGAATGTTGATCTTCGCCTGTGTGTAGAGCTTTTCAAATTCAGGGCGGGAAGCAGTCACCGCAAATGGGAGACTGCGAAACATACGGGTGCACAGACAGTCACCACACTTCACATGATATCATAGATCATAGAAAAGGAGAAAATAAGCATGCAGAGACAGAGACAGAGACAGAGACAGAGACAGAGACAGAGACAGAGACAGAGACAGAGACAGAGACAGAGACAGAGACAGAGACAGAGACCTCAACATCAATTGGTTACTGAACTATTATTGGGGATTTCAATCTCAAAAGCAATTTGTAAAATAATTTTTATGAAGAAAGATACTAATAATTGGATTAAATTCCAAAGTAATCTGGCCAGATCATAATGAAAATAAAACAAAAAAGCTAATCAATGGGAGGGAGCAGGACAAACAGATTTGAGTTGATATTAGCATGTTACCACATATATTTATTTTGTATAATCGTTGGAAAAGTGGATAAAAAGGTGCAATGGGGAGTGTGTAATGAATGTGTAATGTTTAACGATAATGACAAACAATATGCACTCAATGGGTTTGTGATAATGTGTAGGTACCACATTAGGTCGACTCAAAAACATCTCGATGAACTGCTATCTTTCTCACAGCTAACTTAACATAGTCAAAAATAAAGCAAGCCAGGGACAAGGACCATTCCTTGGTTGGGTGGGTGGGGGGGGGGGACAATAATACGATCCAACTTGCTTTCTCATCCTGCAGGGCGAGTGTTTGCCAACTCGGAGGACACCGCTTGTCTCCTTGGGATGCGGCAGCGAGCCTTGGTGTTTCAGCCATTACATTCTCTCAAAGATCAGGCTGATTTCCAGTAAGTGCCAATGGATACCTCATCATTCATTTCTTTATTTCATTTAATGTCAATTCAAATGCTCTCAATTTGATCATTGTGCACTTATCTTATGTCTTTCATTGTACTGTGTACCTGTTTATCATTTTTACCATGACGAGGACTGTACTTGTTGGCGACCTCTGTTTTATACTACCTCCTTTCTAGTCTTGCATCTTCTTCTCTTTCCTTGTTCTGCCCCCCATCCAACCTCCCCTTCTCCCCCACCAGGTTTCTGCAGGGCAAATTTGTTCTAATACTGACCCACTTTTGGTGAAACTCCAAAAATCTGGGATCACTCTTCACCTCCAGTCATTTGTTTCTCTTTTCTCTTGCTTGCGGAACCAACTTCCTAATCGGTTCAATTCATTCTTCCCTCCAGAGCTTCAAGATAGCTGTTCAACTCCTCAGTTTATCCACCCCCCCCATCCATACTCATGATCTTTTTTAACCTCATTAAACCTCCTCAATCACACCCCATTCCTTTCCAAGTTGTGTTTTCTCCCCTCTCCCACACCCTCTGTTTCCTTTTGCTCCATTTCTGTTTCATCCGTGGTTTTCCCTTCCTCCTCTTGCTCTGTTTGAGTTTGGATCCAGTTTGTTCACACCATGTGGCTTCCTCCTCTCCCTTTGATCTCATTCTTATCCTTGCCCATATTCCTCCTCCCTCTATTGTGTCCCTTTCACCTGCTATTGGTGTGTTTACCCAATTTCTACTTTGTTCTTCTTCGATTATGTTCTCATCCCTTATGTTTTATAACTTTTCCACAATCCTTGACCTTGTTCACAAAATATAAATCGGTTCAGATGAAGGTGTAAGGAAATGCTTGCATGAAATTATAAAGTGTGATTTAGGAGGAGAAAGTGAGCAAGAGTGTCATAATTGGTGGGTGGGGGTAATTTGTATATGTGTGTTTGTGTTTATGTGTGTGTGAACATTTCTGTGGATGGCTCCATCAGGATGACCAGGTCTGAAGAATAAAATACTGGACACAGGCATGGATCAAGTGGGCTGCTTTAGGCCCCATTGTGAATGTACATATTATTGTGGGAAGTGTACTTTTGTGTTTTTTATTTTGAATATTCATTTCCTTGAAATTGTAGAATTTTGAATCTGTTTTTTATTGCCAAGATTTGTACGAATGAATCTTATAAAATAAAACTAAAAGAGCACTCGGTAGAGCGCATACCTCCACCATGTAATGCCTGATCCACGAGAACATATCGGGCACAATACATTTTTGAAATATCATGCTATAAAGTACTATATCGTTTTGGCCCTATCTCTCAATGATGAAGAATCACTTTAAAAATTAAATAATTCTCATATCCAGATCAGGATTCGGATCTTCAACAAAATTGAAGCAATTTGTCCTTGTGACACACCAAACCTGTCCACCAAGTTCCATCCAAATCCGTCCACAACTTTGAGATATCGTGCTTTATATCATTCTTAGCCCTATCTCTCAATGGTGAAGAATTACTTTAAAAATTCGAGTAGTCGGATCCGGATCTTCCCCAAAATCGAATCAATTCTTCCTTGTTGCACACCCAACCTGTCCATCAAGTTTCATCTGAATACGTTCACAACTTTTTGAGATATTGTGCTATATATCGTTTTCGACCCTTTCTCTCAATGGTAAAGAATCACTTCAAAAAATTGCCGTAGTCTGATCCGGATCCAGATTGTCACCAACATCTAATCAGTTCGCCCTTGTCACACACCAAACCTGTCCACAAAATTTAATCCGGATCTGTCCACCACTTTTTGAGACAACCTGGACCCAAACAGACAGACAAACAGACAGAAAGGGGTGAAAACATAACCTCCTTCACCTTTGGTGGTGGAGGAAACAAAAGATGTTGTGCAGAGCACAATACTTGCAAAATACATGAAAAAAAATTGACCTCAAAAATAATTGGTGCTTGAATTCAATGACTAAATATGCAACTCCTCTTCAAATTTCAAGTCAATCAGATGAAAATTGACAATTTTACAAAGATGGCATATGTTGACCTTTTGGCCTAGGTTGACCTCAAAAATAATTAGTGGTTGAAATCATTGACCTGATATGCAAATGCTCTTCAAATTTCAAGTCAATGGGATGAAAATTGAGAACCCTAGTAATATTACCTTAGTTGTTGACTTTTGGCCTATGTTCACCTTTGGTCCATGCTCACCTCAAAAATAATTGGCTAGTTGGATTCAGTGATGAGGAATATAAATCCTCTTCAAATTTCAAGTCAATCAGATGAAAATTGAAGATTTTAGAAATCTCAACTAAGATGTTGACCTTATGACCTTTTTGCCTCAAAAACAATAGTTTTCTTCCTTGTGAGAAACTCTACCATTTGATGAAGCTTAGTGAGGATTGGTTAAAATTTGTGACCTGTAGGCGATAAATAGACAGACAGATATACAAGCAAACAGTCAGAATAACAAAATCGACTGACCAATAGATTTGAAAAATCTTCGATTTTGCAAGTAACAAACAAACTGACAGAAAAGGGCGAAAACATAGCCTCCTTTACCTTCGGTGGCAGAGGTAATAAAAACTAGGGAGAAGTTGATGGCACGCCATTGCAAATTCCCACGCTTCCCACATAAAGCAAAGTTGAAAGTTGAAAGATGGCAAAGAGTTCCAGCAGGAATGACCCAATATCATATTTTGAGTTAAATTTTTTTTTTGCTGCTTTGACTCCAGTGACCTTAAATCCTCACCCCCGGGGTATGAACCAATAAAAGTTCCATATTTCATGTGTCCGCAAATGTTGATTGCATATTCTAAGTTTCATTTTAAAATGTTTTAAAATGTGCCCGTAATTACATTTTTTGGTATTTGACCATTTGTCCCCACCCCAGGCCCAAGTGGTGGGGTCAAAAATGATCCAGCTCTTGCACATTCTTGCCATGTGCTGATTATAAGTACCAAGTTTGGTGAATATCTGCACAACCTTTTAGGAGATAGAGGAGATAGTGTGACAGACAGAGCCGATTGCAATATTCCCCCCCCCTTTTTTAATTAAATCTTCGAGATAAGGAAGTGTAAATTCCTTAATGACAAGATTATTGTTAGTGCAGTCACGTTCTTCACAGACACTTCATGTCATGAAATTTTTTTTTTATGAACGGTTTCATCACTACCATGCTATGGGTCCCATGACGTCATGGGCGCAGGAATGCTGCTTGGCCTTATTGATAGGATACTGTTTCTCTGATGGAAGTGTATGTGCCTGTACTGCACTCACCTTTTCGTTTTTAAAAATATTGTTCAGAATACTGAAAAAAGGGACAAATGGCATCATTTGTGTAAATAAACGTGGCGATCATGTAAAATACAGGACTTTTGGTCAGCCTGAGCTTGAGCATCAATTGAGCACCATAAATTGAGGTTTCAACTCAATAAGCTCAGTACCTCTTAAAATTTGGCAGTAGGTTCAAAGCCACTAACAGTACAAGACAGCAAACGATTAAGTTGTAACAAAGAGCCAGTGTGAGCTGTCAAGCTTCATGTGGCTTCTCACTCTCATTAAAACTGCCCTAAAGTGGCAGTTTTAATGAGTGAGAAGTCACGTGACAATAATCAACAGGAACAGTGATGTCATGATATAAACAAGAATAGAAAAACAAATAATTCCAGAAAACAAATTATTCAAGTTAACAATATCTTAAATAAACATTAAAAAGAATATTTATCAAAATGAGAGGAAAAAATCTGCTGAATGAAAACTTGTTTAAAATATACAAAATATATGACATGATTTTACAAGGCTATAATAAAATAACAACAAAGATACAGAGAAGATTGCAAGTGAAAATGAAGAAATTAATGATATATGTTATTAGGTTAAGATGGTTGGGATTATTCAGGAAGTCTTGAGGACGACACGTCAAATGAGGCTAAATCTGCTTTTGTCCGGTTTGGCTGTAAAATTTGGTGTCAGTGGGCTCATAAGATTTGTTGGTTCACTGTGTGCCTTTTGACTGAGATACATATCCTTATTAATCGGATTCCTTTTCACAAACTCTCACTGAAAATGCTCGATTTAAAATAGTGATGATTTATTTGGTTTAAAAAACATCTCTCTGATCAAACGTTTCTTGTCAAACTAATTTCATGAGATGATTCAGCCTGTGCTATATGCTCTATCTAAAGCTACAAAACTTTGAGCACAGCAGCACACTTTCCTTTAGATGAGATGCAAAGCTTCCTGGCCAAACAAATAGCTGTTAGCCATTAAAGATCCCATAAAACAGCTGGCCATTTCAGCCACTCTCTCTGGTCAAATTACCTCCAACCTTAAAATCCACCCTCTTCCACTGCCCAGTGGCAATAATTAAAAGTGATGGAATGTTCAACTCCTGCTCCTGTTGACATTTTAACTGTTTTTCCTGATAGCATTTATTTGCTTTCGTTTTTTATTCCTTATTCACATTTTATTTGATGTTATCTTCTTCACACAAATTTATCTAAGTGGGTTTACTGTCTTGCAGCAGAATCACATCAAACATGTATTGAAAACACCTGGAACAATAACGTAAAGCATTTTGAACCACAGTATATTTGAAATTTATTTGTACATTATTGAAAAAAACTTTAGGAATTAGAAATATTTTGCAAACAATGAAAAATGCAAAGCTGCTTGATAATTCAATTTAAATGTTTGAATTAACTTTTGAGTCATTGATTCGAGGTACTTTTCCATTTTCTTGCTCATATTCATTGTGCACAAGTTCATATTGTACGCGTACTACATATCAACATAATCTCCATCCTCTGGATATTTTCTGCTGTTGAATGAGCTATCTTTTACAAGTTGAAAAAGTGGAGTTGTGTGTGCAGCCATTATTTTATAATACACTTCACTTCATCAGTTTGAAATAGGTGGCTCTGTTTGTCAATCATACAGATTTAAATCTTAGTCATCCAAGAATCAAAGCCTGGCTGTATTTGTGTCATGTAGAACATTTTAAAAGAATATACTATATGTATATATGTATATATATATATATATATATATATATATATATATATATATATATATATATATATATATATATATATATATATATATATGTAGACACACACACACACACACACACCAGATAATGTGCGACTCCAAACTGTGAGTGGTGAAAGCACCAGAATCGAGTCCCATACAGCCCATGCTGCATGGTAATGGAAGCAATAAGTTCCGCCTGCCATGTGGAACATGATCTCCCACTTTAACAAACACAATCTGGAGTCATCATTGGATGTGGTTGGGTGCAATGATGATAATTAATGTCGTTCTTCCAACCTGAGATGAATGCTCTGATGTCACCGCCACAACATATGTTCTGTTCTGGGCCTCAGTAAGAGCTATCTCGCAGCATTGATTACAAGGATGTAATTTCAGATACTGTCACAAGTGCATGGAGAATATAGTTACCTACCGGTTTCGCCCTTGTTCCGGCATCATCAGGGCAACATAGCAGCTTCCATACACTTATGACTGACAGTCAGGTCAGGTTAGATCTGTGACCTGCTACAGGTACCATGTAAATCTGTACTTACCTGTTCCATGGTCGGATTGTCGGCGACGAAACCATCTCCCCCACCAGGTTTTTTGGTGAGGGGGGTGTTTGGATATGGACACCCAGCAGGATTAAAAACAAAACCTGTCAAAGGGCAGAGGAGCTACTTGTGAGCCAACGGCCATCCATATCTAATGCCCAACTGCGTCTGTGGATGTCCTCCTGCAGTTGGGTTACTTTTTATTAGGAAGTTGGTGGCAGGATTTGCACTCCGGCCACCGTAAAACCCCTTCATTCCGCATAACGCAAAAAAATCTGCAAACCCACTCCGTGGGAGTACCTCCTGTGCAGCTTCCCTTCGCAGGGCAGCTCACCGGATGACGAGATTGGGGCAAAGCCTTCGGGATCTCCAATCTTTGATGATAGGAGGGAAACCATGGGGTAACATTCCTGGGTCAGATTGCGGGAGAGTGTGTTGGAGTGGTGCTGAGGTGTCATCTACCAGACGGCGGTCTCCTTGGGTTAACCTGAGGCGGTCCCTTTGGGTGGGTGCCTGGAATGTCCTATCCCTAAGAGAGAATGATCACCTGTATCTGTTATCATCTGAGCTCAAGCATTTGGACATCGGTATTGCAGCACTCTATGGGGTTCGGAGACCAGATTGCGGTGAGACAATGGTGGGTGGTTACACCTACTATTGGTCTGGTCGCTCTGATGGTTACCAGACTCAAGGAGTTGCTGTAGCTGTGTTCAATAAGCTGACCCCAATCATTATTGAGGTAACACCTGTCAATGAGTGTATTATGATAGAAAGGATTCGTCACTCCTGAGGTGTAATTTCCCTGGTCTCTGTCTATGCTCAGACTGAGGTGAGTGATCTCACCGTGAAGGATGCATTCTACGCCACGCTCGAGTCTGTGGTTAATCAGTGCCCCAGACGAGATACAATTCTAGTCTTGGGGGATTTCAATGCATCGACTGGAACTGATAGAGATGGTTTTGAGACATGTGTTGGTCCCCATGGGTCTGGAATTGTTAAATTGAATAGCACGAAGTACCTCGACTTTGCAAGAAGTCATGGACTTAGGGTTGCAGGTTCATGGTTTCAGCACCCACAAGCTCATCGCTGGAATTGGTATTCCAACGCTGGTGGTGTGGCAAAGGAGATTGACCATGTCCTCGATGATGGTTGCTGGAGGATGATCCAGAACTGCAGGGTCTAACGGAGTGCTCAGTTCGTCAATACTGACCACCGGTTTGTTGTAGCAACACAAAAGCTGCATCTTAAATCTGGGAAAATGGTACCATTCCAGGCTAGGCTGGATGTTGGCAAGCTCAAGGATGAGAGGGAAGCTGAGGAGTTTGCGAACAGGCTGAGTGGACATTTGGGGGGTCTGGGTGCTTTGGGAGGTCCTGAAGAGTTGTGGAGTGCCTTCAAGACCACCGTCCTTGATGTTGCTGGTCGATGTCTTGGAACTCACCACAGGGCAAAGAAGAATTTTATCTCTCAATGGACACTGGATACCATTGACCAGAGTCGCAGGGCCAGGCTGAATGGCAGAGCTGAGCTGTTCAGGGAGCTGAGGCATAAAAATGTACGTGCACTAAGGGTGGACATGGAGGCCTATGTGCGAGGAATCTGTGAGGGGGTAGAGCATCACCTGTGGACAGATGATTCTCATCCCGCTTACAGGGGAATTTGCGCATTGCGTTCATCCAAGCCCATCCCTCGGAGCACTCCAGTTAGAGCAGAGGGTGGTAGGCTCTTGACAGAGGAGTCTGAAGTGAAGGCCCGCTGGGCCGGTTACTTTGAGCGGTTGTACCAGGCTGATCCACCAGCTGTCGAGTTGGACGTTAAGGGTGTTACAATCCTTGTTGCTGACCCTGCAATCAACTGCGGTCCACCTTCGCTTGTGGAAACAGGGGCTGCAGTGAACCGGTTGAAACGGGGTAAAACTCCAGGGATCTGTGGCATCCATGCTGAACTTCTCAAGGCTGGTGGAAATGCTGCACTCGTGTCGTTGCATGCAGTTTTGTGCTCTGCCTGGAACACAGCCATCATCCCAACTGACTGGAAGAGGGGCCTTGTTGTTCTTCTCTGGAAAGGGAAGGATGATCGCCAAGACTGCATCAACTACCGAGGGGTGACACTGCTCTCATTGCCGGGCAAGGTGTTTGCTCAGATAATTCTTGATGGGGTTCACCATCATCTGCTTGAGCACCAGCGTCCAGAGCAGTCAGGCTTTACACCAAAGAGGTCAACGATTGACCACATCCTTGCTCTTCCGGTCCTCACCGAATGCAGACGAGAGTTTTGGCAGGGGATGCTTGCAGCCTATGTTGATCTCTGTCAAGCGTTTGATTCAGTGGATCAGGATGCTCTCTGGAGGATTCTTGGTCTTCGTGGGGTGCCACCAAATCTGATCGATCTGATGTCTGAACTCTACTCAGGTACTGAGAGTGCTGTGAAATGTGGTGGCACCATCTCTGACTTATTTCCAGTTGTTGTTGGAGTTCATCAGGGGTGTGTACTTGCCCCCACACTTTTCAGCACTTGTATGGACTAGATTCAAGGGAGGATGTCGGAGAGATCAAGCTGCGGTGCATCGTTTGGGAATGTCAAGATCTCGGACTTTGATTTCGCAGATGATGCAGTCATCTTTCCAGAGACTTTCGATATCCTTTTGGAGACCCTCGGGGTGTTGAATGAGGAGTCGGAGCCGCTGGGATTATGGGTTTCTTGGGTCAAAACTAAGATCAAGGCTTTCAATGACATCTTGGATGCTACTGTCCTGTCTGTTTCTGTTTGTGGTGAGGATGTTGAGGTCATGGAGAGATTCAATTACCTTGGCAGTGATATTCATGTCTCTGCTGGCTGTGAGTCAGAGGTCCATAGACGTCTGGGTCGGGCCTGAGGAGTCATGGATTCATAGATCATGGGGTGTGGCGCTGCCGGTACCTGTGTGGGAGTACGAAAGTCTGAGTCTTCAGGTCCTTGGTGCTTCCAGTCTTGCTCTATGGATGCGAGACTTGGACTCTGACCAAGGATCTGAGATAGAGACTTAATTCCTTTGGTACCAGGTCTCTTCGGAGAATCCTTGGCTATCACTGGTCGGATTTTGTGTCCAACGACCGATTGCTGAGAGAGACTCGGATGAGATGTGTTACCTGCATCATCCGTGAGCATCAGTTACGGCTGTATGGACATGTGGCTCGTTTTCCTGACGCTCATCCTGCTCACCAGATTCTCTCAGCGAGGGAGTCTCATGAGTGGAGGAGGCCAATGTGCCGACCACGTGCCTCATGGTTGCAGCAGGTTTACCGTTATCTCAAGGAGATGGGGATGGGCCTGGCATCTTTTTGGGGGATGGCCAGACAGAGGCCCCTGGAGTACCAGTGGAAAGTGGATGGAGCGACGCGCAGTTCTGGCACATGCTCCCATACCTGACCTGATGACTGAAAACCTTTCGGTTATATTCCAGATAATTTCCAATTCCAAACTGTGAGTCGTGAAAATGCCGGAACTGAGTCCCATACAACCCTTGCTGCATGGTGCCAGGAGCGACTTTCCTCAAATGAGGACTCGGTCAGCGAGGCACACTTGTGGCCCAGGTGTATTTTCAAATTGTGTGCATGCCTGCGTGCGTGCATATGTAGATATCAGACGCACCTCCTGACTGTTATGCTGAGCATCGTCGTGGATTATGTCTTGCATGGTAAAACCACATAATCCACACAGAGCAACCATCCATCTGCCATCCAGAAAATAAATTGTTCCTGCTAATGCAAACCATTTAACCAGAAGGCACGTGATGTGATCGGCGGGCAAATCGAAATATGTGGAGTGTGATGAGCACTCCCCAGACCCCCATTGGACACAGTTCTACAGCAAAGCATCACCTCCAACACAGCGGCGTCAGCTCGGTGACTGTCAAACAGACGAAGATTATACGGTCAACATCAGTTAAACATCAAATGGAGCCACCAATCTGGATTTTGGGCTTATTTGCTTACAGACACAATTAAAGGGAGATCCACCAGAAGATGCTCAGACCCTTTAATTGGCCTCAAAATGATAGCCGCAAACTGGCATCCTCAGTCGTTCCAAGCCACTCCTATTAAACCAGAATCGCAGCCTGCAAGGCCTTTTTCCATCACTCAATGGAGTATGGCTCTTCCTTTTGAGCTGGGGCCCCAGCATCACATCTTTCTTTCCTAAATCTTGTGGTAACTTAAGTTCTCAACATCAATGACATCTCCCATAATGAGGCTGAAGCACAAGGTTTCATGTTGCTCTCACATTCAGACAATCCAGTGGCCTATTTGTGTTTACTGTCTCTCCTTCAGTCTAGCTTTCTCTGCTCTATCAGCTCTCTGAACCTCCCCAGCTCCTCTGAGATACATGCATTCTTCCATTATTCCTCTGCTGGTCTAACTCCCAAAAGCTAGGCTTTCTGCCCACATCCACTGCTTTGTTCCTTCTTTCTTCTGTTTATGAAAAAAATGTTCTGCCTTCTGGAGATGGTTCAATTGCACTCTTCGCTCCAAAACTTCAAGCATGAAGTGCACCACCCTCATGTCATCCCCCATCCCTACCTGCAATCTTTTCTTCCCTGATTAACCCTCTTACTTGCAGGTTACCATGTTTTCTCCTCCCCCTCTTTCCTCTTTTGTTAGCTCTTATCCAACTGTGTATGTGTGTTTGTGGGTGTATGCGTCTCTCACAGTATTCAACTGTGACCCCCACTGTCACATCATTGCCTCTTTTTTTTTTAAGCATTTTCCAACTCACTTTTCATGAGCCTCGATTTTTTTTTTATACACAAAAAAATTAGTCTCTGCTTGCTCTGCACAGCCCTGGGCATGGGAGAAAATCATTGGATAACTTCTTGAATGATTGTTGGGATTAATTAATTCTTACTTTATTCCCTGCAGGGGACACAGTCAATACCACTCCAGCGAGATATCGTTTTCATTCCTCAGCAACGATTCCTTCGATTTCTTAGGATGTGATTATTGTGACAGAATTGGTAATTATGATGCCCAGTGCGAGCAACTTGTGCCATTATAATGTTGACTATGTTCTGCTTAGTCAGGACAATGTGTTACATCTTTCATGGTGCCCGCCAAGTGGAGCAAGATCCTCTTTCTTGCAATCCTTTATTTGAAGTGTATCACTTCAATGGTGATGCAAGTGATATACCATTGAGTTATTGCACATTGAATGTTGTATTTATTGATGAGTGTGGAGCACATTGGACATCTTTCAGGGTTCAGTTCACTGGATAGGAATCATTGAGGATCTGTGAATATTCACTGGATGTGTATCCCAGAGTTTGTAGGATGGGTATTTCAGTTTAAGACAGTGGTATTACAGATTTTAAGAATGGCTAAGTGATGGATGGTGTTGGGTTATGCCTGGTGTTTGCTTTATGGTTAGGGTGGCGGGCTTTGGATCCTCGGGTCCTGAGTTCAAATCCCGCTCACTGTTGAATTAATACCAGGTGGGGTTAACTCGGCCTGTCATCCTTCCCAGGTCAGCAAAATGAATGCCAGCATGCTGGTATACTGTGTCGGAATGGCGACCCATCCAGGATTGTGCCCAATAGCCAAGGAGACTGCTTAAGCAGCACCAACGCTCTGCACAGAGTATGGTCCCAATCTCCTCCTCTTCTTCAGTGATGGAGTCGGTAAAGCCTTGTTGCAATTCCCTCACTGGTGTGTGCTCGATTCCGATTGCTTTTCATCCAGTGACAATTTTAGAATATTTTCTTTTCACAAAAACCAATTCCACATTGAAAAATCAGCGAAACATCTCCCCTTTTCTGTGGCTGTGACGACCTATTCAGGATTAACTCGAGCCTTAAAAATGTTCACAACATTTTGGCAAGCACCCCTTGCTCTGTCATCACTCTTATGGGACTCCAGCATCCACCACCAATTCAGGATTTTTTTATTCTGAGCTTCTGGAACCTAAGCTGCAGTGAGATAAAGCTGAAGCTTCAGGAATTTACCAATCCCATGATGCTTTTAGGAAAACCCAACTGGCCCAATGACGACTTTTATGGAAGAGAAACTTTTCCTGCTTCATCTGGTTTAGTCTACATATATGGTTGTAGTCAATTTTTGGGGTTGACTTTTGAATGTCCTTGGGGAAACCTTGCAGTTTAAATATCTTTAAAAAAAAAAAAGTATTCCCATCACACCAAAATTAATAAAATAACGAGCTGTTAAAAATAATTATTTAATAGTGTTTAAGTTTTATGAAAAAAGCCGAATGTCAGTGGATGCAGATTCAATAAATTGAGTTTCTGTGGATAAGGAAGTCATTATTTTGTTTTCATGATTGACTGTTCTCAAGGTGATGAGGAATTAAGGAAAAGCCGCAGCTGAAGAAGTGTACTGATCTCAATCCTCATTCGGATGATTCCATTGTCTCACTGAACTATCAAAGTTTAGGATTTAGCTACTTAAAGTACATAACAACCGACTTTTTCTCAGTATCCCTCAGCTTTCTGAACATGCTTTTTTTGTAATAACCTGGTCTCCATCGAGTGATTTTTCGATTACAGATGTCACTTTAACAAAGCATTAAGCATGCCTGTGCTCCGTTCCCTTAAACTGCATGATGATGAAAACACCGGATCAAAGTATGGTCTAGCCTGCATTGTTTCTTCAGTCATTGACACAAAAGATTTATTTAAACTAAGATCCTATCATTGGAAATCAGCTGTCATCACCAAACTCTTTAAAACCTTCAAAGTCTGCAGTGAATGCAGAATGTTTTCAAAATTGCATGCAAGCAGGTATTAAGTTCAGGACTTCTGAGATTTGCTCCTCACTTACTTTGAGTCCTTGACAAACCAGATTGGCATGTAGCTAAGGTCATAGTTTACAATATCAATATCTCATTAAGAGTTTAGGCATATCACTCAATTACCAACAGATTTTTTCCCTCCCCCCAAAGGCAAAATATATATGTTGTTAGGTCATATTGTATTTCTGCCAATGCCAAGAGATGCTTTTTCTTTGTGAGAGATTTGCAACAAGCAATTTCAATTTCTGTACTTCATTGTGAAAATTAGTTTGTACTTCATTTAGTTAGTACTTCAATGTGAAAATATGAATTATTTATTCAATATTGTATCTCATTAAGTTTAATATTACGGTTATCTTAAGCTTTTCCTCATCCGAGTTTGTGACTTGGAGACTGAGATCTGTAATTGAAAAATTGTTAATTGAATTAAACTGAAAAATTGTTAATATAATCTATAAGCGATGATGGATCAAATCATAAGCAATACATTGAAATCACAACATGCATTTATGATTAATTTTTCACATCCTATTGACTTAGATATGTCCGATCCATTTATATATTTAATGACAAGCAGAGTTGAGGCCAATTTGTACTTGGAAAGGAGACTTCCATTGAATGTTGAGCTGTTTTACACTCAGGGTGGAAGAATAGCTCAGTTTTCAATTCCCGATGAGGTTGGAAAAACTAAAAACTGCCGTTTTGTTACACTACCAGCAGTGGCCGTGCTGTATCTCAAAGCAGATCGTCTTTTGGGTGAGGATGTAAAGTTGGTTTTCCCATCTGCATTTAGGATGTGAACGATAAAGATCCCATTGTCTTTGTCTTGTGTGCCATGATCCTTACAGAGCATCCATTCTACATAAACAATTTATTTGGCAATGTTTACAATCCTGGACACATCTCTACTCTGACGCAGGGACGCAGCAATTTGGAATTCGTTCAGGGTGCCAGCGACAGGATAGTTCGTGTACTCTTCACAAAAGACACTGTGGGATCTTTAACATTCATGAACCAATGCTGGCAGATGGGACATAAACTTGACAACAATATACTCATACATTGTTGTCCAGTTTCCCATCCATCCGAGGGATGACACACACATTAATGCCTTACCCTGCATGTGAAATACCAGAGTGACAGCTTATAGCTCGGCCGAGATTCGAACCCATGCAAGACAGCTCACGTGAGCGTGTTAAAGATCTCACAGTCTCTATAACAGAATTAGGTCATTGTATACCAGTACCTTTGCTAAATTCACTGCCGAGAGATGAAATGACATGTTCAATTTAGTTATAAATGATCTCCATATTAAGTTGGATTAAGTTAATAATTAAAATGCTCTTTGTGCTTGGAAGTTAAGTAAATTGATAAATAAAGTTAATGGGTTGTCAATACAGCACAAGCATGGTATAATAAATGTCTTGGTCTCCTTGTATTGTGCATAATAATAAGTTCAGAGTAAATTAAATAATTATACTCATTATCAATTTTTCCCTCACACACATTTTATTTAAAGCACCATTTGACAGCAAATGCAACTTGATAAATTATCCTGTAGCTGTGATTGAGGCATCAATATTTTGCAATTGAGGATCCCTGATTGGTTGCATCACATCCATGTGATGTAAATATGCAGATTGGCTGTAAAATCTGCACAAAGGCAATGCCTGTCTCCAGAAAAATTCCTAGGAAATTCAGAAAGCTTCATTTTGTGCTTTAATGTGCTTTTTCTTTCGCCAAATTATGTAAAACGATAATTTTTACATATTCATTTGGTCTTTTTTTTATTTGAGATTAATTTTCTTTTAAGTTCAAATGCCACAGCAGTGACATTTTGGTAGCTATTATCTATGCTTTGTTCTCTAATGGCAGTAAATTATCACATCACAATACCATTTATCTGTCTTTATGGGGAAGTTTGAAGCTGTTTCGGTGGCAAAGGAAATGAGAAGACATTTGTGTTTAAGCTGTGAACATATCCCACACACGACTCGACTCATATATTGTTGTTCCACACACTCTTTCAGTTTGTTTTATTGTTAAAGTGTACGCCTGAGTTTTGCTACTGTCAGAACTGGATCTAATTCATACTACCCTCATGGTCCAGTGGCAGCATGGCAAGATGCACTGTAAAGAAACAGTCTTTGGAGGAGATATCTGCAATTGTCTGGTCTTAAAATGTCCGATGCATCCTTTATAGCAAGACATATAACCAGAGCAAATTGTCACCAGTGAAATGGATTAACTGGTTTGCTGTATGTAGGGCCATATCCCATCAAAGGTGGTTAAATAATGGATGCCCAAACACACCAGTTGGAATATCTGTTCTCCCTAACCGAGTTGTATCACGAATGTGATTGATGGATGAGAGAGAACACTTTGGGCTGCAACGACAATTGTGAGTTGGGCGATGCAATAACAATTGAATGGAGTTGCATCATGAAGAATTGCTGGACATGATGTTCTATGAATGTGAAGATTGTAGATGAAGAAATTTAATTGTGAATGTGACACAGGCAGGCTGGACCAAACAACCTTTACCAATGTTTACAATATATTCAACATCGTGTGTGTGTGTGTGTGTGTGTGTGTGTGTGTGTGTGTGTGTGTGTGTGTGTGTGTGTGTGTGTGTGTGTGTGTGTGTGTGTGCGTGCGCGTGTGCGTGTGCGTTAGCGTGTGCGTGTGTGTGTGTGTTTGTATTTTTTTTAATTACAAGGTGATAAAGAAGAAGCCTTGCTTTGTTAACAATAAGGCAGGTGATTCTTTCTTGAATCACAAAAAAATTATCAAAGATTAAATTATCGATAATTCAAATCCCACCCATGTCCAGTAATTTATCTGAATAGGCTCTTGTTAGAATGTCGACATTCTCACTGATTTGAATGACGTCATTTCAAAGATTTTGTTTTTTTAATTGAGCTATCACTTCAACAGTGTAGTATCCCGTTTATTGTCTTGTATGAATACTGTATAATTTGGCCCTGTAATAAGTCAAACCTCTATCCTTCTGTATATGCTGCTTAACTGGAAATTGAGCTAATTAGCTATGACGAGAAGATCCTCCAGCTTTTTGCATTCACACATTCATCCGGATGATTAACCGATGCTCACTTTGTGTATTGTAGGAACGTTTTCTGTCTTTTAGATTTTGTCACAAACTGGAATATTTAAGGTTCTTCTAGGTTTCTGTCGAGATGAGATGCTGGAAGTGATAGTCTTGGTTAATGTGATATACCCAAAGCTCACAGGTAAATTTTTCAACATATATTTGTCTTTTTTTGTTGTTTGTTTCTTCCATTTATTCTGACTGCCCTTTTTCCAACTCTCTATAGTTATACATTTACCTGCTTGCTCAACTCATTAAACTCTCAATCCTCATTACGTTCTTGTAAGACTTGGGAATACGAGCAAAGACCCCGTCTGCTAATGCCCACCCTTTTATGATGTGTCAGGAGTATTTTATTACAACCTGTAGTACCAGCTTTAGTGGGGCAACTTAGCTAAATATAGCATAACAATTGTGCATTTTGTGAGGAAAGCACCAAATTTGGCACACTCGTAGCCTATCATATTATGAACAGATTTGGATATTGGGCCATCTCAAATTCAGCCGCTGATGGCTGTGGCAGCCATTTTCCACTGCCATCAAAA
>NC_140968.1:59074166-59084166 GCF_056783735.1 Eptatretus burgeri
TATATATATATATATATATATATATATATATATATATATATATATATATATATATACACATATATATATATATATATATATATATATATATATATATATATATATATATATATATATATATATATATATATATATATATATATATATATATATATATATATATATATATATATATATATATATATATATATATATATATATATATATATATATATATATATATATATATATATATATATATATATATATATATATATATATATATATATATATATATATATATATATATATATATATATATATATATATATATATATATATATATATATATATATATATATATATATATATATATATATATATATATATATATATATATATATATATATATATATATATATATATATTAGATACAAATTCACTTTTATAGTGTGGATGATGATGAACACATAAATTGAACACAATAAAATTAAAGATGTTTCTTTACCTACAAAAAGTGTAACTTGACTTGTTAGACTTGGAAGTCAAGCTACTATGAGAGATAACAATGGATATCTTCACAAGGCATTTCCACAATGGGGATCTTCACCAAAACTACTCCCTGTCCATTGACATCCATTTTTCTTTCAGATATCTGCAATTTCAATGCCATTGTGGACTGTAGTTGTTTGGATTTGTCTCAAACTGATAAGGTCAATCTGGGTCAACAGACATGAACCTTTGAGCACTGTTTCACACTGTTTCTTAAAGCAGACCTCAATGCTGTATATTGCACTTCATTGCATGAGTTAGAATAAAGGCCAAACAGGTAGCTGAAGTGCTATCAGTATGTGTTGCAGTTTAGCAATGTGTTGTGTGTGCTCGTAATGTGAACTGTTTGTGAATACATGTCGTGTTGGCCTGAGTACACAATGTTTGTTGTATTCTTTATGCCGTACTCAAATGGTTAGTTTATGTTAAGTGGCTTTTGTAGCGCAAAGCTAATATTTCGCATACGAACCTGCACTCCATCTGTGAAGCCACGGGTAACAATCAAATATTATTCTCTGCACCAACTGAGATGATCTTTAGAACTCTGGAATCTTTGGAATCAAATATAATTACACGCAACCAATTGATACGATGTGTTCGAATTTCAAGAATTGACTTTACCGTGAAAGTTGTGAAGAATTTAAATTGTAAAATAAATTTGTGTGTTTTTTAAGTATTGTACATTATGTTCCTGGGAGTTCAGATATTAAAATTGCAGAAGCCTTCTTTCAACACTGCTATGTGTGGTCTTTAGTGATAAGTAATCAGAATAAGGAACTCTCAAATGTGTATACGAATTCTAGAAGCCTCGGAAAATGAGATGACTGTGTCCACAGTATCAATGAGCAAGATTTATGTGGAATTGTCCTTTTTGCCTTTTATTTGATACACCATCGTCTTTATTGATTCTTAATTGCTGGCTTTTAAGGACCTTGTGATTGTAAAGAGATTACACTGTGTCAAGGTATATTGATGTTGTTTGGCAATTCTGTACTAAAAATAAAATTCTAATAACAAGCACACGATGCATGGAAAGGAAATGCATTGCTTGACAAACGAACCATTATAATTTCTGAAATGAACCATTATTATGTATTCCCAAATGGCTTGTGGTAGTAAATTTCACAGCAGAAAAATTGTTCTCTAATAAATATAGTCATCCCTGTGATGTATTGAATCCATCTTTTGATACGAGGCATATAATGTGAAATAACGGATGGTGGTTTCGGGGTTTTTTTCTTTACAGACGCTATCATTATGGCATTAGTTGATTTGCAACCTGCACATCCCATGAAGGTTTTATGCTCTCTAGACTTTGCTGCAATAGTGATTAAGACCCCCATCTCTTCCCATCACCTCCAGCCGATACTGCCCCCCCCCCACCTCCAATCCCCTTCCCACCCCCAACCTCTTGGCAACCAACCCCACGCCACTTGCCAACCATCTATTTGTCTGTCCATCTGAAACCATCACCGACACTTCATTCGACAATCAAAAATCGAGGTGCTCATAAGTTTACAATTCATTGCACACATTTGTTAAGCGTAATCATGGAACAAGTTATTTGCACATTGAGTCAGTACGGTGGCGTGATAATTAGTTAGCATGCAATTCTAATAATCCCTGGGCTTTGGTCTACGATCTGATTCGCTCTCAAGTCTAGATGAGGCTATCTTCACAGCAGCAACCTGGTGGCTCGCCTGCTACATTGGCCAGGCTTTGTGACCATTTTGAACCCAACTACTTCATAAATAGAGTCTGAAACTTTTCAATAATATGTTTTTGTGCTGCAATAAAGTCAATGCTTGAATTGGCTTGCTTTGTAATTTTGGATATCATCAGAAAATGAGGCTATGTGCTGCCAAAGTTGGCTTTAATTGAATTACACTTTGCTAACCAACCAAGTCATATTTCGTAAGACTGTTCCTTCAACTGTGTATTGATTCTTGCAAATGACATTTTAATTTTGAATTTTTTTTCCCTGGTGATGTAAACGAAACGACTGAAGTTAAAAGGGAGTAAGATCAAGCTTTACTTTTAATCTTGTAATGCAACTGAAATTTTAATTTATGTAAAAAAACAAAATTACAGTAATTGGAGTTGACATTGACATAATCGCAGTAGGGCTCCACGTATGCCAGCTTTCATTCTGTAAACGACCTTTTTGGTTATTGTGATTATGATTGTTGTCTGTTTCGTCAATGGTTTAAACCCATGTATAATTTCAAACTATGTCAAAAAATGACTGCAGTCCTTAATGACTGCCTCAACATACGTGGTCATAAATCCCACAAGGTTTAATATTTGAAACGATTTCTAATACCTGAAACCAATAATATGTGTAACCATGTACACCCACAATATTTCTAACGATTTGTTCCTGAGAACTGTGCACATTTGTTTTTGAAAGGAAGGTGGGTTCTGATGTATCATTCCATGACATATCCCACAGATGCTTAACGACATTGACAGCATGATATCAGGAATGCCATTAAGGATGCATGAAGTCAATTTCTGGTTTATTCCTTTTTAAAATTTAAACAATATGGGGGTGTCACCATTTTTTGTTTTATTGCTCTTTCATATTGATAAGCAGTTTGCTCACAGTTAACCTGCTATCAAATCCCATGTGCATGGCAAATAAGTTGATGAATGGACATGGATGTGCAGGAATACCTCCTATAATGCTGTGCTGTGGATATGTTCCTGGAAACAAAGCTCTGTGTGAAACAGCTCTATAGGAGGTAATTATAACACCGTTCTATTGGAGATGTGTTCACAGTATGGTATCACCATTTCTCACGTATGAGTGACATACGCAGGCTTAATTTGGGTATCAGTAGGATCGTTAATAGCAATGATACTGTACATATGAAAAAAACGTTAAAAAGTATTTTATAATGAAGAGTTCATGTTTAATAATAATGACATAAAAATCCTCTGACATGGCAGTGATAAGACAATGGGAGGGGCTACTCCCAGGAGGATGAGCCAGCTTGTGACTCATTCTTGGGAACTGTAGGCTTCTTGTTGAAGAAGGCATCTCGGGTGAAATTCCTTGCCCACTGTTTCCTCTCCTGAAGCATTTCCTGCAGCAAGCGAGATCTGCCAGAACACATCTCTTGACAGCGCCGCTGTGTTCTCAGCCAGGATCGTTCTTGGACCAAATGTAGATCTCATTAATCTTAGTAATGCCCTCTGACAACATGGCTGTCATCTTTTGCCTTATAGGGTGAACTCCCTAAGTTTTGTCTTCCTTCTCTTGAGCATGCTGATTTACAATCTCCTCAAGGTCCTCATTCACAAGCTTATCTTCATGACAAATTAGCAGCTCATCCTCACCATCAGCGTCGGCTTCATCCAGCTCAATTTTTTTGCCAGCTTATCAATGTCACGAGTAATGTCAAGTGCAGCATCCACAAATCCATAGAAGCCAAAGCATGTCTCTGGCCACACCTTGCACAATACACCAATCATGCAGCTGGTGGTCACTTCCTTCCACAATATGCTAATATTTTCAATTGCTTGCATTATGTTGAAAGATTTCCAAAAATCTCTGCCTGATCTTGGCTATTTGTCTTGTCCACCAGTTGCTTGAAAGTGCGCCAAATGTAGTAAGCATTGAAGTTTGCATTGACATCTTGGTCAATTGGTTACAGAAGTGAGGTTGTGTTTGGTGGAAGGTAAACCATTTCCATTGGCACTGAAATATTTCGAGTCTTGAGGTTAAATTGGTGACCTGTGGCATTGTCTCGCACTACCAGTGCTCTGGGCTCCAAGTTATTTTCCTCACAGTACCGTTTCACTGCAGGAAAGAAACTTGATACATGCCACTGCAGAAAGACATCACCTGCAACACATGCCTTCTTGCTTGATTGCCACACAACAGGAAATAGTCCTTTGAGAATCCTTTCATATCTCGGGGTGTCTCAGAGCAGTTGACAAGCGTGGGTTTTATCTTGAAATCTCCGGCAGTGTTACCACCCAGCAGGAGCGTTCGTCGGTCTTTGGTGGCCTTGAACTCTAGTGCATGTCTTCTTCATGTGAAATGAATGTGTATGAAGGCATTTTTTTTCCAAAAGAGGCCAGTCTCGGCGATGTTAAACACAATTTCTGGAGGGTAGTTGCTATGGTCAATGATAACTTTGACAGTGGCGGGGAATTCTCGTGCTGCCTGTTCATCAGCACTTGCTGAGTCACCAGATGCACATGCTATGTAGGTTTGTGCAGCACTTTTACTTTTCAAACCAACCATGACTTGCTTGGAATGTTTCTGTAGTCGATCCCTCACCTTCTTGTTGTTGGAGGTCGGTGAAGATGCTTCTGACCTTCTCCTGAATCATCAGCTTGCATCGGGGCATATTTTGCTGTGTCTGATCTTCAACCCAAATACTCAAAAAACATTTTTCCATCTTCTCAAATAAGATATTCCTTGAATGAGAAGATTTTGTTGCACTCAGCAGTGTGGTTGAATGTGCAGAAACCGTTTTCTTGTCTTTGCTCTTCAAAATCGTTATGATGGTAGATGTAGCTAACCCTACGATCTCCCTGCTCACCTGCCTTGATATGCCATATCACTTTCATTTGTATTTCCATAGTAATGCTCTTCTATGACTGCTTGGCCATATTACCAGCAGATTCACTTGCAAGCTTCTTTTCAGACATAATGTGTAATAATTTCTTTGAAAAACAAAAAAACACGTAATACTAGCCACAATGGAGATGTATCACAACAGTACTAGTGCACGACCATGGCAGAGTTTGAAATTGTCATAGGAGAACATTGATTGGCCCGTGCCACCCATAATTGGCAGCTCTCATTGGCTAAAAGCGCATCACAGACAGCAGTACTTTTCCATGCGGAACTTTTGAACGATTTTATGGATTTTAATCATCCGTTTTCGTTTTAGCAGTACTAAGTACATGTATAGTAGTTACACCCAGAATGAAGAGCCCTACAATGAAACAGCATTATCGAAAGCACCATTATAGGAGGTATTACTGTATCTTGTCCATTAAATATGTTTTCAATGACTTGAGACACTTTCACACACACCTGTAACATGTTACCTGCGCATGTTTGTTGTTTAACTACCTAATAATACATTTGTGACTTGCATTGTGGTTTCTGTGGTTGATCTTTTTTGATTTGTGTGTGATTTTTCTGCCAATTTATTTATTTCATTACAATTTGAGATACTGTTTTGATGGACACATTGATCAGTGCACCCATTGCATTGAAGAACAAGCATGAGCATCCAGCATCATGCCTCATATGAAGTCACTGAAAATCTGCTTTCCTGTAATTGTTGTTGTATACTTCAGCAACTATTATATGCTTTACATGAGCCATTTGACATGTAATATGACCCTTAAAATTATTAATAATGTGGATTTGGGTATTTTCTATTTTTAGATCATATGTATATGTATATATTGAGCCGTGGTATCTGTCTCATTTATGGCAGCCGCTTTCCACCCTGCAATTTAAATGCTGATGATCAGTTATTTTTAATTTTCATTTCACTTTTCTTGATACATTATAGTCAATCCCTTTATTGTCCCTTTCAGTATGAATATCTGGATGAAAGTAGATTTAATACAGATCTTCATGGAGTAAAACGTAATTTAAAATAGCTATATTTTGCAGTCTTTGAAGACAAATCGAACCTCCACCACCCGATGTTGCACCACCATTTTTTGAGCTTTGGCTCTGGGTGAATCCAAGAATGCAACACAATGAATCTTTTTAGAGTGCATGAAATTATTTAAATTGAGAGATTAACTTAAACTTTTCTCGTCAGTCGGGACGAGTACTATTGCTTGCTCTTCCCATCACTGGGGATGGTAATTTTGCTAGTTGTCTGATAAATTAGGCACGCAATGTGTATGACCTGATCTATACGGGTTGATTTTATCCTGTTCTGTGGCACCATTCCGTAGTATCGTTTTAATGGTGCTACTTAATGCTGCGGTTCACAGGCACAGACTTCCTAAAGTGCAATGGTGGCTGAAAATGCGTCCGCTACTCAAGATCCTTGCCAAGTACCGTGCCAGTTATGACATCTCAGAACTTGAGGGCCACCTGGAGCACGTAAGAAAATAAGTTGACGTAACTGGCAGTTGGTCCATTTCTTCGCCTGTATCAGTTTTGTGTCTTTTTTGCCCAGTTATTGGGCTTGTTTTCCTGGCAAAAATGCCACGCTAAAACCACCACCCATATGTGCACTTTCTATGCTTGTCATGACTGGGTTGTCCGCTAATGTCAAATGACGCACATAAAACTTCAGCCCCAGCTTCATGAAAGATTTTCTGCTTCAAAAATGAATCTCCCTCTGTTCCAAACCTCCTTTTAGTGTGTGTGTGTGTGTGTGTGTGTGTGTGTGTGTGTGTGTGTGTGTGTGTGTGTGTGTGTGTGTGTGTGTGTGTGTGTGTGTGTGTGTGTGTGTTTTAAAAAGTCATGGTGCATCTATGCGTAATTGTGTCAACTGTTTCTTACATGTTTGCACTTGCATTTATTGAATCCCACTAAAGTTATTTCTTTCATTAATTTAAGAACAGCAATACTCTCATTACGAGTGCATGAGAATTACTGTTGCATTGTGAATTGTTGCATTGTGTAGCACGGTACATGCAAGCTATAGTGTACAAGTTGCCTCCCTCATATGTGCCTTTGCAATGCCTTTTAATGCATTGCATTTAATGCAACCTCATCACCATTGCAGCTGAGCCATTCATTTGAATATTGGCTGCTTCCCAGTATTACTTGCTAAAAACTTTCACTGGGCCCACATCCTTGTAATGCATTATGCATGCTGCATACCCAACCATTCAACGTAGAATATGAACAATGTGGTTGAGGGTTTTTTCTCGGTTTTCTTGAAAATGTTGACGACTACCGAAGAACTCCAGCATCAACGAAGCTTGCTGAGATGCCACATTCGGGACGAAACACTGGGCACAAAATGTGAAGCAGCAGCAATGTGTGTAGCCCAGGAGCAGAGAATATATGGTGTGAGAATGTTAATAAGCTTACACCAGTCTACCATCCATAAGTGCCAAGCATAGGTTTGCACTTCTGAAGGAAATGGAATGTATTTTATTGAGAGTAAATAAAATAAATACATATCTGCAGAGGTTTATGAAATGTTACGATCCCTGCTTGGTTTTTTTTTTTGCGAGTTTTTCACATTTTGTAAATACTGTTTGTGAAGTGAAGACAGTTTATTTATCATTAAGCACATGAGAAAAGAAAAATTATATTGCCTATTGCAATCAAACTTTAAGCATGTTGTTGTGTTAAAAAGTGTACTTTGTGCTCAGGATTGTCCTGCTTGGCCTGGTGCAATAAAAATGCTGCAATGAACAGGAAATATTCAGTCTCTTCTTTCCTTTTATCTGTCGACAATTGTTGGTCCACATGCAGCATGTTTGCTAACCAGTCTCGCATCAGGCAAAGTTGTCACATGCGAAGCTGCCCTTCTCCATTTTTTTTTTTTTGTCACACTGAATTTTTATGTTTGTCTGTCGGCTCGTTCCTTGTATTCCTACATTTTGAGAAAGAAACAATGTAAGGCCATCAAACATGGCAGACATAATGGGGAAATAGAGTGGTAGTAGTTTTCTGGAGAGTGTAGCCGAGGGAGGCGTAAGGAGATCTCTATAATCGGGCAGTCTGACGAGTCATGCCCTATCAGCTGCATGCGACAAAAAATGTTCTCTAACCTTGTGTAGCAAGTATCACGTGGACATTGTACAGTGAAAATGTGTGTATTAATTTTACAAGGAAATCAGACACAGGTGGAGGCCATTCAGCCCATCATACCTGTGTGACATCAACACCATACTGATTTATCAACACAAGATCTAAGGAAGAAAATGCAAAATTTATTTATTTATTTATTTTTATGAAAGTGTTTTTTTTTTTTTTTAGTTTTTGTATTTACCCCCCCTCCCCCCCTCCTCTGGGGAGGAGGCATGGGCTTGGTTAAAAACACATCAACCACACCACACCCATTGATGAGATCCCCACCAACAGCACTCCATACATATGCACACAATCACCCATCAATGCTCAAGCAACTGAAAAGTCCTGCCAGCATCCCTATACCCCTCTATCTCCATAACTTTCAGATATCTATCTAATTATAATTTAAACTTATCGACTGTTTCTGCTGCTACTACCTTTCCAGGGAAACCATTCCATGTATTAACTACTCTCTGAGTGAAAGTCCCCTGCTTTACTACCGTGTTAACTCTCCTCTTCTTTACTCTCAGGAGTAGAGGATAAATGGCGCTTCTGATGCAGCCATTCAAATGAAAGGGGGAAAAGGGAAAAACTTTATAACTTAAGCCCCAAAAGCCCAAACTGATTTCCTCACCCTCCCATACAAGTAAATGTAAAATTGAGACTTACTGATTAAAGCACTTCTTTCCTTTCATATTTTAATTCCACTCAAAGAGCGAACCAATGAATATTTGTCCATGTTCTCCTTTAGAGAATAAATTAATTTTCCTATTATATTCACCTTATCTCTTCAAGCACGAAAGAAAGGGCTGTTCGGGTGAGTTTTCTAAAATGGGTAAGTGTTTTTAGAACACAGTCGTGCCGTGAAAATGAGGAAGTATTCTGTGCCCTTGTCTCTCGTGGTTATATTTTAAATCATCAGAACACTAACAGAACAAAGTTTAGTAAAAAACAGCTTTCAAACGTAGGTTTTATCAAAATCATTGAAAACATTTTCATTTTCCTGTTAAAATGGGTCATTTTGGAGTCAACCAAGCTGCCTCGCCTGAACCAAGTCATTTCCTTTGTGGAAACACACTCTGGAAAAACCATTGTTATGTAATCTCCCATTACATCATCAAGTTGCTTATTTAAACCAACTTGTGTGAAGACCGTGTTTATAAGCCAGGCAATGTCTCTCGGTTGAAAATCTCTTCTGTTTGACGTTTTTTTCATTTTCCTCATCTTGTCTCAATGGCAAACGACAGAGACATGAACTATCTTTCATCTGACAAAGAAGTTAACCCATCACAATATTGGTAAGTTTGTGTGTGTGTATTGTAAAGTCTGGCTTCCTCTTGGAATGATGGTGAAGCAATTGATTATCAATTAAATCATGATACAACCAATAATTATTGTATGTCTTTTTTCCAACAGGTTGTCCCCAATAAGAACATCGTTAATAACTGATGTTGAAAATGAGTTATTTGAATATCACGAGGAATGGATAAAATGAACGACTTCCTTGAAGACATTTATTCGTTTCGAAAAGAACTGAATGATATTATTGTTGACTGGAAAGAAGTACTTACACGTCCTTTGATCTTGAATGATCCAAGTCAAAAGTGAGAAATTATCACTCGTGTGTGTGTGTGTGTGTGTGTGTGTGTGTGTGTGTGTGTGTGTGTGTGTGTGTGTGTGTGTGTGTGTGTGTGTGTGTATGTGTGTGTGTGTCTTTCTGTC
>NC_140968.1:59091666-59094166 GCF_056783735.1 Eptatretus burgeri
AAACAACAGCTGCCGATGAAGTTGGCCGGCCTCCGCCTTGAAGCAAAACACGGCCAGCCGATGAAGTTGGCCAGCCTTTGCCGTCAGTGGAAGTTGGTGGAGGGAGTGCGGTGGTGCTGGCCACTTGGAAGGCGGGCTCGGACCTACCTACCCGTCTCCCTCCCAACCTATCGCCTTTGCCTGTCACTGTACATACCCACTCCCTTAATTTGTCAAACCCCAATTTAGCCCCAACTTATTTTTTTGTTGTTTTTATTTTTACTTCCCCACTATAAATCGTCCCCTAACCCCCTTTATCGTCCTTGTTCGGCTAACCTATCCTGTCACCTAGCCTACTCCCAACCCCTACGTTCCCTTCCCGGAGGGGAATAAGGGAGAGCTAGCGTCCTGTGTCGAGGCCCAACGAAGCCTCAGAATGGCCTCCCCAGAGTTCGGCGATCTATAACCAAAGTGGGTCCAGCGGCCCACAACGACAGCGAGGGGATGGATGGTGCGGAGGGGTACATCTCCTAATCTACCCTAACCATTTAACTGTTAAACTACCCGGGGCTTTCAACAAGCGCCTCTCGCTTAAACTATTGGTTCTAACAACCCAGATTCCCGTCGCCTGTGTTGGTGTCCTCACAATTTCGGGCCTCGCCCCCCCAATTTTCTCTCCGTGCCCTCACACGGTCTCCTGGCTGGGACACGTGGCTCCCTTTGGCAGGCACGACCCTCTGCCGAATCTCCCGCTATGGCACCCCGGGCACTACACTGCCTCCGAGCCTACCAGCTCCCTAACACCGGGGAGTGCCCCCCATGGCACCTCCCCTGAAACGCACACGTGGCAGGCCGGCCTCCCGGGCCCCTTTCCGAGGGTCACCCGTGCCCACTGCACTGCCCACGCGGCTAATGGCGCCCCGGGCCCCCGCACCAAGCAGGCGCACCCGTGCCCACTACTCTATCCCGGCCCCCATGGGCCCTTGGCCTACCGCGGCCGACTAGCCTGGTGCCCGGGGTACCCACTCAGCGATACTCACCTTTCGCAGCCACGCTCCCAAGCCCGTCAACAGGGCTCCTGCACCCCTCCAAATGGGTCTCGAGCCTACTTTCCCACCAACAACAAAACGACCTCCATTTTTCAATTTGACTAACCCAGCTAACTCACTCTACACTGACCCCGGGGGTCCCTTGGGCGGGAGTCACTCCTCCCCCCAATCACTCATCGCACCATGCATTCCCCATTCACTCCATACACACAGACCCGCTGGCCTCACTCACTCACCATGTACTCACCTCACAACTCTCCTACTCTTCAACACACACACCGCTGAACTCTGCCATCCTTCTAACTACATCCCCTAACTAACTCGTGCTCCCACGTCGTCCCTTAAACTATAGCACGTTCCTTTTAACACTACGTAGCTAAACTACGTCCCCTCTACACATTCACAAGTCTGTCACTGTCTCCAAATAAATCATTTTATTTCCCAAGCTAAATCTGGCTACAATCCCTCTAACTAATCCATTCCACGGACTCCATGAGGACTTACCCTTGCCCCATGAAGTCGGTCTAACTAAGCTAACCCTTCCCCCTAACTAGTTTCCATCCTGTGCCCAGGTAAGGGGGTCTTTCACCCCTTGCCCAGGAATCCTGTACACCCGAAAGTGAGGCTTGCTTTTTCCTTTTTTTTTTCATGCGCAGCACCTGCGCGGCAACTCAGAGCTCACGCACTTTGCACCTGTCCGTGACGTCATGCAGCTGCACGTGTTCCTCGTCCCTCCTTGGACGGGACCATCCGGCAGAGATACCCCTCCTGCCGGATTCCAACCCCACGTGCAGCCATGACGTCACCGTGCGCAAAAAAAAAAAAACACAAGCCACACGTCTCGAGGGGTTCCCCACGCGAACACATGTGCTTTGCCCGTTGGAGCTTAACACACACGATCGCGTGGAGAACCCGTCCGGTCCAAATCCGTTTACCTGCCTAAACTTTGTCCGTCCGCGGGATCGGCAAATCCACCGCTGGCGTTTCCGGACCGGGACTTCACTCTCGCAAGCGAGCACGTGGTGGTCTCGTGCGTTGCACAGCACGGACCGCGTGCTCACTGCTGGGTGAACCCGGCACGGTCCTCGAAACAACCACAGCCGCTACCCGGCTTTCGTTTCTCCCATGTCGCCGTCTCCGTCTCCATTCCACACACGCATACCTGCGTGTTACGACGCACACAGTCCACACCATCACATTCACACCGGGAGACGCGGCTGCGTGCTCCCGCATGCCAACCGACATCTCCCTCACATACCGCTCTCTCACACACACGGTCTCCCTGGCACACAGCGACCTTGCACACGGCCGTTCACTCACGCGTGCCTCACTACTCACACAAACCATACTACTCACACGTGGTGCTCTATTCACTCGCGCGGGGGCACTCACCCGCGGTGCCTCACCCACACACGCGAGGGCACTCAACCGCTGTGCCTCATCCACACACCGTGCCTCACTCATACACGCGG
>NC_140968.1:59104166-59284166 GCF_056783735.1 Eptatretus burgeri
ACACTTCATCAACTCTATTGATGAGCTCACTTCATGATTTGGGATTGTCTGACTCATCTAATCTTTTATTCAAGTTTGTTCCTGGACCACAGAAAGAATACCCTAGTAGATATAATTCCTCTGGTATTCCAGTTGTTGTAAATTTACTTCCTGATCAAAACTTTTGTACATCTCCCCCATTTTTGTTTTTGGAGATGAATTTACTATTTTTAGAGCCACACACCGAACATGTAACTTTTTGTATAACCCTGTTATTTTTACTTTTAAAATATGAGATAGTTTTAGCATTAGTTTTCTTTTTACATTTGAGACAATATCTCATTTATTTATGAGAAAAATTCCTACAAAGTGTGAAAACCTTTTTAGTTTCCAATATGCACATTTGAATCTTAATTTTTAAAACATAAAGAATCCTTGGAAATGTTTTAACTCTCTCCTCCATTTATTTAAGAAAAAAAATGTAAAACTTTAATCGAAGTCAATCACACCAAGGATATCGATCTTTATAGTCTTGATGCAAATATTTCTAATAGACTTGTCAATTCTTTGTTTTCCTCCTCGGTGCGTTGAGATTTATTTATTTTTTGTAATACCCCCAATCTTTTTCTAATCGAACTGGTTTCCATATTATTTTATTTTTTATTATTCTCTCTTTCCTCCCTCTCCCTCTCCTCCTTCTCTCTCTTCTCCATTGCCTCCTTCTCTCTCTTCTCCCTTGCCTCCTTCTCACTCTTCTCCCTTGCCTCCTTCTCTCTTCTCCCTCGCCTCCTTCTCTCTTCTCCCTCGCCTCCTTCTCTCTCTTCTCCCTCTTCTCCTTCTCCTCCATCTCTCTCTTCTCCGTCTCCTCCTTTGTCTCAGTTTCTTCAACTCCTTCCTCGTCCCTTACTATCGTTGAATCACTTTCACCCCATAGAATAACGTGCATATATTCATCAGGATTTCTTGTTATTCCTGTATCCAAAATAATTTTTTTACAGCAGCAAACCAATAAAATTTCTTCTGAATTTCTAAAAGAGCCTTGTATTTTCTTAACTTTAAATTTTTTTCATTATTTAACAGTTTTATTAAATCCAAAGTTGTTGGTTTATTAACATCAGTATAAAGCCAATCTTTTATTGAAAATACCTCATTCTTATGTTGTGGAACATATTTATTAAAATATGTATACCCTTTTCTTGAAGGTATGCTTGGACACAGAAATGATAATTTTCTTGAAGCCTTCTTGCTGTCATTTATGCATTAGAAATATATGACAGATAATATAATGACAGGAAACAACTCCCCATTTTCCCATAGTTAAATCATTTTGTATTTCCTTACTTATTATATATAATCCTGTCCTTTGTGTTTATGATATAAACTATGGCAAAACCATTATTGATTTTACCCTTATTAAATTATTTTATTTGTTGTTTGATAATCATGCTTCCACAAAACTCATTCTCGGCACCAAGTGGATAATATTCTTCCTTCGGCCGTAGTTATTTTATAGCTTGGTTTACACAGTTCTTCAGCTAAAATGTAGGGTTGGTAGGTCAAAATATAAATATAAATATAATTTCAATTTTTAGAAATTATATATATATTATGATTTGTTTTCGGATGTTCCATGGAAAAGACAAGGGAAGGTGGGGGGAAAATCAATATAAATCCCGGACCAGGAGGATCTAAGAAGACATTGAAGATGGAAGACCATTCAAATGCAGGAGGCCCATGTTCACTGTATCATCTAATGTGAAAAACAATAAAGAAGGATTAAAACTTGTTTTTACAATATAGTCTGGCATGTTTTTCTTATAGAAACCTGTTGGATCATCAAGCAAATGGAAACAATGCTGAGAACTGTGGATGGGTGCGTGTGCGCAACAGTGCATGTGTGCGTGCACACCAGTGCATAGTGCTGGATATGATTTAAAAAAGGTATCTACTAGGAGTTACACTCAAAACGGTAAATCAGAGTCATAACCAGCTCTTACTTTTCAGCAGGCATCTGATTGTACCGTCTCCCCATCCCCATCAGCACATCAAAGGCTGATTTCTGGTCCGTTGAAGGCTGAATATCAGCATCTCGCAGGGAAACTTTGACGTACTTGGCACCAAAATCTTTCAACACGAACAGCAGTGTACAACTTTCGACGGAAACAAAATCGGCACGATCGAGAGTAGTCTGCTCGATCTAGCCTGCTGGATTGAGAGTAGCCTGCTCGAACACTCTATATTTTATCCTAAGTTCAGGTTTAATTTCAAGATAATCCATTAATTTATTTATACAATATCTTGTGTTGATATTTCCCTGAAAATGGCAATCGTGAATAATATATAACAACAATCCTTTGAACATTTCTCCAATACGTTCAGTAACTTCCATTGTAAGGAAAGGTGTGTTATCACCATCATACTTTACATTCATTTCTCTAATCAATCTTGTGAAGTAATTCATTTTTGGTGTGAATCTGAAAGAATTATATTCCTTTTTATATTTTTTTATTATCATTAATTAGAAGATAATCACAGAATATACATTGTTTATAGGCTTTTGACTCTGTTTATTCCCACTCTATCACATGCAGGATAATTCTCAAATTTGTCATATGGAGAATCAGGGAATTCATCGGGCTCAAGATCTAGTATACTATTCATATTTATAAAGTAAAACTTTGCTTAAACTAAAAATCATCTTCAGTGTTTTCATTGGTGCTTTCACAATCATCTATAAAACTACTTTCATAACTATCGTTTGAACACAAACTCTCGGTATCATAACTGTCTTCTCTTCCAACAGAGATACTATCATCGCTCTCATAATCTTCAACATCTTCAGTTGAATAATGACTCATATTTATTTAGTCGAAAAAACATTACCATCTGTATCTATATACCTTTTTTCATGAACAGATTCAACTACTCCATTTTTTACATTAAAGGTAATTTTAAAATGATCCTTATCTACTATTGAACGAAATGTCATTTCACCTGATATATTAACATCCCCTTTATTCCATCAGGATTTACATCTTTAGGGTTGTTGAAAAAAAATACAAATTTCTCCTTGCATATTCCAGATGGTCTTATCTTTTCTTTCTGATGCTTCATCAATAAGGTTTTTTCTTTTTTGATACTTTTTCTTGTTTCATTGCTTTTTCTAGTTTTGAATATGTTGCCAGAAGGAGAGGAGAAACTTTTGTTAGAGCTACTTTAATTGATGTTCTTCCAGATATTCTAAAAGCCCTTACACTGAAGGAAATTGAAGAACTCATATTATTCACCATAATTGTTTTTATCCAATTGTTATATTTATATTTATTCAATTTCACATCCTCGACATATTTCTCAGTATCTTTTACAAATGAAGAGATTGATTGAAACGTGTCTTTTGTGTCTTGATACATTGTATTTATTAAGTGAAAAAAGTTGGAGGATAAAATGGTTTTAAGCACAGATTCACCTTTAAATTAAACGGAATTTTCATAAATAAAATTTTATTTAAAGCAAAGCTTTGTTATATAAATATGTTGAATAAAACGTACTGCGATGTTTGCAATCATGAATAGAAATGTTATAAAAAACACCTTCAAACCAACAAACACATATTCAATCTTTTCAGACAAATATCTCCATTTGACCAAGAAACAACACATTGTGATAGATGTGATAATGATATTCTTTTTAAAAATTATAATAAACACCTTCAATCACGCAAACACAAGAACAATGAAGAAAGGGAAGGTGCCACTAAATTCTCCATTGAAAACACTGATGGGGCAATTAAGGACATATAAAAATTTAAATTGTTTCACTTTCAAGACCCTGGACCATCTTCAATCATTGAAGCTGTTGATATAGTTAAACAAAGTACTGAAACGATAATGAAAAACACATTAAGCGAAAGGAAAACTTTAAAGTTTTATATGGGAGTAAAATTGAATGTGGTAAAAGAAGGTGATAAAACTACTCCCTATATGAGGGCAAACCCTCACTTTATCTCATCATTTCAAGATTTTGTAACATGTGATGTTTACGATGAACTCCAGAGAGAAGAACAAGATGTTGATAACACTGTAGTAGGTAGTGGATTTGCTATTACAAAAATAATCTTTTTAGATATACACATCTTAAAATCAGATCCTCTTCAAGCTTCTTCCAATATTGATTCACCAAAAGAGATAAAACTTAAGAAATCAGTTGTTAATATTCAAAATAAAGATAATAAATGTTTTCTATGGTCTGTTCTTCCTCACTTCCATCCTCCATAATGGAATCCTGAAAGGGTTGAATATTATTAGAAATACGAGAATACATTAAATGTTAAATATTTTAAGTTTCCAATGTCATTGAGAGATGTTCCTAAATTTGAGAAAATGAAAAATCTATCTGTTAATGTATATGGATTAATGGATACAAACAAAGTTCAGATATTAAAATTTTCAAACAACTATTCAAATGATGAAACATACATTGACCTTCTCCACTTTACTTCAAAGGAAAAATCACATCATGCTTTCATCAAAAATTTATCAAGTTTAACCAAATCACAACTATACAAGAGAAAATGTAAAACGTATCCTTGTAAGAGATGTCTCAACTCCTTTCATACAAAAGAACGATTAAATCAACATTCAAAATATTGTAGCAATCATAAATAAACCGTAGTCATTTTACCAAAAGCAGGTTCAAACATATCATTCAAAGATTTTCACAAATCTATAAAACATCTGTTTGTGATATTTGCTGATTTTGAAAGTATCCTTGAAAAGATAGATGCTGTTTCTCCAAATCCAAATAAATCATACACAAATAAATATCAAAAACATACTCCTTGTGGTTTCTGTTATTATGTCAAATCATCTGTTGGTGATTAATACAACAAGTTAGAACTTTATAGAGGAGAAGATGCCTCAGAGGAGTTTGTAAGACAATTGGAAAAAGACTGCATAAGACTAAGAGAAATAATGGTTAAAATCTACAAACCAAAGTGATGAACAAAGGGAGAGAAAAGGAATTCAGAAAGAACAGTATCTGTCATATTTGTGAGGAGAAAATTGAGGGAGAGTTCAAAGTTAGGGATCATTGTCATCTGACTGGAAAATATAGACATCCAGCTCATTCCCATTGTAATCTTAATTACAAGCCCCCAAATGTTATTCCTGTCTTTCTTCACAACAACGCTCACTATGACACACATCTATTTATAAATGAACTTTCAAAGACATCTGGAGATATGTCTGCCATTCCTAACACATATCAAAAATACATTTCATTCACAAAACAATTCATACATCCCCCATAACCTACATCAGATTTCTTGACACATACAAGTTTATGGCAAGTCCATTATCTAACTTAGCATCAAATATTAAAAACTTACCGAATCTTAAATCACATTTCTCAAATCAAGAAGAGATTGATCTCTTATCACAAAAGGAAATATATCCGTATGACTATATGGATTCATTTGAGAAGTTTAAAGAAACACAACTTCCTTCAAGGGAAAGTTTCTATTGTAAGTTAAATAAAACTCATATTTCCGATAGAGATTATACACAAGCTCAAAAGGTTTGGGAGAAGTTTAATATAAAGAATCTTGGAGAATATCATGATTTGTATCTTAAAACTGATGTATTGTTATTGGCTGATGTGTTTGAAACTTTTAGAACAGTCTGTCATCATAAAAATTCTTATGGATTAGACCCCGTTCACTATTACACAGCCCCGGGTTTGGCTTGGAGTGCCATGTTAAAAATGACAAAACAAAATTTGGAATTAATCAGTGATATAGATATGCTTTAAATGATAGAAAAGGCTAAAAGAGGAGGAATATCTCAAGTATGTTCCAAGAGATATGCAAAAGCAAATTACAAATATCTTCCTGATTAAAATAAGAATGAGGACAACTCTTACCTGATGTATTTTTATGCTAACAATTTGTATGGGTGGGCTATGTCTCAATCTTTACCTTCTGGAAAACTTAAGCAGGTTAAAATAAACATTATGAAAAAGTTTTACAAGACATTGTTGTCTCCTCTCTAAAAGAATTGGATGAAGCTGAAGTTGGATATTATTTTGAGGTTGATTTAAAATATCCAGAAGAACTTCATCACAAACATAAAGACTTACCTTATGCCCCTTATAAAGAAAGTCCAAGAAAAGAATGGTTAAGTGATTACCAACAGCCATTTAATATAAAAGGGAAATCTCCAAAAAAAACTACTTACCACATAAAAGAAAGTTATGTTTTGCATCAAAGAATCTTGAGACAATATTTATCTGCTGGGTTGAGGGTGAGAAAAATTAGTCGGATTTTGAAATTTAAACAGTCATTGGTTAAAGAAGTATATTATATTGATTTAAATACAAAAAGGAGAACAGAAGCATAAACAGATTTTGAGAAGGACTTTTATAAATCAATGAATAATGCTGTATTTGACTATGGAATAATAAAGACTATGGAAAATGTTAGGAATCGACAAAACTTAAGACTTGCTACATGTTGGAAACAGGTTTCAAAGTTAATTAATAGACTAAGTTTTGAATGAGCGGAGGTGTTTTCAGAGAACTTTTGTGCTATTCTTTTGAAAAAAGAGTATTGAAATGGATAAACTTATTTATATGAGAACATCAATTCTTGACTTGTCAAAGTCGTTAATGTATGACTATTACTATAATAATGTCATTGTTATATATGGATACAGATAGTTTTATAATAGAAATTAAGATGAGTAATGGATATGCCGATATGATTGATAATATATATATATATGATACAAGTAATTATAATCAGGTGATGTGTTGTTTTCATCAAAGAATAAAAAGGTTATTGTTAAGTTTAAAGATAAATCGGTTGGCAAGGTCATGAGTGAATTTATAGGATTGAGATCAATGTCTTATGCTTTCACATATATTGATAATAATAACATTGAAAGGTGTGATAAAAAGCTGAAGGGAATAAAGAAAAATATAATCAAGGAAACAATAAACTTTAAACATTATTACAACTGTTTAACCTTAAAGAAGGAAGAGTACAGAAAAATGAATACAAAAAGAAGTTATAAACATCAATTGTATACAGAGGAGATAAATAAGAAAGCATAAGGAGCTTTTGATTATAATATATATTTTAGAGAATGGAATCAATAGTCTGCCATGTGGTTATTATAAGTATATGTGTTTAGATATTGGGTTGGGAATTTTAACAGGCTACTGCCGTCTTTTTACTGATTTATAAATGATAGAATCAAGCAATAACCAAACCAAAGAGTGGAGATGTAATCAGCCTTGGTATTTAAATGGAAAACATAAAGAATGTGAGAAATATCAAACAAGTCTTATTGAAGAAATAACCAGGGTAAAAGTGGATAAAACAAATAAATGGATAAATTTAATTATAAATAGGTTGGAGGATGCAAAGAAAAAAATATCCTTGAATGGACTGAAAACTTTGAAAGTTATCAATTGAACAATGGAAAAACAATTTACTACAATTTCAAAATGATATGTGGCTCAGGAGGTGGTCAAATAAGAGCATAGAGAGAAGTTTATCTTTTCATTTCTGCTCAATAAAGATACTTAAACCAAGAACTAAGTTCCAAAGTAATCTTTGTGAATATACTCGATGGTGATGAATGTGATAGGAAAATTAATTTATTCCCCAAAGTCGAACATGGACAAAGATTCATTGGTTCGCTCTTTGAGTGGAATGAAAATATAAAAGGAAAGAAGTGCTTTAATCAGTAAGTGTCAATTTTACATTTGCTTGTTTGGGAGGGGGAGAAAATCAGTCTATTTTACATTTCCCTGTATGGGAGTGAAGGGAATCAGTCTCAATTTTACATTTGCTTGTATGGGAGGGGGAGTAAATCAGTCTCCTATTTTGGGCTTAAGTTATAAAGTTTTTCCCTTTTCCCCCATTCATTTGAATAGCTGCCTCAGAAGCCCCATTTATCCTCTACTCTCAGGCTATGGCCCCTTGTCCTATCACTGTCTACTCTGTTGAATAATTTGTCTGCACTTATTTTGTCTATACCTTTCATGATCTTAAACATCTCCATAAATATCTCCTCGCAACTGCCTCCTTTCTTGTGTATAAAGCCCTGTCTCCTTCAGCCGCTCCTCATAGCTAAGTCTATCTTGGCCCGGAATCAATCTAGTAGCCCTGCGTGAACCTTCTCTATGGCATCTATGTCCTTCCTGAGTTCTGGTGACCAAAACTGAACACAATATTCCAAATGTGGCCCTCATTAAATTCCTGCACAATGTTTACACCACCTCTTTTGATTTATAATTGATCCCCCTCCTTATACAGCCTAAAACCCTATTTGCTTTACCGAGAGCTGCCTGGCACTGTGCTACCTGCTTACCTCCCGTATATATTACCACCCCCAGATCCTTCGCCTGTGTGACACACTCCAAAATTACCCCTTTGCATCCTGTAATCTCTATTTTCATTGTTCTTTTCCATCCGCAACACCTTATACTTGCTCAGGTTAAATTCCATCTGCCAGTCTTTTTCCCAATCTATACAAGTATCAATACTTTCCTGTATCTGATCACTACCCTCTCTGCTATCCACCTTACATAGAAGCTTTGTGTCATCTGCAAATTTGGAAAGCTTACTCTTCGCCCCACCATCCAAATCATTGATGTAAATAATGAATAGAAATGGTCCAAGTACTGATCCTTGAGGTACCCCACTACTTACATCCTCCCAGCAAGACATCCTCCCACTCACAGCCACTCTTTGCTTCTGACCACGAAGCCAGTTTGCAATCAAATTGGCTACCTGACCAGCCACTCCACAAGCCCTTACTTTGGCGAACAACCTCCGATGTGGTACCTTATCAAATGCCTTCTTAAAGTCTAGATACACGATGCCCACTACCATTCCCTCATCCACCCAATCAGACACTGCTTCATATAACTGTGAAAGATTTGTTAAACAGGAACTACCTTTGGTAAAACCATGCTGACTACCTTTAATTAGTTTGTATTTGTTTAAATAGTTCCTCATCTGGTCCTTAATTAATGTCTCCAACACCTTCCCCACAACTGAAGTCAAACAAACAGGTCTATAGTTTCCCAATTCTTCTCTGGATCCTTTCTTAAATAATGGTGTTGCTTTTGCTACTCTCCAATCCTCTGGAACCTGTCCTGACTCCAGTGAGAGATTGAAAATATCTGTTAACATCTCGCTTACCTGCTCAGCCACTTCCCGCAATATTCTCGGGTGCATATTATCTGGACCCAGAGCCTTATCTTCTCTTACATTTCGAACTGTTCCTTTACTGCCTCCACTCCAACCTGGATCTTCTGTAAAAGCTCTTCCTCACCTCCTTGATAAATCCTCTCAGCTATTGGCAATTCTACTGACTGTTCTTGTGTATAAGTTAAAGGAAAATACCTGTTTAATAAGCCTGCCATCTCACTTTCATCACTAACCACTCTACCAGTGCTATTCCTCAATGGGCTCACACTGGTCCTGATCTGTTCTTTCCCCCTGATATACTTCAAGAAAGCCTTGCTGTTATGTTTAATATTCTTAGCCATGTCCTTCTCAGGCTCTCTTTTGGCTTGTCGAGTTATTTTCTGAACTTACTTCTGTTTACTCCGATCGTGATATAAATCTAACTCCAGTCCTGTTAGTTTAAACCTAATAAATGCCTTTTGCTTCTCCTTAATAGCATTCCTTATCTCACTGCTCAACCACCCTGGCCCCTTTCTACTTCTAGTTTTACACCTCATTGGAATGTACTTACTCTGCACTCTACACATTTGCTTCTTGAAGGCTTCCCATTTCTCTGATGCTGATATTTTAAATCTAATAGTCACAGATTTTAAATCCAATAAATTTTCTAACTCCTTCTTTGAAATATTTAATACTCCAGCTTTTGTCATCAGTATATTGTCAGTATATTGTGTCTAAATAACGTGCAAATGCATCTAGATTAAGAAAGTAATTTTGAATAAGATGACATGGTTAGTGAGGAGACAACTACCTCAAATAATTAAATTCTGTTTTAATCGAACTTGTATGATTTTCACCTCAAAACTTTTAAATGTACTTTATGTTTCAGGCAATTAACCATAATGAAAAAAATTCTAATTCCTTTAATGTGGTGAACATTATATTCCCCTTTTCTCACTGAACAATAATCTGTGGGAATCGTGTTGAAATTCCATCATTTATTGTTAATTATGTAATTTTATCGCATTATTATTGTGACGTGCGTGTGTGCCACTTTTGGCAATTTTTCCAAAATTTTCACAAATACACACTAAATGGCATTCATTTTACTCACCTATTCTCATTGAACATGATTCCATGAGACTTGTGCCAAATTGCACAGTTTGATCAAATTATTTCTGATTTTCACTTCCGACTGCTATTAATAAGATGTGAATATTAAATATTCTAACCCCAAGGCCTAGTTATCCACACTCGTGTTTTTTCTTTATCAACACTGATTTGGATATTTTTCCTTTCAGTCTATGCAGTCAACATTGAGTGACTTCACTCGACTGCAAAACATGTGGAACTGATCTGACGTCTTCTACCATTTCCGTGACACTTTGTAATTGCTGTGTAAACTGATAGGACTCCACATGACTGATAATTGAGGCCTTCGATTCACAGAGGCCGAACCACTTTCCTTGATCATCTATCAATTTCCTTTGTGGTTTTTGTAATCAGTAATAACAGACGGCACTCGACGACAATAAAATTTGAAAGAAATTCTTATTTACTGTCACTTTATGGCTACCCTCATGTGTGCCTATCCTTTGTGGCCTGGATCATTTTTTATCTTGTGATCCACACCTTATTAAATTGCATCTTTTTAAATGCACCTCGTTCTTCATGATGGAACTGTGCATATGCCTTTTGGATACCACTTTATTTTAATTATTCATAGCATGATGTTGTTGGTTTTTCATGCTTTCTTATAACTGCTGTCACATGTTATCTCTCACCTTTACAGTTTTATCCTATTTCCCAAAGTTGACACCTCACACTGAACTAGAGAAATATTCTCATGAGTGAAAAGCAACTGAACATCATTTTGATGATTTTTGCTTGACTCCTGTGACGATTCATCACCAGATTGCATAAAACTTTAGTTGTAGGCACATGATCCATGTATTTATAGCTCTGGAGGAACTCTGGGAAGGGTTTGGTACAGCATAGCGCTTACCTTGCGTAGTCCTTCATGGTTGCTTTACACAGCAGTTTCAGCTAGAGGAGCATGGGAGGTGTTAATTTATTTCTATAATCCTAGCCACCTGGGTTTAGTTAATTAGGTGAGAGCTGTGGGTGGATCTTTCTTTAATGCATATATATATATATATATATATATATATATATATATATATATATATATATATATATATATATATATATATATATATATATATTTTATTGTTATGGATTACAGAATCAGATCTGACTAATGCACACAATATCCAGGTCCTTAGACAGTTATTTCCATAAATGCATGTTCAGAATAGACCATGGACCCATCCCCTTATCTGGTGGGATTCTAACTCTATGATGTGTTGGAGAAGGGTAAAGAACAGATTCTCTTTTGTTCTTTTTGGAAAACCTTTATGCCTGGTGTTGGCTTAATGGTTAGGGTGGTGGGCTTGTGATCCTAGGGTCCTGAGTTAAAATCCCACTCAGCTGTTGAATTAATACCAGGTGGGGTTAACTTGGCCTGTCATCCTTCCGAGGTCGGCAAAATGAGTGCCAGCATGCTGGTAAACTGTGTCGGAGTGGGGACCAATCCAGGATTGTGCCTAATCGCCAAGAACACTGCTTAAGCAGCACCAACTTTATGCATGGAGTATGATCCCAATGGATGGATGGATGGATAACCTTTTCCTCTTTCGACACGTTCATGACGTATGATTTTGTTAGATTTCATTTCTGCATGAGTGATTTTCACCATTCGTGCACATGAGAGATAGCCGTTAGCCCAACGTGGACTCATTCTATCCCCTTTCCATCAGGACGCATTGGCTTGGAGGTGGACGGTTTATTTAAACTTTGGACTTGCAGCACATTTGATTAAACACACCACGGGTTTTTCCTGAACAATAAATTTTGACCGTCAGATATGGCTGTGGATCATTTACCTCAGGACCACCTTTTCCATTGACATTCAACACCCACCTCTCTTTCATCGATGTTTGACATCGACCTTTTTCCATCGACATTTGATGCCCCGTTCAACAACTCTATGGCTGCTGGCTGGCGTTTGTCCAATGCCCTGAACATGGCATCATAAGCCAGGCCTGTGTTAATTGGGAGTTGTATCTTATTTGATGGTAGGGAAGGAATGACCACGAGGGTTGACGGTTGGAGGTCATGTGCAGCAATGCGCCAATAGGCAAGCTGGATTTGGCTGAAGTCCTCTTGAAGCTCTGTGCACACTGGTTACCCATAAAAAGTATTGGAGGACTGCCTTGGGATGGTTGGTGACAGTTCCTGATGGTTGCTGATAGCTCCTGACGGTTCCTTACATCTCCTGCTCATTGGTTATAGCTTCTTACAACTCCTGCCCGTTGGTTGCAGCTCCTGATAGTTCCTGATGGTTGATGATGGTTGGACCATTCCTGTTTGTTCTGCTCGGTTACTGGCTCTTGGCATTCCTGATTCTTGGTGTGTCTGGTTCCTGGGGATGACGATGTGCCGTTGATTGGTGTTAGAGCCTGTTTGTGGGTGTGTGCATGGCAAGGCAGGGCGCCAGCAGGGGACCAAGGCATGCACACACATTTTGGGTCATTTTATTAGACGCACGATGACTTCTGGTTTGGTAAGCCGAGATCAGATTTATTTTTCCCCTGAATGATCTGCTGGGTTCCTACGTCGAGTGTTTAATTGTTAAGTAAGGTAGAGTGATGAGCATCTGCTCTGTCTATTTTTTCTATAACTGCTTGTTGAATTCTTTATTTGTTTGAGGTTATTTTATTGATTGATTATTTCGATTGATTTGAATTCATCCATTTACACCACAAGGAAATAAAAAGTTCTTCAGTTTAATTATTTTTCTTAATAATAAATTCCTTGTTGATGTTTCAACCTGTCTGTGCTTGTCATTTCCTTCTATTGATCCTGCATTGTCTGAACCTAGATAGACTGGGAGGTAATTCCCAAACTAATTAACCTGTCCTAGTCAGCATGCACCAGTGGTAAATGCTCGGCAACATTACTTAAGATCTAATCAAGATAAGATTGGTGCATCGCCGAGGGCACATTCCCCAGTCAGGAGGCCACGGGACCTCGAGTTAAACAGCAAATTAGACGGTGGACACTGGAACTCGTGGTTAACTGATTGGCGTTCATGGTTGTTAATCAACCACCTTACCATAAAGTTAATTGTGAGTGGTAGTCCCAGGTCTGGTTCTTCCGTGGAGAAACAAGGATTAACCCTATCATAATACACTCCATACCCATGGCTATAACAATATATAAAAATATATATATATATATATATATATATATATGTATATATATATATGTATATATATGTATATATATATGTATATATATGTATATGTATATATATGTATATATATATATATATATATATGTATATATATATATATGTATATATATATATATATATGTATATATATATATATATATATATATATATATATATCTGACTTCTCCTGTAGATAATGACAATGTGGAGGAATTTATGGAAAGTTGCTGTTACTGGTAGAACAGGTGCCTCAAGAAGATGTCTTTATTATTATTGGGAGAGTGGAATGCAAAAAATGGAGATGCAGGAGCACTGGGGATTGTAGGAAAGCATGGACTTTGAATCCAAAATGAGATTGGAGAGCGAATGCTGAAGTTCTGTTTGGTGAATGATCTCTTAATTAAACACGTGGATCAAACAACTCAAGTTGACTGTACACATGGACTTCACCTGATGGGCAACATAGAAATGAGATTGACTACATTATAACCAACAGAAGATGAAGTGCTGTGGAATTGGTCAACACTCTGCCAGTTACAGACTTTGGGACATAGTATGAACTCCTTGTGGCAAAATTACGACTGAAACTGAGAAAATTGAAACAGTCAAAAACTATAACCAGCTATGACATTGAAAACATATGTAAACAATCTAATAAATAAAATTTGGCATCTATCTCTATGTCTGTCTGTATGTTCGCATTTTTTACAAAGACCAATTCTACTGAGCTGTCAACCACGACATTTGGCAATCAGACCAACTCTGACCTGGGGATTGTCTGAAGGGTATAATCCAGCAGCTCGGCCTCTAAAGGCCACTTTTCCCTCTTTTTTATTTATATACAATTTGTCAAGCAACTATCATGTGACACATAACATGGGTGAATGCCAGCATGTCTAATTATCCGAGCTGTGTATTCCACGTATTGGCTGGACAGCTGGCCTGACTCCACTCACAATTATAAGCTAACTAAATAATACATTCGCCATTCTAGTGCTGTTGTAAGCAGATGCCATCTGCTACGGTAAGTGTTGTACAGTATTCATGATTGCCATGCCTTCGCTATGTTTTTCCTTCATGTAAAGCAAACATGAACCCATATTTGTCTCGATATGGTGAGTTTCAGAGCCTTTAAGAAGGCCCTAGCATGTATAGGTCTCATCTTTTTGGCCTTCAGCTCTTGAGTGAGGTTCATGCTAATACATTGCCAGGGTTTTCTTTTTTTCTGGAAGCGACCGTTTTCCCTTGACAAACTTCTCCTCCACCTCTAAACCTCTATGCCTGTTGTGTGGAAACTCTTTAATCTCAACTTTGGTGACCTTGTGCGATCACTGGTGGTGCAAACAATCGGAGATTTTTAGTTAAGATGACATTTGGTGATGGGAACTAATATTTTTTATTCTAGCTTTTTGGTGGAGGGTGATAAGAACACTCGTGCCAAACTTGGACGGAAAGCTGTTAATTACATATGCAAATTTTAATATAACACTCTCCGTGTTCATGCTCCCCCACCTCTGAACCTCTCTGTCTTGTGCGGCTGTTACTTGTGGCATATAGCTCTTTGTGACAGGCCTCAAGCACAATACATAGAGATCTCAATGGTGGCAACAGAAATCTTACAATTAAACAGAATTCTCAATTAAACTTTCCATGGTAAAGCCACAGATTTTCATGAGTTGTAAATATTGTGCTGTGATGCAGTTTTTCAACAAAAGGTGGCATCAATACTTGCTAATTATTTCCGTTTGTAGAACGGATATCCCACATCATCATAATATAATGGGCATAAGCCTGGAACTTCAAACACACCTTTCTCCGAACATATTCTGTTCATACTTCCAAAATCTTCACATTATGTGTTCCATGTATTTACGCAGGTGATTACAGATTCAAAATCCTATAGATATAATTTTCAGAGGGAATCGATGACGTCACAATCAGCAGTGTTTGGTGGCAAACCCGCGACCGGGTCCCAGACGATGTGCTTTACTTAACTAAGTCCACGAGTTTAGGACGTTTGTTCAACTCAGCATTTACGACTTTTATCCTGCCATGTTGTTAATCTGTTGATGGAGGTAATATAGAAATGATGAATATGACAAATCGTTCGTGTTACTCATCCGGCACTATGTGTCAAGGCCAACTCTAAAGCGACCGGTCTCAAAAGCTATCATGGGCACTCAGACATGTCACCAATATAAATTGAGCTGTTGAATGTGGCGCAACACATCCAAAGAAACTACCGTAACCGAGTATTGTGATCCGTCCTCTCCCCCATACCAATTGTAGACGGGTATCTGCTAGTAGTAATGCAATAAAGGTTTAAAAAAAAGTTTTGCAGAGTTGGACTTGGTTGACAGAATGCCAGACAAATTGTGTCAAGAGGTTGAAGACATTGTAAAAGAAGAGGCCAAAAACAACATCCTAAAAGAAAGCAGAAAGAAGAAGACTAAATGGCTGTCATTAGATGCAATAAATATTGTGTCGAGAATAAGAGATGAAAACCAAAGGTACATCAAGGACAAAAAGCAGGTAGGAGATATGGGTGGTCGCTACATAATTGCATACTATTCATACAGTTTTTGACGGATCGGGCTGAAAAGTTTTGACAAAGAGGTTGATTATAGTGTGCATAAAAGCACGGAAGCCGATTTTTGATTTTCGAAATTTTTTTTGGGGGGGGGGATTTTTCAAAAATTTCAAAGTCCCGTTGCTAGGCAACGGTGGCGTCCATAGCAACGGTGCTCAAAAGCATAGAACTAGATGCTGGTATGAACCTACCTGTCAAGTTTCATCAAAATCGGTTGACTCCTCTGGCCTCCAGAGCTGTCCATTACATACAAACAAACAAACATACAGACTGAAAACCTGAGAATAAGGGTAGTCTAGCAGCGACCACCCAATAAGCAGCTCTATGCCGACTTCCAATGACAAGTTAGGAACGAGAAAGAGAGGTATTTGAAAGAAGCATTCAAATAGAGAGAAAGTGATAACAGAGCAGGAAAAACAAGAGATCTTTTCTTTTTATAATGATCAGAGAGATCATATGAATGTTAAGTTCTAGGATTTGGGTCCTTAAGAGTAGAACAGGACAACCTCTGATGGAAGAAATGCAGGAGAAATAAAGATGGATGAACTATACTGAAACTATACAAACAAGATAGTAATAGGATTGCAACCTTTGAAGAAACAGAACATGAGCAAGAACCAAAAATGATAGAATGATTTCAATAAAGCTCTGAAAGAGCTGACAAATGAAAAAAGCACCAGGTGCTGATGAAATTAAAATCAACTCTTCAAGGTAGTTGGGGAGGAGGCAATCAAAATTTTAACAGCTATCTGTACACAGATCTGGAGCAGGATTGTACAATACATCACCTGACAAACACATCGCAAATTTGTGACACCGCCCCCACCCTCCCCCAACTCCCTTTTTATTCCCTTGTACATTTGAATCTTTATTTTGTTCCACATTTACTCCCATTCCTTCTTCTTTGACATCTTTTCTCCTAAAATTATTTTAACCTTCTCTCTCATCCTACCCAACTTCCTTTCTCTAAGTTTCCTCACTGATCCTCTCCCTTCCCTTCCTTTTCTCAATCTTTTAATTCGCATTTTCTCTTCCTTTCCCCTCGATCCACCTTCAGTGTGTAATATGTCGATACAAATGTCTTTCTCAGATTTTAATCTTTATTTAATGACCACATGCCACCATTCAATTCACATGTAACTTTATTTAAATCTTATTTTCATGGTCATGGCAGAAGTTCAATTTCCACTTGAAGGTTTTCTTGGCTCTACGCAGGTGCTTCACTCCAAATATGGGCAACCGTTTTTCTAGCTCCTGTTAAAAGCCAAAAATCTGATGGACTCTTTTGTGAAGGGCTTAGATAATTCTGCAGGAATTTTATTCATGCACTGCTGTGGCAGACCATCATCAAAACTTTGACAAGGAGAATAAACAACTGAAGCAGAAAGCTTTAAGCTCCAAAGCACAGACAGGATATGGTTCTTGTATGCGAGTTTGAGAAAATAAATTTGCAGAGAAATGCACCCACTATAGATCTGAAGAAGCTGAGACAACCCCCAACTGAGTTTGATTTCAGGCTTTGTGCCCCGGCATCTATAAAACACAAATCCATGGAGTGAAGTCTGCTCAAAATGCATGTCATTTTATATCCAGAACAAAATGAGATGGAAACGCTAAAATTCAATGAAATACGTAACTCAACTGTAACTTTGCACATACTGTGGCTGTTAAGCTATCATAGCGTGTCATGGGCTGCAGCAACACACATCTCTGAGTTGCAAGAATCTGGAATTACAGCCTCATTCATCACTGGCTGTTTTGCGGTTCAGAGCCATCGGCAGCAATTGTCAAGTACTGGAAATCTACAGTATATTAGGTCGACCAGAATGAAATCGTATAAATAAAAAGTAACAAATAAGTAAGAGTTTTGTAATATTCAATAATCTTAAATTCTGGTATGTAAAAATATCAAAAGAAAAGAAGAGATCAATGATGTCCAAAAAAAGGTGAAATAATTAGCTTCCACATTAAAATGAGCCATGACATTCTTGCACCTGTATAAGTGTTAAATATATATTCCGTGTGTGTATTATTAGAGCTCAAACACATGAAATCAGTCAATGCATTTCATTAATAAAGTTGCTTCTGCTGTTGATAATTACTCTCATGGAGGAGGTATTTTTCTGAACTATTGACCATCATATATTATTACGTAAATTGTCTCATCATGGAGTCAGGGGAAAGGCCTTGGAGTGGTTTTGAGATTACCTTAATAATAGAAAACAATTTGTCTGTGTCTTGTGGTGTGCCCCAGGGATCTATATTAATTATTTTCAAAAATCCTCACTACGTATTGTTTTTCTTAAATCTTGTACGTGAACAACCTGAGCGTTTTCTTCTTGCATAAAAATCCACAAACCTTGATGTAGTTAATTCTGCACTTAATAATGTTTCCAAGTGGATTCTTGCAAATGCATTATCATTCAACATATAGAAAACCAAACACAGTATTTGCTCTTTAGTGATTCCATATCTTCTTTATCTGGTCATAATTTATTTAACAATGTTAATATAGAGAATGTGAAATCAACAAAATTTTTACGCTTGTATATTGATGTAATTCTGGCATGGAAAATACAACTAATTATTTGAGTAAACCGCTTTCAAGAAATATTGGCATTACTCATAAGTTGAAATCATCATTTCCATCAAATGTAACACAAATGTTGTATTCTACCTTAATGCTGCCTAACTACCTCTTATGTTTGCACCCATGTTTGTTTATTTGTCTGATTCGAGAATATCCAGATATGAGAATTTTTTTTTTTTTTTTTTTTACATTACACTTCAAATGAAGAATAAAGAATCCTATAGATATAAAGAATCCTATAAATCCATCATTAAAAGATAATTATCTGTGTGCCAAGGACTTAGTCCAAAACTGGGCCTTATGGATTTGATCTTGATTTTCGTGTCCGTGCATGCATGTGTGTCCACACCATATCTCGGACATGCATAGACTGATTTTATTTGTACTTGGCACAAAGATAACAATGATGGTATACATACGCACATAACTTTTTTCGACATCTGATCCAAGATGGACGACTGGTGGCCATTTTAGTTGTTCAAAAAAAACCTGATGTTGAACACGTCATCAACCATTTCTCAGACATGTATTTACCAATGTTTTTCAAACTTGGCAAACCGATAACGAATGATGGCTTATATATGCAAGTCATTTTTTTCGAGATCAGATCCAAGATGGCCAACTGGTGGCCATTTTGTCACTTAAATGTGGCCCCAACCATTTTCAGATATCATCGTCCGATTTTGTTCAAACTTGGCACAAGCACAGTACGTCATGGCATACACATGCACCTCACTTTATTTTCCGATCTGATCAAATATGGCCAACTGGTAGACTGGTGGCTATTTTAATTGAACATTGATACTGGCTAGCCCTTTAACCCCAAACAGTAAAATTACTACACGAGTAGTAATTACTTACTACACGGATATAAAAAATTACTACTACATTTTGCACGTTTTTTTTTCTTGTTATTACTATTGTTGCGAAGTCACGCCCGCCGGCGTGTGAACGGCTACGTGACTCGAATGGCGGCCACCTTGCCCACCGGAACGGACAATTTTGTCGTGACCCTCTCGGAACAACGCCGGGAGCTAGTTATGGGTGGGGGTTTAACCCCACCACAACCGTGCCAATTGCCCACCCGCGCAGGATAGGGTTGCTCGCCAAATTCGATCTACCTAATACTTGCGCGGATGGTCGACCGGGCGCTCGTACCTCGCCGCAGGCCGACTCCGGACACGAACCGCATAAGCGGTCCATTCCGTGCTTCAGTGATAACTGAGCGGTGTTATCGTCAGCCTTGAGGTTCCGATTAATTACTGGGCGGATTAAGCCCACTACGAACCCTTTACGTGAAGCAGGATGGAGGGTCAATTAAAAGGAAGGAGACCAAGCGAAACGGGCACAGTTCAACATGCAGGCACTTTATTTACATGACACACGGAGAGCACACATATACAGCCAAACAGTCCAAATGCACATATAGCAATTAAAACAAAAGCAACAATGCAGAGCTACAACCGAATAAGACTGACACACGGCAACACAAACAGTTCTACTTTACAAGACACGGCGCCACTACACATCCATACAAAAACCCCAAAAAGAAAATGGTGAAAATGAAAAGAAAATCCCTCTCCCACATCCGCCGGCGCGGTCGCGCCTGGTCGCGACTCCATGCCCTGGCGTGGTAGGCGAGTCCTCTCCGGCGTGCCTCAAGCTGGCACGTGTTGGCCGCTCGACGCCACGGACGGGGTTTCCGACGCTATCCCAGCGTGGGTAGAAGGGGGGGGGGAACGTAGTTGCTCGAGGTCGCGGTGTGTGGAATGGCAGATGCTCCGTCCCGCCAGCAGGGTCTCGGGACCACTATACAGAAGAGGAGGCCAGCGGCCACCACGAAGAAGATAGCGAGCCGGAAGAGGACGAAGAGAGCAAGAGCACCACCCAAGCGCTCCGCCCGTGTCCGACTTTAAGAACCTGGGGCTCCGCCCTTCACTCCGCCCCCGTTTTTGGCTCTGCCTCCCCTCGAGCTTCTTGGAGAAGCTTCTCGAAGGGGGCGTGCCCTCACGCTTTCACTCCACCCCACTCCGTCCGGGGGCTGAGGGAGTCAGTTTTTGGCTTGGAGCCAGAACATTATTCCCCCTAAAAGAGGCCCCCAGCTTTTCTCACCTTTAACCTTTGACCTGCATTGCTCTTCCGTCACTCCAAAGCGCGGGGAAGTCAGACGGGAAAACAAGCAGGAAAAATCCACGCGCCATCGTTGTGCCTTCTTCTTTCCCTCCTTGCGTTCTCGACGGTTTCCAACGCGGAAACCGTTGTAGTGTGGACCGTGGAGGATGGCGTTCGTCAGCGGGGGTAGTGGCGAAGATGGTGGTGGTTGTTGTGAGGGTAATTGTCGCGTGGTTGGCGTTGTGGCGTAGTTGGTGGCGGTTGTTGTTTGCGGGGAGGTTAGTCGTTTAAAATAACAATAGAAAAAGAAAAACGGCTATCTCAAAGCATCGCAGCCCGAATGAATCACGTAAAATCCCTCTCGACAACGGATTTGGGCTAACGACACATGTACTTAAGAGATATCTCACCAACGGGACCTGAATGGTGGTTTGCGAATTTCCACAGCCGTAACACTATTATGAAAATGTATTCCAGTGTTTTCCTTCAGTAACTCGTTTTATCTATCTATAATTCCAGAAATCTGTGTGTGTGTGTGTGTGTGTGTGTGTGTGTGTGTGTGTGTGTGTGTGTGTGTGTGTGTGTGTGTGTGTGTGTCTGTCTGTGTGTGTGTCTGTCTGCGTGTGTGTCTGTCTGTGTGTGCGTCTGTCTGTCTGTGTGTGTCTGTCTGTGTGTGTGTGTGTGTCTGTCTGTGTGTGTCTGTCTGTGTGTCTGTCTGTGTGTGTGTCTGTCTGTGTGTATGTGCGTGTGTGTGTGTGCGTGTCTGTGTGTGCCTGTGTATGTCTGTGTGTGTGTGTGTGTGTGTGTGTGTGTGTGTGTGTGTGTGTGTCGTGTATCTGTGTGTGTGTCTGTGTGTGTGTGTGTCTCTGTGCGTGTGTGTGTGTCTGTGACCGCTGTTTCTCGACAACCACTGGTCCGATCGAATTGAAACTTGCCAGGTATATTGCTGGGGACCTGAGGATGTGCCTTTTCAAGGTTTGATATTAATCGGACAAGTGTTTCCCAAGTTATGCCCATTTATTTACCAACCAATGACAAGACACGTTGCTGCGTGGGCGTGGCCGATAGGGTAGAGATTCCCAGCCGCGTTCCCCATTACGGGTTACAACGTACGGACTTCCAGATAATGATGACTTCATGTATTCTAATAATTTCTCGATTTCTTATGCGCATTTATAGATAAACACAATGCCCCAAGTTATGATCATTTTCATATTAGACGGTGCATAAATTTTGGTAACATTAGAGTGAGCTGGTATGCTCCGAACCAGGAAGTAAATTTTTTTTTTTTTGCACGAACGTTTTTTTTTTTTTCTTCTCTTGTCTGTATTTTTCCTTGCGACGACATTGCGAAAAGGCAAAATACGTTGGCGCGAATTGAATAATTGGCCATTAAAACTAATAATTTATTAAAAACGTTGGCAGATCCAGCAGCCTCTGCATTTTTGCCCTGGAGTAGGAAACAAAGAAGAAGCGCCATTTCCTCAGCAATGTTGTTTATGAAGAGGTGCTAACGAGAGAAAGGTGTGTACATGGAGACAATTTTTATTATTATTTATTTATTGAAGAAAATTGTTCCAAAAATAATTTATCAAAAAAAGTGCACAACTTTTTTTGTTTACAATTGTCAAAACGGTGTGGCCTTTGGAAGTGTTAAGGAATTCAGCTCTACTCAACATGCTTGCCAACGAAATACATCTTAATTTGGTGGTAAAAAGGATTCACAACGATGGGTTTCCTTACTCATTACTCTGCAGTCTGCATTCAACCCCTTCATTTGTCATCTCATTGACCTCATTTCACCTGTATATAATTCCAGCTGTGTGTGTGTGTCGTCTATCTATAATTCCAGGTGTGTGTGTGTGTGTGTGTGTGTGTGTGTGTGTGTGTGTGTGTGTGTGTGTGTGTGTGTGTGTGTGTGTGTGTGTGTGTGTGTGTGTGTGTCGTTTACGAGAACGAAGGAACGGCCTGTGTGGTTGTTGTTTCTGGCACGCGGTTTGAAAGTTTCTTTTTTGCTTGTTTGCACGTACGGCCACGCATGTACGGGCACACACCTACGTGCATGCACTAGTATATGTAATGCCTTAAAAAAAATTATTCAAACATACCATACTTACAAGTGGATTTGATTGTAATACTATCTTAAACACTAAAAACATGACATTCTAATTCAAGCTGGCACTGATCACATTTTTTGGAAATTGTAACACACCTGTTGTGCAATTTACTTTTATTTGAATGAGGAAATCGTTCAGGAATTTTGCTGCTACAGTGATCCAAACAGATATGCATGATAACATGTTTGTACTTGTCAAGGAAGGCATAGGTGCAGATTGTCCCAGCATGTGTGCATACTCGGTTTTTAATTCCTTTCCTTTTCCCCAAAAACCCCTTGATTAGAGTTTAATTTCCACCTTGAGGGATCAAGTTCATTAGAACAGTATTTGCTATTTTGTACAACTGTTTCACGACTGTGTTAGCCCCCAGGTAAACCACTTCTTTGAAAATGGCATGTTGAACTTGCTGTTCTCTTGAAGCATTAGAAAAACCATTGCAACACTGTTTAATCGTTCAATAAATTGTTTGACCTACCCGGGTTTTGCCTCCAGCTTTTGCCACAAAACCTAGTTCTTTGTATTGCTTATAATTTAAAAATACTATTTCAAACATTTACAAACTTTGTAAACATCATGAAAACATTTTTCTACAAGATTCATGGATCCAAATATAGTGAAATTGACTGATGTAACTTTTGTATTTACAAATGATATTTATCAATTTGTTACAGCGAATCATTTCCATGTCCTGTAATTTCTAGAGCATTCATTCTTTGTTTCCTGCAGTTGTCATTGTAAGTCCATTAAACCAAAAGCAGGTACATGTACTGAATATTCTACAGGTTATTTTAACTTTTTTCCTTATTTGAATATTTTGTTAATTCAATTGTGTTTGTTATATATATATATATATATACATATATATGTGTGTGTGTGTGTGTGTGTGTGTGTGTGTGTGTGTGTGTGTGTGTGTGTGTGTGTGTGTGTGTGTGTGTGTGTGTGTGTGTGTGTGTGTGTGTGTGTAATTTTTTTTTTCCTCTGTTAATATATTTATAGTATATATTGGCAAGGGATACCCAGTGCTGCCCGGCAGGGTGAGCTTTTACCGGTGGTGGTGTTGGGATGTGCTGAACATTGAAAAGCTATGGAGTTATTGGCCTCATGGTAGTTACCGTTTGCTTGTGGGCTAGTAGACGCACTGCCTGACCCCACATCCCAATATACACTTTATAGCGGCCTTTGGTGGCCTCAAAATGGACATCAAGGCCACCATGTAGTAGCTTACAATCTTGTTCATATTCTGAAGTCCCTATAACCAAAGTGTGCGGCCTGTTGGTGCTATGGTTCAGCCCTGAAAGAATAACATATAAACGCACAAGCATTTGAAAATATTTGTAAGATTTTTTGAATGGATATTTATACACGAATGGCATTAATATATGCAGTCAATGAATTCCAGTTTTCATTTTCATTTTCAAATCTTTCAAATGAATAGATTAAATCAAAGTGTGCATTCCAGGCAGTTTATGGTAAAATTCTTCTTTGTATGAGTCAGGTATACATAAATGTAAAAAATGAATAGTGTTAACTTGCTAAACCTTTTTTCACTACCTGGAACTCATGCTTAAGTTATCAGCAGAAAAATTTTCCCATCCATCTTTTTTAATTCTGCATTTCTATTAATGTATATATATATATATATATATATATATATATATATATATATATATATATATATATATATATATATATAAACCTTGTATTTATTTTTCCAACTGTTTTTGAAAAAAACTTCATTGTGGAGATAAATTAGTAAAAGAAGAAGCCCCCTCCCCCTCCCCAGGTATAACTGAGTTATAATTGACCAGTTTTAAAACCATTGCCCCATGATCATGTGATCACAGTTTGTGCCCAGAAGCAACAATTTTTCTACACGAGTAGGACATCTCCCACTGAGGAGGACAAATAGAAGAGGCAAGCTTGTGTTTATAATTAACAATTTAATAATGTTCAGAATGATGACTGTAAAATAATTATCGATGTACAATGAATGGAGGTCAAATACATAAACGATAAAGGGCTTCAAATGCGACAAAGCCAAACACAACAAAGTGTTGTCTTTGTGCCAAGTACAAATAAAATTAGTCCATACATGAGATACGGTTGAGGACACATGCACCGACACGAAAATCGAGACCAAATCCATCAGCCCCCGTTTCGGACTAAGTACCACATGCGCTAATAATAATAGTTACAGGAAGGGAAAAGAGAAGAGAAATTGAAAGAAACCACTAGAAAGCTACAAGATAAAATCAGAGGATGTGTAATGATATTTGTAAAAGCTTATTGTATCGAGAGTAATGGGTGCCATTATGGACGGAATCACTCTGGAAGATTCAGTGTGGAGAGAGATTAGAGATGGTGAGAATAGTATGGTACTCGAAAGAGGTTTTATCTAACTTCTGGTGTGATGATAAAGCAGAATATAAGAATTCATGAAAAATTCAGAAAGGCATGTAGTCAGAGAAGAAAATCTACTATGGGGAATTTAAATTTGGCAGGGATGATTTGGTCAAGGAGCAGGAGAGGGCAGCAGCACATGAGGAATTTCTAGATCTAGTCCAGGATTGGTTTTTAAGCCAACTTGTAGATAAGGGGGAGTGCAATGTTAGACCTGTTTTTTGCAATGATCGGAATGTGGTGAAGAAGGTGGAGGTTCGAGAGCATTTGGGACGAGTGATCATAAAATTGTGCGTGCAAGAATTATATTAAGAGTTATAAGTTGGAATAGTAGAGCAAGGCCATTAGACTTCAAGAAGCCAAACTCTCAGCATATGAAGAGAGAGTTAGTGATCTCGATTGGGACATGCTAACAGGAGGGCAATCAGCATTGGAGAAATGGGCAACTTTTAATAAAACAAATATGCAGTGTACAGAATAAGTATATTTCAGTGAAGTCAGAAGGCATAAACCAACATGAAGACCAGCGAACTGTCCGTGAAATAAAAGCAAGCAATTTGGAAGCTCACAGGATAATTCAATTAGAGGCATAGCAAATACAACAATTATGGAATATCTTGAAAAATAAATAAACCATAGTGTACTTAGCAATAGACAATGGCCAGGTCCACAAGGAAAACAACTGCAGTGATGACAAAATAATCATCAGTTGTGAAAAAACCCTAAAACATCACCACCAACCTCCAGAATGCAGGAGTGAAAGTATCAAAATCTACCATTCGCAGAAAACTTCGACAGCAAAATTGCAAAGGCTACACAGCAAGATGCAAACCTCTCTTCAGCACCAAAAATAGAAAGGCTAGATTAGAATTTGCCAAGAAGTACAAAGGTGAGGGACTAAAGTTCTGGAACAAAGTTTTATGGACGTATGAGACCAAGTCCATACATGGTCCATACTTCACCAAAGTGATGGAAAGGTGAAAGGGTGGAGAAAGGAAGGAACTGCATCTGATCCAAAGCATACTACCTGATCTGTGAAGCATGATGGAGGTAATGTCATGGCTTGGGCCTGCATGGCTGCCTCTGGAACTGGCTCACTCAACTTTATTAATGATGTAACTAATGATGGCAGCAGCAGAATGAATTTGGAAGTGTACAGAAACATTTTGTCTGCCGATGGACAAGAAAATGCCTCCAAACTCATTGGGCGGCACTTCACCATGCAACAAGACAATGACCCAAAACATACTGCCAATGCAACCAAGGGGTTCATCAGGGGAAAACATGAAAGGTTTTAGACTGGCCAAGTCAATCTCATGATTTAAATCCAATGGAGCATGCATTTCACTTGCTGAAAAGGAGACTAAAGTCAGAACTCCCACAAAACAAACAACAACTGAAAATGGTTGCAGTAAAGTCTTGGCAAAGAAGTTATCCCAAAGGAAGATACCAAGAGTTTGGTGATGTCGATGGGTCACAGGCTCGATGCAGTTATTGCTTGCAAGATATTGAAACCAAAAACTAACTATTATATTACTTTATGTTAATTAATTCCAATACTTATGCTTACTTAAATAGGGGGAAGGGGGGGTGGTTGGGGCAGACTGAACATAAAAAGTGCTATTGTTCCACAATAGTAAAACATATATGCATAGAGATGCCAAGAAATAAAAGCTGCGATTTGCTTGTCTCTTGCCTCATATTCATATTTTTATCTAAAATCCAAATTTCTTGAAGATACAGGATAGCAAAAATCACAAATTTTATTCCACTGCTCCAATACTTGTGGAGGCCACTCTACAAGCTGCTCGGTCAAGCCTTGGGCATTTTCCCTGTCTCAGCAACCACGACACTTATTGTTAGAGCTGAGACCACAAGCATTGTTAATCCAAAGTGTATAATGGAAACTAAAGTGATATACTGTATACGATATTTATTTTCATTAACAGCATATCCACTTTGTAATAGTCTTGAGAAGTACACGACTTGTGTACATTACAATAATAATAAACGTTGCTGCACAATTTGCATGATAACAATGGAAGGTCCACTTCCATGCTGCATGCGTGATTTCACAAAAAAAAACATTTTTTTTAGCAGAATTCAATAGCCCTGCATCAACGGTTTATGCATTATTTGCATGTACAATTGTGTAATCATGTCTGTGTCATTTTCCATCCCGATTGGAGCTCCTCAATGGAGTGGTAATGCTCGTCCATGCAATGTGGCTTGCAGTGAAACCTAAGTGTTAAAGTATGTACTCTGGCAATCATTGGCCTCGTGTCACATCTGAAAGAAATTACACTACCATTGAAGAAACACGTTGGCTCTAAGAATTCTCTAAAATACCAACTTATCTTGAAACATAGCACTAAACTGCGGGTGGTCACAGACACTATCTAGAAGGGAACTCGGTATAGTGCATACCTCCCGCCAGGCTGAACAGTTTACCTTGTGTATCCCACTAATAGACTGGATCTGGATCCGGAACTGAACCAAAATCTAATCAGCTTGTTCTTGTCAACTACTCAACTCATCCACTTAGTTTTGTCATAACCCATCAAAAATTTATTTAGATATCACGATAAAAGAATAAAACATAAGGAAATCCAAGGAACCTAGTCACAAGAGGAGGCCATTTGGCTCATTATGCTCTGTACTTTCTCCACACCGAATCAATTCCATCCTTCAGTCAATTAATAGGTCCATCATATTAACTCAGTTTCATTTCTGAGAGTGAGGAGATTGGAGGTGTGAGGGGTGGGGGTGTGGGGGGGGGTTGACACATGGACATCACCAAGGTGTTATATTTTATTTATTGGTGGAGAACATAGCAAAGTAAGGAATGAAATACCAGCAGTTAATTCCCCTTTTGACAAGACCCTCTCACAGACATCACCATCAGAACACATGTATACAGTTCACGAGTTCATAGAGCACCTCAACACTGTCTTGAGAAAAAGGACATGGGAAAGGCCTTTTCAATTCTTGCTTTGTCTTTCAGAACATGATCTATATTTCCTACGAGCCGTGATTTTGTCTAAGTTTCGATATTTTTGTCTGAATTTCCTACAACGCCGAGAGTGTGAGAAGCAAATTTGATTGGTTGAGATAGCATAAAATGTTGTAATATTTTGTCCAAGTACTGCTAACCTAGAGGTTTTTGGAAGTGCCAACAAGGTGATTTATGTTCTGTAGTGTTCAAGTATGTATATAATTTAATTGAAATAAAATAAAGGTTTGAAAAGCTGTACAAAAAACAAACTTTTTCACAAGTTTACCCCCATTGCTGCACCATCTTTTACACCATCTTACTTAACACGTTAAATAAGTTCTTCATGCCTGTTGTTTGTGTCCTTTATGATGTACCTAAAAGCAGTAAGTTTCCTGTTTTGGAATGATGTTCAAATTAGTTTGACTGCCAGGCAGCCAGACAGATGAAAACCATTACCTTACTCTTCTGTGTGCATGCGTGACTTCATAGAATTTGTCAAATTCAGAACCAAAGTACTGCTAAACTGCAGGTTCATGTTCCAATTCATGTTCTACAGTGTTCAAAATGAAGCATTCAATGACAATTTGGTCGTTCCTTCATCTTAGACTGATGTCTGTAGACAGACAGACAAAGCGAACCAATGCTTCACCCCGATTTTCACTTAATGTGCTGGGTAATTACCATTCCATACCAAAGCTACATACCATTCCTGCCAATTACTCCTGTAACCCCAATATACCAAATCTTAATTAATTTATAATCATATGTTAACTGGTGTAAGTAACATGCACTGCCCATAAGAGTTAGCGACTCGCACTTGAGTCACACTCGAGTCGCCAAGTTTTCCGACTCGCGACTTGATTCGGACTTGACAAAATTGACTTCATACTCGGATTTGGAACTTCTTGTCTGGGGACTTGCAACTTGCTTGTGACTTACATGCAACTTGAGTATATAATGACTTGTTGATAATGTTTGGAAAATAATCATTGAATAAGCAATGAATTAAGACAGGGTTTAAAATAAATGATAAATTATTTTCAGTCATGTGTGGTTTGATCAATGACGATATATATATATATATATATATATATATATATATATATATATATATATATATATATATATATATATATATATATATATATATATATATATATATATATATATATATATATATATGTGCTCATGGCCACTCAGTCACATACCGTTCGCCGCTAGGGTTAAAAGGAGGAAGTGTCAGTGTGTCCACTCTCCAGACAGCATGCCACATTCGAGCGGCAAGCAATAATCTTACCAACATGGTAATGTGTGATAAAACTTTATTCAAAGGCAAACCATGAAAATTTGTGGAGGGATTGGGGGGGGGGGAACCACGCCCCTGATCGGTGACCCCGTGCACACTCTCAACTCAATAAAATATTTTGTGATTATTAAAATGTCAGGTGACTTGGATTATTTCAACTTCCTCAATAATTTAAAAATTATTATGACTTGACTTTTAAAAGGAGAATATGAAAAGTACGTTATCTTCAAAGACAGCAATTGAAGTTCATAAGTTACACGTTTCATTTTTACAAACATAAAGTAAATTATTAAGATCTTACCTTTTTCACATTGAATGCTTTGGTTCTAGGTGTAAACCATTTAAACATAAGCTGAGGTTGCTGTGAGGTTGCTGTGAGGTTGCTGACTCTTCTCATGTATGTATGTTCAAGTGGGCACACTAGATATGAGAAGGAAATTTAACATAAATTTATTTTGGGTGGCGGAGGTTATGTTATTCACCACTGCTTGTCGGTCTGTGTGTGAGTACGATATATCATAAGGTTGTGGATGGATTCGGAGGAAATTTGGTGGACAGGTTGGGTGTGTGGGAAGGACGAATTGATTCGATTTTGGTGAAGATCCAGATGCTATAATTTTAAAGTGATTCTTCACCATTTAGAGACAGGGCCAAAAACGATATGTCGCACAATAGTTCAAAAAGTTCTGGACGAGTTATAAGAAAACTTTGTGGGTGAGTTGAGTAGTTGAGAAAACCAAGCAGATTAGATTTTTGCTCAGGTCCCGAAACAGATCCGGCCTGTCAATGGGATACAAAATGTAAACTATTCAGCCCAACAGAGGTATGTGTTCTACATAGTGCCATTCTAGATTTGGTGCGAACAAAGTGAAACGTGTCAACTGTATGAAGTTGACAAGTAAAAACTTGAGTTCAACAGCTCTTCAGAACACACCTTGCAATAAATGAAGCCCTGTGTCTTAATTCCTTGACAGCTTGTACACACGAGGTTTATAAGTAAATGTGGGCCTTTACCCAAGTTGTTGATGTTTTCCCCTTTCTCCTGCTGTTCCCTTTGTTGTGTTGTTTTCTGATTTTGTTCTGTTTCATAGCTCTTCCATGAGCATAGACCATGTATATACAGTATAGATATATATATATATATATATATATATATATATATATATATATATATATATATATATATATATATATATATATATATATATATATATATATATATATATATATATATATATGAAAAGTTGAAGTAATAATACAGTGACTTTAAACTTGATTTGAGACTTGCCCTCAAAGACTTCAGACTTACTTGAGACATGGCTCAAGTGACTTGTTGACATCTCTGTTCCACATTTGACATTTCAGCTGTCAAGGAAAAAGACTGACAAGTCAAATTAAGAACAGACAAAACTATAAGAGCACTCTGTAGAACGCATACCTCTGCCATGTAATACCTGATTCATGAGAACATATTAGGCTCAATAATTTTTTTGAAAATAATGCTGTATATCGTTTTTGGCCCTATCTCTCAATGGTGACGAATCACTTTAAAAATTAAATAATTCTCGTATCCAGATCCGGAATCAGATCTTTACCAAAATCTAATGATTTTGTCATGGTCTCACACACAACCTGTGCACCAAGTCTCATCCGAATCCGTCTCCAACTTTTTGAGATATTGTGCTTCATGTAAGTTTAGTCCTATCTCTCAATGGTGAAGAATCACTTAACAAATTATCAGATCCAGATCCAGATTCGGATCTTCACCAAAATTGAAGCAGTTTTTCCATGTCACACACCTACCGTGTCCACCAAGTTTTTTTTTTCCAAATCTGTCCACAACTTTTTGAGATATCGTGCTATATATCATTTTAGCCCTATCTCTCAATGGTGAAGAATCACTTTAAGATTCCAGTAGTTGCATCTGTAGTTGGATATTCACCAAAATCTAATCAGTTCGTCCATGTCACACACTCACCTTACCCACCAATTTTCATCCGGATCCATCATCAACTTTTTGAGAAATCCTTAACAAAGGCAGAAAAACAGACAAACAAGCCAGTAGGCAGCGATGGGTCGCCGAGCATGGAAACTATAAGATATAGAGCAAAATGGATGTCATATAGCGGATAGGGAATCACCTTAAGATTATGCATATCAAATCTCATACAGTTCCATCTCCTGATAATTACTCGGTATCCATTTGAATGAAAAGTACCGAAAATGCAGTTTGAAATTGGAAATCCCCAAAGTGCGAGGGGGTGCTGTGGGTGAACAAAGATCTAAATCCAAAATCCGGCTTGATCATTTGTGCACAATGTATTCCAGACGATGAGTGTGAATTTTCATGACCATCCGACCATAACCCTAGGAGGAGTAGCATTTGGCGTGAAGGCACCTCCAGCTCTCGCATATTATCGATTTTTGCACTAATTGACCTTTGACCCCTGACCTAAGCGAAATCGGTCAATATGGCCTGAGGCAAAGTTGTAGTACTCATTGATTACCATGAACCTGCAAAATTTCATTCATATCGATGCACTCACTTGGTCGCTTGGGGGCCTCCAATTTTCGCCAATTTTCGCGCATACCCTAATTGTCGGGGGCGCTGCGGGTAAAGTAGTCCATATATCACAAAAAACGGAAGATATTTGATAGAGCATCACCTGTAGATCATTCGTGCCAAATTTCATAACCCTAGGTGGGATAATGGCTTTCGGAATTGATTTCGTGTGAACGGTACCGATTTTGAAGGTTTTTTGGTTGTTGCTAGGGAACCAAAGCGTCCCTAGCAACCATCACAATTTCCAAAGCACTTGGTCAGAAGATGTACCTAACACCCGAGTTAGATCAAAATCCACCCAAGTTTACTACCAATTATGCTGATGACAAACGAACAAACATCCAAACAAACGGACAGAATTACTGACAGTAAGTGTCACCTATTTCAGTGACCCAACAAGATGATTATGTGCAGAGCACAATACTTGCAAAATCCATCAAACAAACTTGACTTCAAAAATAATTGGTGGTTGAATTTATTGACCAAATATGCAGCTCCTCTTCAAATTTCAAGTTCATCAGATGAAAATTGAGGATTTTAGAAATCCCCCCTAAGTTGTTGACCTTTGGACTATGTTGACCTTTTGACCTCAAAAACAATAGGTTTCTTCCTTATTAACAAACTGTACCATGTGATGATGTTGCGTGAAGATTGGATTAAAAATGTGACCTCTCGGCGACAAACAACAGACCGCAGAATAGCAAGAAGAAGACATCGTGCAGAACACGATACTTGCAAATCCCTCAAACAAATTTGACCTCAAAAATCATTGGTGGTTGAATTCAATGACCAAATTTGAAACTACTCTTCAAATTTCAAGTGAATCGGATGAAAATTGACAATTTTAGAAACATTGCCTGTGTTGACCTTTTGGTTCAGGTTAACCTCAAAAATAATTGGCTAGTTGAATTCAGTGACCTGAAATGTAAATCATCTTCAAATTTCAAGTCAATCGGATGAAAATTGAGGATTTTATAAATCTCACCTCAGTTGTTGACCTTTGGCCTATGTTGACCCTTTGACCTCAAAACAAGAGGCTTCTCTTTTATGACAAACTCTACCATGTAGTGAAGTTTCATGAAGATCGGTTTAATATTGTAACCTGTAGGTAATAAACAAATAAACAGACAGACAGACAGTCAAAATAACAAAATCGACTGACCAATATCCTTGAAAAATTCTTCAATTTTGGAACTAACAAACAAAGGGACAGAGAGGGGTGAAAACGTAACCTCCTTATCCTTCGGTGGCAGAGTTAACTAGAGGAGTGCATACCTCCACCACGCAATGCCTGATCCACGAGAACATATCGGGCCCAATACATTTTTGAAATATCATGTTATACAGTACGATATCGCTGTTGGCCCTATCACTCAATAGTGACGAATCACATTGAAAATTAAATGATAAAAATAATTTAATTAAATAATTAAATAACAGAAATGGGTGAAAACATAACCTCCTTCACCTTCGGTGGCGGAGGTAACAAGGGCTTAAAATTTGAGTTAAGGGGAATCTGTCCAGAAAATAAACCTTCGCAAAATGTTTTCTGGACATAATGTGTTATAATACACACTTCCTAAGAACTTTATTATAACAATCCTGCCTTCTCCTCAATTGGAATATAGATGTTTATTGTAATTGCCAACTCTTCACTCCTAGTTGTGTCAGACATCCTGCTCGATGTAAATTCAGCGATCGCATCTATTCACCGATCCGCACCACTGTTGTGGACCTCTACTCATGAGTGGCAGCGAATAAAGACGTGTGACCCCAATCAGCAAACGGATATTGAAGTTGACAGGACAAAATGGCATGTCTGATGTTAATCGGCTTCAGAGGTAGAAATATACAGAACTTGGGATTTTCGGAAAATAAATGGGTTTGGAATCTCGAATCACAAGTGGAACACCTTGGGACAATAGTCATTTAACACATTAAAAAAAAGTTTCCTTATTGAAATTCAGTTTAGTTTTAATTGTGGAAGATTTTATACAATTAAAGAACAGTTCTGTTTTGCAAAGATATGTTTTTTTCATCCAGTGCAAGGAGTGATCAGTAAGCTCATTCCTTCCCATAAGTTAATGGAGCTTAAGAATACTCCTTTTTTGTTTTCCACTTACATGTTTCACAACAATTACATTTTTTTCAACGAAACAGTTACACTCTTTTTACTACTCGACTTCTGTGTTAGGTTTTGGATTTTATGACCTGCTTACACAGTATAGGTGTGTCTGTTTGTCCATATTTTGTATAATGTCACACACACACACACACACACACACACACACACACACACACACACACACACACACACACACACACCAGTCCCAGGATATTGTAATTCTTGTAATCAACCTACAAACCTTTAGAACTACCTCCCACCCCAATCTCCCTCTTGGAAGGGCAAGCAATCCATGGACGTGTTTCTGGCTGGCTCACTGACTGTCATTTCCATTGAGCGATACCTTTTTGTTTGGAAAAAGGTTAAAATATCCGAACTATAATTCACGGATCAGTGTTTGTTACTCGCAAAATCGAAGATTTTCAATCGATTTTGTTGTTCTATCTGTTTGTCTGTCTGTCTGTTTGTTACTTACGAAATCTAATGATTTCGTAAGTATATTGATGGCTTCCGTCCTCTGTTTGTGTGTTTGTGTGTTTGTTTGTTTGTAGGCACGATAACTCGAGAACGGAAGAAGCGACCAATGTCAAATTACATCACATGATTCAGGAGGGTGGTGGCTAGTGCTGATTATATTTTGGTCAAAATCGGTCAAAGGTCAAGGTCACAGTGTGGTCAAACATCCAAAAAATGATAACTCCAGAACGGAAGAAGCTATCAATGTCAAATTACATCACATGATTCAGGAGGGTGGTGGCTAGTGCTGATTAGATTTTGGTCAAAATCGGTCAAACGTCAAGGTCACAGTGTGGTCAAACATCCAAAAAATGATAACTCCAGAACGGAAGAAGCTATCAATGTCAAATTACACCGCGTGATTCAGGAGGGTGATGGCTAGCGCTGATTAGATTTTGGTCAAAATCGGTCAAAGATCAAGGTCACAGTGAGGTCAAACATCCAAAACATTCGATTTTTGATGGTTTGGTACAGAATCATCATAAAAACTTCTGGTTTGCGTCGCTACCTTCTCTCGAGACAACTTTTATTAGACAACATCAGAGGTCAAGTTGACGATTTCGTAAGTACCAGTCTATGACTGCTTGTTTGTGTGTTTGTCGCCTACAGGTCACAATTTTAAACCGATCTTCATGAAACTTCACTACATGATAGAGTTTGTCATACGGAAGACGGCTCTTGTTTTAGAGGTCAAAAGGTCAAAAGGGCAAAAGGTCAATCTAGGCCAAAGGTCAACAACTTAGTTGAGATTTCTACAATCCTCAATTTTCATCCCATTGACTTGAAATTCAAAGAGGATTTGCATATATGGAAATTGAATTGAACCGCCAATTATTTTTGATATCAAATTTGTTTTATGGATTTTGCAAGTATCGTGCTGTGCATGACGTCTTCTCCTTGTTTGCTTGTTTGTTTATCGCACAACTCCTCCAACATTTCTTGTCCAATTACATCCAGACTTGCCACATCGGATCAGCGTGACCACAATTAATGTATACAGGTGTTTTTGTCTTTTGCGTTGGTCTTTGTGGGGGGGGGGGGGAGATGCAAATTTTCTATGTAAATGTGTATCGTGTGGTGCTGTCCCCACTTGGGGGAGGGTATTACAAGTAGCCACCATTTACAGCATAGTTTTCCTGTCCCCACGTTTTGCAGTGCAGTGAGGTGTTTTTATTTATAATTATCAGTCGGTATGTTTTTGCTTCATGCACGTAACCGGCGTGTGTGTGCGTGTGTGTGTGTGTGTGTGTGTGTGTGTGTGTGTGTGTGTGTGTGTGTGTGTGTGTGTGTGTGTGTGTGTGTGTGTGTGTGTGTGTGTGTGTGTGTGTGTGTGTGTGTGTGTGTACAGAGCTGTCAGTTACCTATACACCACCCAAATAAAGGTGTGCTTCACAAGAACGTGTTTCATGCTTGGCCATAGGGCGGGTACTCTGATAGTATATCATAATAAAGCTAAGTGTGTGTATTTCATGTCATAGAAAATCTGTTGAGAGGCAGTTGCCTTCAAACTTTTATAGAAAAAAATGTTTTAAAAAAATTAATAAATCAAATATTGTAACAAAGTGAAGAATATCTACTTAAACATTGACAAACAAAGCTTGTCAAGGTAATGTACATTAGCATTTTGACCCGAAGGTCAAAGCTCATGATCATACAAAAACATATACATTCTAGCCCACAGGGAGAATATCGAAGCTGCATCACTTAACTGGAAGAGACCATAAACATATGTGCCATCCCAGCATTTCCTGAAAGGGTACTGACCAACAGCAGTTGGGAGGGGGGATGTGTGTGGTGGTGGGTTGAGGGTTTCTTCACATACATCCTGGCTTAAGCATCTATTACAATGTTTGCTTTTTTTCCTGCAGTTTCCAAGGGTTGTGGAAGATTTATACCACCTCGTCTTCAGTTATCATACCAATCCTCTCACTCCTGGTATACAGAATGCTGTTGTTAAAAAGATTTCTGTTTTCTTTAGAACTATCATTTGAAGATCATAAGGTTAGCCGTTCTATATGCAAGCTCTTGTGGACATTGGTGATCCTATTGTGCCTTATGGAAGTAGTATACTGTCTGTGCCAGGAGTACCCTGGCAAAATTCCAAATTCCTGTTTTGGTCGATCACAAGAAAGTCAACAGCAAACAATCGACTGTATATTTTTGCCTAGAAAACTGTTTTGCTCGCACCGACTGTCCATTTCATATGGTGAATATTATCATACATCTCGTCCTTATCATTATTTCATAGGCAGACGTGTTTGTGCTTGATGATGTCTGCATCATCTTTTGCTTCTTTGTAGCTATAACTTTATTGACCACAGCCAGTTTGAAATGTTTATTTATTACTAACAAATACAACCCATCACTTCTCTGATGGGAATATTAAGGGGGGAGAGAGAGGGGTGAAGTGAGGCAGAGAGGACAGAGGGGAGGGTGAAGGGAGAGAGGAGATTGGAAAGAGAGGTAGGAGAGGGGGAGAGAGAGGAGAAATTGGGAAGAGAGAGGGATAGGGGTGGGAGAGAGTGGAAGGAGAGAGGAGGGGCGATTCCAGCAGATGTGACATCCAGTTAAACGTCCATTAAATAGACGGCAGACAAATTTATGAATCACCCTACCTGTTAAACACCAGGATGACAATTTATAGCTGGGTCGGGATTCAAACCCAGGCTAGACAGCTTAGAGCGAGCATGCATACCTCTCGGCTATCTTGCCTTTATGTCACGATTCATTGCTTTGTCACAGCTGAAAACATTTTATTACTCATTGTAATCATATAATTTATTTTGCCTTCCTAACTCCGGAAATGGCCTAATGGAGAACCATGCCGCAGTATCACCATTAGAGTTTGAAGAATGCTTGCTAAGTGGCTGAACCACCCAAGCAAACACTCCAACTAAATGGTTGAAGAAACTTTTAAAAACGAAATGTTTCATTTTTTATATGTATCTATATATGCCGAAGTGACAGCTCGAATAATGAAAGAAGATCATACAAAATGGGGAAACGTGGTGTAAAATATAATTATACCTTTTCAGTGAGCCAGCCACCGCCCAATGCACTGCATGACAACGTGGGGCCAAACACAGGTGAGTGGGCCCTGAACATTGTTCAAGTCGATAGATATATTCATTGACAGTGCAAATATTGTAGAGTGCTTGCCAAGTGACTTCAGCACTCAAGCAAGCACGCTAACAAAATGGATGATAAGGAACGGCTGACTTGGCAAGCAATTAGTGATCACCCATCGGTCATATAAACATCATGCACCCAGAATATCAGGCGATGTCAGAATTGGGCAAATTAACACTGTTTTTTTTTTTTTTTTAGCAGTCGGAACTACTGCTGAAGTCAATAAAGAAGTTCAAGTTTTGAAATTCGGCTCAGATTAAGAGATTCTAAAGGTTGTGGCATGTGTGGAAATAACAAAAAAGCCACAAACACTGGCATCTCCAGGAATTTATTAAGCATTGGAATGTAACCAGTGATTTGAAAGTATGACAATCAGGCATTCGATAATCTGAGTGAGGATCTTTAAAAATAAACTTTATCGTTAAGAAGCCATTGCAGCCCTTTCCAAGTGAAGGCATTGCTGAGCAGGCCGAAAAAAAAAATGGCGAATTTAGATCCCAGTGAGGGACAGCGAGGTGACCAGGAATGAGAGTGAGGTGGCCAAGGATTCACCTGATAATGGATATCATTAAATAAGGCCGTTAATGATCTTCAAAAGGATTGTTTGGGTTAATTAAAACCAATTTTCACTCTTGCACTTCCTTGGAGTTCCCTTAATATGCATGCAAAGTTTCAGGCTGCTAGGTTTCATGGTTTTGGAGTTATGGAGGAGACACACACAGTGACATGCACACTGATACGCGCACACACACACACACACACACACACACACACACACACACACACACACACACACAGACACACACACACACGCACACACACACACACTAACACACTGTCTTATTAGTGTCGAGGATATAAAATCATTTCAGCAGGCTCCATGTAAATGTTTTAGTGAACAAAATGCTTTTTTGAGTGAATTGAGTGATTCATGAGTGAATGTCTATTTGCATCATGTCACCACCAATATCTGGTTAAATACGGAATGTCTAAACACACAACCGAACCATCACTTTTGTTTGGCCATGCAGGTGTGCTTACTTGAAAATTTTCCCTTTTCAACATGTTCAAAAGAAGAAAAAAAGTGATACTGGTCTTACATCATTACATTCCATCTCATGTTTTTGGGACAGTATATTGTCACGTGTTCAGGAGTCGTTACCATCAACAGGGCACACTCAGACGTCCATGCCCCAAAATGCTATTAACACCCCAATAAGGCAATCACCTTGATAAAATGGAGTATCAAATTGCTCTTCAACGATCAACATAACAGAAAGAAAAAAAAATATCTAATAATGATTCCAAGCCTTGTCTGCGAGTCTGGATAGTCCTTGATTTGGGTGGACCTTTATATAAACCAGGCTAACAAGGTCATTAAACCATCCTCCGTCCACCCTACTATGCACCCCCCCCCTTTCAACAGACAGGTGTAACATCTTCATTTTACCTGAGAAATTCCGAGCTCTTTGTCTGGTCTCATCAGGGAAATTAATTGTTGACGAAGACGATGTATACAGTGGATTTATTTAATTTACACATTGCCTAAAACATGGCGTATCAGCATCACCATGGGTTACCATCAGCGAGATTACCATCAGCGAGGTGTCTAGTTCACCTTTTTTATCTTGATAAGCCAGTTCGGTTTTAAGTTGCAAGATTTTCACCACGATTAAAGCAGTTTAAACATATAGCCCACATGACTGCACTGGGAGGATGGCCGAGCCCTCGAGGTGTGCACAAGTCAATTTCCTCCAACCTGTCCAACCTCTGAGTTTGAATGTCGGCCCATGAGCTATAAACTGTCATCTCAGTGTTTCACAGACAGGCTTCAGTGTTTCAATGTGTGTGCCGTCCCTCGGATAGACATTAAACTACGCGTCCCGTCTGTAGGCCGTAGTTGGTGGACGTTAAAGGTCTCACGGTGTCTTGCGAGAAGAGTTCATGGCGAGCTATCGTCGGCATTATGGCCAAGTTCAAAATTCCTGTCTTCGGTACTTCGTTGAGCGTCAGACATGACCATCCAGTTGGTGAAAGACTTGGGACAAAAAGTTCCCCAGCTGGCAACCCCACAAGAACGTGGGAATAATTGTGGCCTTCGAAGAAGAAGAAGAAGAAGAAGAAGAAGAAGAAGAAGAAGAAGAAGAAGAAGAAGAAGAAGAAGAAGAAGAAGAAGAAGAAGAAGATACTTAATCATCTGTAATGTATTCAAGAGTCAGAGACGAAGAGTCTGCAGTGGGAACAACAGGTTTAATCCCTGACACGGGCACAACACAGCACAGCACAGCATCAGCGCATGAGCGCGTCCCGATTCATTGCTTTGTCACAACTGCTGTCCTTGCTGGAAACTGCTGTGGGTTTCTCAATAAGAAGTCCAGGGTCGGGAAAGAGTTCAGGTACATTGATGGGTGAAAAGCTTTCATGAGGAAACACCTCAGGTTCAAACCAGGTGGTGTTAATACAGGAGTGGGTGACAAAGGCACTTGAGCAGGTTCAATGTTTGGCTCCCCATGACGTAACCTGAGTTGGTCAACATGTTTACACATGCATCTACCATCACACAACTGAACAATAAACATCATCTCACCAATGTTATCGATAATGATGCCAGATAACCACTTGGTTCCACATCCGGAGTTCAACACGTATACAGGATCGTTGATCTGAAAGTTGTGGTATAGACGTTTGGTCGTGATTACGTTTCTGTTGATAATTGTTCTTCTTGACCTTGACCGTTACGTCCGGGTGCACGAATGATGACCGTGTTGTTGATTCACGACCCATCAGAAGCTTGGCAGGTGAGCGACCGGTGGTTTGATGTGGCCTGGTGCGGTAGTTGAGCAACACACGAGCTGGACGAGATTGAATGGAGCCTTCCTTCATGCGGCTTAGACCATTCTTGGTGATCTGAACAGCACGTTCGGCTTGACCATTACTGTCAGGTTTGTAGGGGACATATGTGCAGTGCTTAATGCCATTCATTTTACAAAAGTTCTGAAACTCTAAACTCGTAAATGACGATCCATTATCTGATGTTGTGTTGTGCGAACATGGTACATAGAGCTTCAATTGTTAGAGCAGAAGATGAGGATAGCACCACGAGAGCTTCAATCCAGTTGGAGTGGGCATCAACTGTGACAAGGAAAAGTTTCCCTTGAAATGGACCAGCATGGTCGATGTGTAGTCCGGACCATGGCTTTGATGGCCATGACCACATGGCCAAAGGAGACTGTTGCGGTGTCTTGGCATGGGCTTGACAAGTGTAACAATGGCGTATACTGGACTCAATGTCACTGCCCAAACCCAGCCACAAAACATGGGCTCGGGAAACATCCTTCATGGTGACAATGCCTGTATGAGCATTGTGGAATACACTGATAATTTTCCCGTGGAGTTTAGGTGGAATTATCGCTCGGCTACCCCAAAGCAGGCAGTCTACATCAATGAAGAGCCCATCCTTCCAGATGAGGTGTGGTTTCACCCCTTCCGGTAGTGATGCCCAATCGCCTGACATAACACAGCGTGACAAATCTTTGACAAATCTGGATTGATTTGTGACAAATCTGGATTGCTATTGGGAGCACAAGCAATCTGCTTAGCAGTTACAGGCACTTCATTGTGAATGCCGTTAGCCATGAGATGAATAATATCACCAGATTGTGGAGGTTCTGGGATGGCTACGGGAAGCAGCAAGCGACTGAGCACATCAGCACAGTACATTTCCTTACCCGGGTGATAAACCAATGAATAGTCATAACCGGCAAGGGTGAACGCCCAACGTTGTACACGACCCGATGATGTGGGCAGAATAACTCTGGTTTCTCCCAGGAGACCGAACAAGGGTTTGTGATCAGTGTCAATGGTAATATGTCTTCCAAAGATGTATTGGTGCATCTTTAAGGTACCCCAGGCACACGCTCACGCGTCTCTTTCCACTTGGGCATAGTGACGTTCAGTGTCAGATGGGGTTCCTGATGCATATGCAACAGGCTGGAGATGACCAGTTCCATTTGTTTGCAACAATGCACACCCAATGCCATATGAAGAGCTATCACAACTGAGAACAAGTTCCTTGCATGGGTCATAATGGACAAGTAATGGCGAGGAGGACAGCATGTTTTTAGCAGCCTTGAACGCTCTTGTTTGGCAGCTTCCCATTTCCAGACAACACCTTTCCTGAGAAGAAGATGAGGCTCGACGGTTGTGCCTAGTTGAGGCAGGAAATTACCAAAGTAAGTCAACATACCCAGGAATGCACGAAGTTCTGAAATGTTTTGTGGTATTGGTGCATTCGCAATTGCTTCAACTTTGCTCAGAGAGGGCAAAATGCCTTGACGAGATTTGATGACCCAGGCATTCAACTTCACGTGCCATAAAGGTACACTTCTGATGCCTTAGGCATAACCCAGCTTGTGATAGCTGATTGTGGACTTAGTTTAGGTCCTTGAGGTGTTCATGTGGTGACTTACCAGTCACTAGTATGTCGTCCTGAAAGACGACTTTCTTTGGTTCAGTTTTCAATAATGTCTCCATCTTGCGTTGGAAGATTGGTGCAGCAGAGCGCATGCCAAATGGGCATCTGTTGTACATGTAGACTCCTCGATGAGTGTTGATGCATGTATAAGGCTTGGAATCATCATCCAGTTCCATTTGAGTATAAGTATTGGTCAAGTCAAGTTTAGTGAATGTCTGGCTACCCATGAGAGTGGTGAACAGATCCTCTGCTTTAGGCAAAGGGTAGCCATCTAGCTTTGAATAGCGGTTGATCGTCGATTTGTAGTCCCCACAAATGTGCACTGTTCTATCTGATTTGAGTATTGGAACGATAGGTGCTGCCCAGTCGGAGTACTCGACTGGTGAGATGATGTCCTCACTCTGCAGGTGGTCAAGCTCACATTCGATCATTGATCGCATCATGTGGGGCACAGGTCTTGCCTGATGGAACAATGGCTGAGCAGCTGCAGAAACATGAATCCTCACTTTAGCCCCAGCAAAAGTGCCAACACCATCGCTGAACAGGCCAGGGTACTTGTTGAGCACAGTATCCGTATCCAGCATCACAGTTTGAGACTCTGTTAACGTCACTCAAATGAAGTCTGATTATTCATAAACAATCTCAGCCTAAAAGGGTTGGGCCTTCTCCATGCACTATCAGGAGTGGAAGGACATGAGTGCTGTTTCAACATCCTACAGTTACGTTAGCTGAGCCAACTACAGGAACCACCTCTTTGGTGTATGTTCTCAAGTCGGTAGATACAGGCCGAAGTGCAGGAGCCTTTCTCGGAGGGTAGATGGAGGTGAACTTGCTCTCGATCATAATTGATCTGGAAGTGTCGGTATCAACTTCCATCCACACCAGGATCTTATCGATTGTTACGTCAACTATAATTGGAGCATCGGAGCTCGTTGTTCCAACAGAGAAAACCTCATAAAGTTCCTCACTTGACTCACAGCTGCAGGCGGTGCTCTGTGACCTATTCTCCGCTGCATCAAGGTTCACCCCAATGTGATAAGCAGGAGACAAGTTCTTTGACTTGGATCGAGAACGACACTTCAAGTGTCCCTGCTTACCACAGTAAGGTTGTCAGAGGCATAATTCCTGTACTGACATTGGAAAGCTTGATGATAACCACCACAACGCCAACAAGTTACCCCAACCTTCCAGGTAGATTAGAAATGTCAGGAGGTGGAGTTGAATTTGGTGGCTTGCTGAAACACTTTTTCTTGTAGTCAAAGGTTACCTTGTTAACCGATGGGTCCTGCTGAATAACTTTTGTCTTGTTCGAGGTAACACACACACACACACACACACACACACACAATAATCACATAAGAACCATGGTCACATGACCCCTTTTAACCATGCGCCGGTGCACCTATGTATGCAGGCATTAGCATAACTACTGATATATCTTACCTGTCTTCCGAGATCATTTAATGGATGTAAAGATCCCCACGGTATTCTTCACGAAGAGTGGGGTAGTTATCGCCGGCACCATGGCCAAATTACAAATTTCTGCTCAAACGACATTGTGGAAGTGCAGCAACTTTTGTGAAGTCAATGACGAACCACCCAGTTGGAGTGTGGCATAGAGGTGAGAAAGTGGGGGATTGGGAGAGAGACAGAGAATGAGGGGGGTGGGGGTAGAGGGGAGAATGAGAGGGGGGAGAGTGGAGATGGGGAGTTGAGGAGGTGAGAGTGGAGAGACAGGAGGACAGGGTGGGGGGGGTGAGTGAAGAAGGAGAGGGGAGAGAGTGGAGAAGGGAAGACAGGAATGGGGGAGAGACACGAGTGGGGAAGAGACAGAGGAGTGGAAGAGAGAGAGAGAGGGAGGGGGATGGAGGGAGATAGGGGAAAAGGAAGAGAGTGAGAGGAGGGTTGAGAAAGGGGAGTGGGGGGAGATAGAAAGGGGAGGGCGAAAGAAGAAAGGGAGAGAGAGGGAGTAAGAGAGGGGGGTAATTGGGAAGAGGGGGAGGTAGAAGTTTCCTTCTGTATCCATAAAGTCCACTCCATTCCTCCTTACCCCATTGTTTGTCTAATTCTCCCTCTATTTTGTCATTCAACTCCACTGTTAGTGTCCCCTCCCCCCCCCCTCCATCCTGGCTACGCTATTGTTCCTTCTGTCCTTTTGAGTCCTGATCCATTCCGTGTTCTAACTCTTCCAAGAGCCTTGTCTCTGTATACAAAAAAGTCATATGTTGGCAACTATTGTATAGGCTTCATGGGCCGAATGGTCTCTTTCTGTGTTCAAATTCCTTGGAAGAGAAGTCATCTATTATAAGTTGTGAACTCTGGCGTCTGGCCGTCCATTCGTCTGTCTCCCTTTTATGGCGGCCATTTCTCGTGCTTTATTGAAATGCTCAACATTCACTTTTGAAATGATGGGATAACAGACATGATGTTGATGCCAAATTTTATATCACAAATGATGATGTCGATGGCACATAATGCTGATGCCAAACTTTTGAAATGATGGGAGAACAGGCATAACGTTGATGCCAAATTTTATATCGCAACCAGGATATTTTGCACTCTTTTTTTAGACAAATCCAACCTCCACCACCAAATGTTGTACAACCATTACGTGGTGGGCAGTATAAGTAGCTCCAAGCTTTGGCTTTGTGTGAAACCCAGAGTACAACACAATTGACCTTTTTCAAGTCCATGAAATATTTAAATTGATAGATTAACTTAAAATTTTCCCATCACTTGAGACGAGTACTCTTCCTCGTGTGTAATAAGGTTGCCCCTTTTGTGTGCTGTGAGAATCAACCATGTGTTTTGATTGTCACAACATGGCTGGGTCTCTTCAGCACTTGAACATACATTTTTGATTCATCCAAGTTAACTTTTCTGTTTTAGTCTGTATAAAATTAATTCCAATTTGGCGAGTCGAGAAAATGTATTCAAAATTAAAGTTTGTATTGATAGAGGCCTGCAATATTTCAACACAAGCACTTCAAGGTTATGTTGCCTTCTACACTCCACCTGTGACCATACTATAATGCATGGAACAACTAGATCTTTCAATCTTCTGCATCTCACTATCTGCCATCTCACTATCTGCCATCTCACTATCTGCAAGTCCTTTCATTCAAGCTTCTGGGTCTTACTATCTGCCATGATCTTTCCAGGTAAAGCCACATTTCCAAGCTGGCCTCCAAAGCCAGTCACCGACTGGGAATCCTCCGCCATGCAAAGTCCTTCCTTGGCACACCTGAGCTCCTGACCACGTACAAAGCTTTCGTCCACAGCCTGATGCAGTCCTTCTCTCCCCTCTGGGCTGGTGATCCTGCCTCTCACCTCCCTCGGCTTCACGATGTGGAAACCAAGGAATTTAGGATCGTTGGTATCTCCCATGATGAGGCTGAGTCTTTGGGTCTCTCACTCTCTCACCAACGGTAGGTCGGTGGTCTTTCTGTCTTCTACCATCTCCTTTCCGGCCTCGTCCCCCCCCCCTCCACACACACTCTGTCTTCCCCCCCCCCTCCATATTTCTGCAGGGCGCTCAAAGTCCACCAGCAACCCCCTTCAGGTAAACCTACCAAAATCAAGAATCACTGCTCAACTTTACTCTTTCATTCCTCTTTTTTCCCGCCTTTGGAAGAAACTCCCCCGCTCTCTTCAATCCCACTCTTCCCTCCATGTCTTCAAAACAGCTGTTGACCACCATCTCTTATCTTTCCACATCCAAAACCACAATCTTATCTTTCCCTGCTAATCCCCCCCAAACTCACCTCCTTCAAATTCACTGCTTTCCTTCCTGAAAGTCTGTGTCGTGTGAGGACTTTAAAGTCCCTGTCGTGTCCATCTTGTTTACCCTGTGTACCCCACCCCATCCCTCTCCCTTCCACAGATCTCCTCATGTCTCTGTTCCCCACTGTTTTTTCCTTCCCCCGCCTGCTCCTCTTGTCTCCTGCTCCCTTTGTTGTACATTCTGTGTGTTCGCCTCGACAATGCATACAAAAAAATGGACCTACAATGGCATTCGGTAGAGCACATATCTCCACCAGGCTGAACAGTTTACCTTTTGTTTCCCACTAATAGGCTGGATATTAAGGGTCTTAAGGTGTCTTAATGATCTCCGGGGCCTTTAAAGTTTACGGTGATGGATGAAATTGCTCTTAGGACAATCTCTGAGTTGGACTTGGTCTGTGTGCCAAATGTGGTGGTCGGCCCAGCGGTCTTCGTAAAAAATGCAAGCATACAGACAGACAGATGACAAATTTTATTTAGTACATTTTGTGGCCTAAAATTGACTTTATTATTTATTTTTTTGTATACCTTGGTCGAGGCTCGTATGAGAGCTAACACACAACTCACAGCAAGGAGGTATGAGACAAGAGGGGCGGGAGTGGAAGGGACAAAACAGTGGGGAACAGACACATTAGGTGAACTGTGGAAAGGGAGAGGGATGGGGATGGGACGGGGAACATGGCGAAGAGAAGATGGACATTTCAGGGACTTTCAGGAAGGAAAGCAGGAGAAATGAAGGAAGTGGGCTTGGGTGGATTATTGGGGGTAGAAAAGATCGAGGATTTGGATGGGGGAAGATGAGAGGTGGTGGTGAACAGCTGTTTTGAAAGCCTGGAGGGAAGAATGGGAAAGAATAGAGTGAAGAAGTTTATTCCAAAGGCGGGAAAAAAGAGGAATGAAAGAGTGAAGATGAGCAGTGATTCGTGATTTTGGTAGTTTTACCAGAAGGGGGTTGTTGGCGGACCTTGAGCGCCCTGTGGAAATGTGGTGGGGACAAATCGCAGAGAGAGCAGGGGGGGCAAGGCTGGAGAGGAGTCGGTAGAAGACAGAAAGACCACCGACCAACCTGCCGTGATTGAGTGAGAGGCCCAAAGACTCAGCTTCATTGCGGGAGATGCCGATGATCTTAAATGCCCTGGTTTCGACAGCGTGAAGCCGAGAAAGGTGGGAGGCAGGAGCACCAGCCCAGAGGGGAGAGCAGTACTCCATCAGGCTACAGACAAAAGCTTTGTAAGTGGTCAGGAGCTCAAGAGGGCCGAGGAAGGACTTAGCACGACGGAGGATTCCCAGTCGGCGACTGGCTTTTGAGGCGAGGTTGGAAATCTGACTTTCCCAGGAAAGGTCATGGCAGATAGTGAGACCTAGAAGCTTGAAAGAAAAGACTTCTTCCAGAGGATTGTTGAGAAAGTGGATGGGGGGGGGGGTTTGTAAACGGTCCTTTCGAAGAGACATAGTGAGAGTGTGAGATTTGTCTGGATTGAAAGACATGTTCCACGTGTTGGACCAGTTTGTGATTTTATCCAGATCAGCAGTGAGCGAAAAAGCTGCTGCTTGCCGGTCTGAGGGATAACAGATGGTACGGCAGAGGGTGGAGTCGTCGGCAAAGAGAAATAGAGGATTTTCCAGAGAGTCGGAGAGATCATTGATGAAAACCAGAAAAAGAACAGGGCCCAGAATGCTACCTTGAGGAACTCCAGCCTGCACAGGAAGAGGGGATGAAAGAACTCCATTTAGGGCCACACGTTGACTGCGACAGGAGAGGAAGTCTGCGAGCCATGAGTGGAGATGGCCTTGAATACCATGGGAAGAGAGTTTGGTGAGTAGGGCAGGGTGCCAGACTGTGTCAAAAGCACGTGATATGTCCAGGGATACGGCTCGGATTTCCTGTCTGGCATTGAGGACCTCCATCCATTGATGGAAGAGCAGAAGCAGCATATCCAGGGTAGAGTGACCTGGTCTGAAACCAAATTGATGATTGGAAATCAAGCCATTGGAGAAGAGGAAGGATTTCATGTCTGAAGCGATGATGGATTCCATCACCTTGCTGATGATTGGGAGAAGGCTGATTGGTCTGTAGTTATAGGGATCTGTTTTTGCACCTTTTTATGCAGGGCAGTGATGTTAGCAGATTTCCAAGCAGATGGCAGATGACCTTGGGCAAATGAGAGGGTGAATAGAACAGAGAGAGGGTGAGCAAGAGCAGAAGAGCAGGCTTTGAGGACACGTGGGCTGATGCCGTCTGGACCGGTTGCAGAATCTGACTCGAGGTTTGAAAGCAAGCTCTCCACCTTGTCAGGAGAAAAGGATACAGAGTCCAGGGACAGTTGGGTGCGACTGGGTAAAGTGGCTAGAGATAGTGATGGGTTTAGGACATAAGATTTAGCTGCAAACACCGAGTTTAGACATTCAGCTTTATCACGTGTGGAATCAGCTGTACGGCCATTTGAGGTAAGGGAGGGGATGGAGGGGGAACATACACCAGAAACAGATTTGATTAAATGCCACCAGGATTTTGAGGAGGGAGAGAAGTTTGAGAGTTCAGACTTGAGATGAGAAAGATGTTGTTTTCTGGCTCTCCTGAGGGTAGATACACACTTGTTCCGAGCTTTGTGGAAAGAACTGAGATTTCCCTCAGTTGGGTTTGCTTTCCATGAGGCAAAGGCAAGTTGATTCAGGACAACTGCCTCGCCACAAGCTTCAGTAAACCAAGGGCGGGAGGAAGGGTAAGACAACTGAACATGAGAGGGGATAAATCTGTGCATGAGGGAGAGCAAGTTTCTTTGAAAGAATTCCCAGGATGAGTTGATGTTTGAGAAAGTAGTGATAGGAGACCAGTCTGTAAGTTTGATGGCTGCTCGGAGACCCTGCCAGTCGGCTTGAGTGAAATGCCAGACTCGACGGCGGTGAGGTGGTTCTCTGATAACAGCCAGAGAGATGTCCACTTTAACAAGGACGTGGTCAGAAGAACCAATTGGAGCGAAGGAAGAGCAGCAGATATTGTCAGGGAAATTTGTCAAAATCAGATCCAGAAGAGATGGAGTACCATTGGTTGAGATCCGGGTCGGGAAGTTGACCGATTGAGTCAGTCCTAATGAGTCGCAGAAAGCTTTTGCTGAGGTGCCATGGCAGGTGAGATTTTTTTTGTCCTTTAAATAAAATTAGAGTCTGCAATACCATCAATCCTTTGCCAATTATGATAGTGGTTATTGTTTTTTTTTTTTTTTAATCTGATGTGTTGACAACAAATTCCTCTGAATTCCATATTGATATAAAATTTTAAAAGGCAAGTATATTCATCTCAAAAAAACTCCTCGTTCCACTTTTTGGCTCCACGTGAAGAAACAGAATGATGTTTAAAATCAGAAAGACAATAAAAATTTACTTGAGAGTATTTAGGAAATACAGTAATATCATCTGAAGAATGAAGAGTGAAGAAAATATTTTCCGCTGGAAAAACAAACAAACATCTTTTTAAGTTTTTAGAAGAAATGACTTTGACACAAAAAAAAATCTATTTTATCAATGCACGAATTTCCATTGCTGTCCATGCTGAAGTCCAATGTTTGCAACCTTTTTCCTCAAAGGAAAGTCCACCGTCCACTTTTTTGAACAATGGTGGTCATTGAAATACAATGGATGACTGCTGGAGAGGAAAATGTTTCAAAGGATTCCATGAGTTTCAGAAATCCCATAATTATGAAGCAAGGTCAAGGAATCTTTTATCACAGTTGTTATGAAATCCTTCCTTTTTTCCAACAACCTCATCTCAGATCACCAATTTGGATTCAGACCAGGTCACTCTACCTTGGGTATAGTAGAGCTCCTTGGTAGGTAGCTCCAATGATTGGAGCACCATGCTGGGAGTGACCTTGTGAGCTCATTTTTTGTCCATCTGTCCACGCAGCATGTCTGCAGAGCTCTTCTATTGAGGCAGCTGCGGCTCTTTCCTTCTGAGATTAGAGCACAACTTCGTCTTGGCTGTTTATTTGTCCTTCATGTGGGCAAACGTTTTCTATCATGACATTTTATCTTCAATTTCCTTCGTTATTCTTCCTCGTCACTCTGGAACGTTTCAACAGTAAGGATTTCCACACCACCAAATGGCATTATTGGATTCTTCATTTTATCTGCAGTATCAGGATCGGGTTCGGCTTGCAGCGGAGGCAAAAACGTCTCAGCTGACTTAGCCAGACCACAGAGCTATATATTTTGCAAATGAAGTTAATGCTTCATTAAACGTCAAAATAGAACAGCATTGATTTCCTTTTTTTAAGTGGCGAGGTATTGATCATACAGTGCCACTAATGGCTCTCTCCCATTTGGAGATCACTGTATATGTTAGTTTGCCAATCACAACTATTTGTTTAGATTTCTAAGGTATAATTTAATGCGTTGCCATATGAGTGCCAAGTAAATGATACATATTAATGTGTTGTTTAAAATCAGTGAATAGGAGACCAGTGAGCACCAGAAGTAAAAATCAATCTCAGCAGGAAGGAATCCAAATGACATGCCATTTGCCAGACACAGCACACACAGAGCACACACCTTTTTATCAGCTCTTCTGGTGTTGCATCATCATTTTTACCAATACAAACTATGACACAAGTAGTAATATTGCAATGTTTTGTTGATTATCTCTGAATGATTATTCAATGTGCTGAAAGTCTGGTCAATCACTGCAGACTGGTCATGAGAAGACCGGAAAGCCCATTGACCGGTTATGCTTGCCCACGTTCATGCAAAATCTGTGGACCTGTAAACTGGATGGAGGGCTGAATATGAATTCATTGCATCACATGGAAAAACATGCAGAGATCAAATCTTATTATCTCTGCAAAAACTAGAATGAAGGGATAAATATGACGAGACACCAGGCCACTCAGGATTCACATGGAATTCGTGATTCAACACTGCACCAAGATTTTGCCATGCCATTAATGATTCAGCCGTTAATCATTCTCTTTTTTTTTTGTATACAAAGTCAAAGCTCATGGAAGAGTTCGAACAGTGAACTTATTGGGATTCAACAGAACAAAAGGAACACCACAAAGAGTGGGGTAACAGCAACAGCAGCATTGAGGGAAAAGTTGAGGGAGATTTCGACAAATAAGGGATGTGTGGAGAAATGAGGGGTAGAGGAGGACATGTGGGGTGGAAAGATGGATACAGAAGAAAACTCTCAAAAAGGCAAAACTGGAATTTTAGAAGGAGGTGGGCTTGGGCTCGGGGCAGGGGAGCAAACAAGGGTAGACAAGATCATGGTTTTGGATTGTAGATGATGGTAAACAACTGTCTTGAAGACCTGGAGAGCATAATGACATTGAAGAGAATGTGGAAGTTGATTCCAGAGGCTGGAAGAAAGAGTGATAGTGTGAGATTTATCAGGATTGAAAGACATATTCCAAGTATTTGACCATCCTGTGATTATATTAACGTCTGAAGAGGTTGCTGCTTGTCTATGTGAATGATGGGGGATGTCACAGCAGAGAGCGGGGTTATCAGCAAATAAATAAAGAGGATTTTTCAGACAGTCAGATGGATCATTGATGAAGATTAGGAAGAGCACTGGCCCAGAACACTACCTTGGGGCACTCCAACCTTACAGAAAGAGGAGATGAAAGGATTCCGTTGATAGCTACACCTTGGTTTTGAGAGGAAAGGAAGTCAGTAAGCCATGTGTGGAGGTGGCCTTGGATACCAGAGGTGGAGAGCTTGGAGAGTCCAGAGAGACAGCCCTGATCTAAGTTTGACATTGAGGGCCTCCATCCATTGTTGAGAGAGTAGAAACAGCATGCCCAAGACAGAGTGACCTGGTCTGAATCCAAATTGATGATCTGAGATGAGGCTGTTGGAAAAAAGGAAGGATTTAATATCAACTGTGATAATGGATTACTTGACCTTGTTGATGATTGGAAGTAAACTGATAGGTTTGTTGTGAAGATTTTTTTTGCACCCTGGTTATGTAATGTGGTACTGTTGACAGATTTCCAAGGAGATGGAATATGACTTAGGATAAATGATGGGGTGAAAAATACAGAGAGAGGATAGGCAAGAGCAGCAGAGTAGGTTAGGACAAGTGAGAATATGATTATCGGTCCAGTTGTAGAATCAGTGTTGAAGGTTTCCAGAAACATCTCCATCTTCTCAGCTGCCAAAGACTAAGAGTTCAGGAGCAGTTGGATATGACTGGGTAGGCTGGGTACAGAGAGCGAGGGGTTGGGGACACAAGATTTGGAAGCAAACACATAATTGAAATATTCTGGCTTCTCATGAGCAGTCAGCTATGGTGCCATTTGAAGAGAGGGAAGGAAGCATACACCAGAGATGTACTTGACAAGATGCCACCATGTTTTAAAGAAGGGAGACAAGTTTGAAAGCTCAAACTTGAGATTGGACAGATGTTGTTTTCAGTTTCTCCTGAGTGCGTACACACACTTGTTTAAGGCTTTGTAAAATGATCTGGGATTGCCTTCAGTTGGGTTTGCTTTCTTGGAAGAGAAGGCAAATTCTTTCAGGGCAACTGCCTCGCCACAAGCTTCAGTGTACCATGGGTGGGAAGAAGGTTGAGATAACTGAAGACAAAATGGGATGGATCTGAGCATAAGAGAGAAAGCAGGTTTCTGTGGAATAATTCCCATGCCGAGTTAATATCAGTGGCGGTCGATATAGATGACCAGTCTTGAAGTGAGATGGCTGATTACAGTCCTTGTCAATCTGCCTGAGTAAACTGCTAGACTCACTGGTGCTGAGCTAGCACTCTGAGAATAGCCAGAGAGATGTTGACTCTCACAAGCATTTGAGGAGATGAACCAAATGGAGTAGTGGAAGAGCAGGAGATATTTACAGGGAAGTTTATCATCACCGAGTCCAAAAGGTAGGATTTTCCATTGGGAGAAATCTAGGTCGGAAAGTTCACAGATTGAGTCAGTCTCATGGAGTCACAGAAATCTTTTGCTGAAGGGCCGTTGCTGGTGAGTGAGCTACCAACACCCAGCCAATTTGCATGGTGAGAATTGAAATGACAACATATTGTATGTGGAAGAGAGAGTTAAGATGAGTGGTTAAAGGTTGGTCCATGTTGTCTGAGATAAGAGATGTCGATGAAGTTGTCACTGTTTGGATGACAGTGCAATACACAGACAAACAAGGGGTGGGAGCAGAGGGGAAGTCGCAGCTAAAGCTACTCCCGGGGGTTGGGAGGTATAAGATCAGTACACGGAGCATGAGAAATTGAGATAGGGAGCGGCACAAGGGGGAAGCTGAGAGGTGGCAAGATTGGGGGGAAGCTGAGAGGGGGTTAGGTGAGGGTAAGATTTGTGGGGTTTGGTGGTGAGGGTAATGGTTTGTGGGGGTGGGTAAGGGGGAAACTTTGAAAGAGTGGGGTAATGGGGGATCAAGAAGCAGAGGACATGAAGTGGCAGGATGCTGAAGAGGGGGACACATAGATGGGGTGAGTTTGCATGGACAGGGGCTTGTAGGAGATGTGGAGGAGTGTACTGACATGGAGGGGCTTGACAATGTAAAAGAACATGAAGGGGATTTGATTGTCATGAGCAGATAACCTCTGCAAACTGGACTTCTCAAAATTCCCTAATTGGACATACAGATATAAAGATCATGGGATGGGTGGAAGGAATTTTTGGTGAAGGCACAGCAAAAGATGGTGCTGTAGGTATGCGAAGAGGGTTGATGGACCAAGTGCTTACGTGAGAGAGAGGTTTGTAAGATATTCCTTATTCGGAAGAAGAAGAAGAAGAAGAAGAAGAAGAAGAAGAAGAAGAAGAAGAAGAAGAAGAAGAAGAAGAAGAAGAAGAAGGAGTATTTCATTATGAAGAATAACAAGAAGAACACATGTGGTACTCATGATGGAGAAATAAGGAAAGATAAGCAAAAGCTTTTAAAGGTAGAAGTGTTTCCTTCAATGAAGATTCAGTTTGCAGATATTGAGAAAAGGGAGAGATAAAGAATGAATTACAGGTAGAAGACAGAATGAGTTTATGTTTTGGAGAAAAAAGTGTTTTTGTTGTTGTTTTGTTTTTTTAAGCAAGGAGGGGGAATAGGATAATGTTGAAGGGGCAGAAAGGACAAAACTTTTGGGAAAAAAATAAGCGGAATGAGAAACATCCTCGAAAGCAAGATGGATTTTGCTTGCCAGCTTTCCAAGGAGTAGGCCTGAGCTGCATAAATACAAATTCGACTATGCAGCACAACAAAGTTCGATTAAACATGGAAAATCGGATGAAAACACAAACAGCAACACAGGGAGGAAAATATCAAAAAATTACTGGTACTGATGATGAGTTATGTTAATAACTTAGTTATATGTATTAGTTATTTCTACCTCTGAATCGTTATTCATTCCATTTATAATTTATTAGGTCATCTCATTAGAGATGACCTAATAAAACCAGTCTCTATGTCCATCCGTCCGTACATCCCCATTTTTTTCTTCCGATTTTCTTGATATTCGGTATGTGAGTAGATGTTGATGAGGGGTGCACAACAGTATGACCTTTGATCTGATTGAAGGTCAAGGTCAACGTCAAGGTCACTCCAAAGTTGCGAAATCGTCCATTTTCAAAATCTATCTCCTCCGGCGTTTATGATCCGATCTTCGAAATTTCTTCGGATTCTGATAATAGTGAACAATATCTAAATTTGGTCATGCCGGTTTTTTGAAATTCGTCCTGGTTATCGAGTTACGTGTCTTCAAAGTTGGAAAGATCATCGATGTGATACGGTCAAAAGAAAGTTCACCCGATCTTGATGAAACTTCGTATGTCGGTAGGGGTCGATGAGTGATGCACGACAGTATGATTTTGGACCTGATTGAAGGTCAATGTCAAGGTCACCGATGCTGTAAACTTGTGAAATCATCCATTGTCAAAATATCATCCACCATTTATGACTCAGAAATGTGGTTTGATTTCTGAGGTCCAGTTTCTATCCTTTTGAAGACACATTGATCATAAATGTTCCAAATCAACCATTTTCAAAATCTATCTCCGGATAACTCAGAAATGTAGTTTGATTACTGAGGTTTTTCTATCCTTTTTACTCCCGGGCTTTCGTCTGTACGTTGAACCAAAAGACAAGACGACATCGAAGCCATTCTAAGCCGATCAGAGATCCACATCTACAGAGCTTCAGAGATGACCGTCACCCCCAAACGGGGGTAATTTTTTTTTTATAATGTTGTGTTGGGCCATCTATCTATTATGTATGCAAACTAGCAGAGTATGACCGCTCCCCGACCTTGCCCTTCATTCATACATAAAAAATGATGACCGCTTGTTATTACTGAATTCACTTAACGTATCACTCTATTTACCTATTCCATTATTAATTATTTATTACAAATTCTTTCCTGGAATTCAGGTAGGAAATGTTTTGGTTTTCTTGGTGGTTCATTGACACAGCTTACACTGCTTGCTGTCTTAAAGTGTGATTTCTGTCTCGGTTCAGCATCATCTGCAGAATAGACCAATTGACCAGGTAGTTTGCGTGCAACATGTGAATGGCCTTATTCAGTTATGAGGGGAAACCAACACAGAACACACATCCACTCCATCTAATCTATGTAAGCCAAATAACAGCGTTTGTTTGAGACTGTCACTCTATTTCAACCTTTATGTCCATCAGGTATGTCTTACTGCCTGAGAAAATTGGATCTGACTACAGACTGTTATCCCATTACTTTAAGGTGAAAATTTCCAAAATAAAGTAAGCTATCTTGAAAAACGGAATGTAGATGCCAACCTGCTTGTTTGTTACTGTTTAGGAGGGAAATAATAATTTTTTTTTAATGAAGGCTGACTCATGAACTTCAGACCTGGGAGAGGAATATTTTATCAATGCCATTTGCAAACTTTGTTTACATGATCATCTTTTTAATTTTAACTTTCTTATTCCCGTCTCTTTTCTCATATCGAGCAATACCCATGCCCGTTATTTTTCATTCTGCTGAAGATCAGGCAAAAACAATGCATTTGGCCAGAAGTACCACTGATGGAGTAAATACAAATTCACTCACAATGAACTTCAGTGTAGGAGGGATCTTTAGGCACATCAAGCCTGAGTAAGGGTTATCAAACTATGGTTGTTTGTCTATGCTCGATCCTTTTAAATGCTGAGCCTCAAGCAAGGAAGCAGAACGTACCATTTTTAAAGTGTTTGGTATGACTCGGCCGGAGTTTGAAACCCTGACCTCCCAGACTCAGAGCCGATGCTCTAATCATTATACCACATAGTCTGGTAAACGTAGCACCGAGCTGTAAGATTGTAGTAGCACAGACATTCATTTTCCCCATAACTAGAACCTAGGGGCTTATGTTATGATCTTTATGGTCTTTATGTTATGATCTTATGTTATGATTTTTTTTTTCTTCACTTTCTCAGCAATAGCCTTATCAGATTTAATGCCCAAAGTAGAGAGTTCATCATTTTCCCTTTGGTTTTGCTATTGGCTCTCGACAATATGGAATCTCGGCAACTTTCATAAATAACTACAGAAAACACAATGTGAAGCTCGTTCTTTGCTCTGTCTGCGATTTTGCAATCAGTCCTGTGGTGGAACGCTGTCTTTGTGATCTGCCTGTGCACAGGAATGTTCTTTTTGGATCTGAAATTTGGAGATCCCCAGCACAAGACTAAGCTGAATGAGATTGGCAGGGCCTGATGGCCATATTCATCCTGCTGTAAGAAAAGCACATTCTGTGTGCGACATTTCTACAATACCGATTCCACTAAGGCTATGGCTGAGAGCTGGCCATACACAGGTGGCTACTCAGGTTGACCTCTCCTCAGAAGGGTCGAAGCATTCCCCAACCAATCATGTGCTATATGGCGTGCTCTCCAATGGACTATCTGGGTTTCTCCCCATCATTGTGACTGAGATTTTGCCTACTTCTATTAATTACATAGAGACTTCGACAGTCACAGCAAGGACAGAAACACATGGATGAAGGAGTCATGTGTCTTACCTGTTGCCCTGTGTTGACTGTTTAAAGGTTTGCTCTGTGGCACAGAGAATGTATACAATTATATGACTTTAAAGGGAATTGATATTCTATTGAGATATACTACAAAAGTGCTGATGTAGGTACCACATTCATAATTGCACACATGATATGTGAATAAGTTACCAGTTCTCTTGGGAATGTTTGCAAATTTCTGTGCATAGTTCATAATCAATAGGTTAATTTTTGCACTCTGAGAATTCCTTTGACTGATGAACCACACATGGCCAGAGTAAGAGAGGTTGAATGGGTTGGTACTCGTGATTGGATAAGAGTGGATTGCTTGACCATATTTCTCATGGCTCGGTTCAGCGAATGTCCTTGGGACCTCAATAAATGATAACCGAGAAGGTCAATTAGACCAGGTTGTGTGTGACTCCATGGATTTGCAACTTTTTGTGTGTTGATACCTCAAAAGCTCAGAAGAATAATAATAAGAAAGAGTACAACCAGGACTTGTGAACATGCACTTATTCTTTCTCCCTGACACAGCTTACCATTGGTTTATTGAAGATGCTAATCCCGTTGCCTGATGTTGGCTGGCTTTACAGGATGTGACCTGATTTAGGGAGGCTGTTGGGTGGGATTGCAGCAGCCTGGGAATGAGTTCAGCACGGCAGCACAAGTCACACTTTAGAGAATTCACGCCTGAACTGTCACTGGAAACAGCTGCCAAAGACACTCGGAGTAAATCCTCTGCTATTACAGCCACTAATTTATCCCTCCATAAATTTGCCTCAACCTCAAACACTGTAAATGCCCTGGTATTCTTATACTTGGAATGGAGCTGGGCAATGTGCCTCGGAGCTCGTGGGGTCCCTTGTTGTGCATCGGACAAAGGATTTGACTTCTTGGCTCCTTTACAAAGCCCGTGAATATGAACTGCACTACCCTTGCCCCTGATGTCGAGTGATTTTGGTTTGAGATCCTTCATGAATTTTTTTTTTTCCCATACATCACCCCAAACCCTGTTTGCATGCTCGCCACTCAAGGCCATATAGCAAATAGCAACGAAGCCAAACTGCTATTCATGTAATATCGAAAGTGAATTGTTTGACCATTAAATGTATGAGGTACATTGTGAAGGTCTTTATAAGGTGATTGAATCCTCCATTAGATATATGCACAAGAAAAGCAAATTTGGTGGTTTCTGCATTAAAAACTACAATGTAGTGAAGAAAAATTCAGCTCATTATAAGAATCCATCCACTTTATATTTACAATCAAACAGCAAAGATTTATACCCTGTACTCCCACAACCTCCTTACATGCACCCCTTCCTTCTTGTCCCTACATTTACCCCCAAACTTTTCCTTTTCCCTTTCTTCCTCCATTGCTTCAACCCCACTCCCCACAACCCTCTTCAATGCTTCATCTCCTATATATCCGTTTCCATTTTCCTTCATTTTCCAATTTCCTTTCCAAACCCCCATCACCCACCTCTTATGTACAGTATATAATATGTAAGTACCTCCAAAGATGCTCCATCAAACTGAAACATTTGCTCATGGTTGCTGTTGTGCAAGAATGGATTATAGCTCCCATGGGCTTTACCTGTGAGAATATCACGTTTGATTGGTATAACTTCCTTTCAAACGATTTCCTGTTCTTCATCTAATGCAATTGTCTTTGTTACAGTCCTGATGTGTTTTGCTAACAAAAAGGATCATTATCAACATTCTGATGCACAAACGGTAGGTGAAGGTAAAGAGGAGGAAAGTAGGGTGAGGGGGCTGAAGGTGATGGTCCGTTCTTTCCAATTATTTATTTATTTATTTTATTTGTTTGTTGTTGCTGACAGCACTTTTTTCATACCCAGTCACATGATGCTTTGGAGGATGGATATCATTAATTGTACACGTCATCTTTCAAAAAAAATCAGCAGCAACTAACCTTTTAGGCTCAGGTCCGACGTATCAATCATCGAGTAGCCTTCATCATGAGACTTAAAGCGCAAGACCCATGGTCCCGATTCTTATGGCCCTCTCCAAAGGGAGAATGGGGAGGGGGAATCACGTGACTGCAATCCAACAGAAACAAATTTTCTGAGTTAAATCTACGCTGAGGTAGAGTGGAGGTCTCCATTTCATCCGGAACAAGTGAGGACCCTGAAGCAGTCATTACCTCCGCCAATGAAGGTGGTTATGTTTTCACCCCTTTTTCTGTCTGTTTGTTTGCTGTGTGCAGGATATCTCAAAATGTTATGGAAGGATTCGAACGAAACTTGGTGGACAGGCTGGGTGTGTGTCAAGGAGGAATTGATTAGATTTTGGTGAAGATCTGGAACCGGACACTAGAATTTTTAAATTTTTAAAGTGATTCTTCACCACTGAGAAATAAGCCCAAAAAGGAGATATAGCATGATATTTTAAAGAGTTGTGGACGGATTCGGACGGAACTTTGTGTATTTTGTTGGGTAGGTGACAAAACAAGCCGATTAGATTTTGGTGAAGGTCTGGAGGGAAAGTCGGCTTGTCAATGGGTTGTAAAATGTTCAGCCTGGTGGACGTATGTGCTCTACCGTGTGCCATTCTCGTTATGCTATTATATTGTTATGAAAATAGGAATTTTCATGTATTTTATCATGATACCGATGTTGATGATTTGTTTGTAGTTTTTGATGATGTTATTTCGCAGCTCTGTGATTTTACACTGAAGATACTCGCGATTTATTATTAGTAGCTTCCAAGCCCACAGGTGGAAGCCCATTGTGCTTGTTAGGATTATTACCCTCACCGAAGGAGAGGGAATTGCATTTGGGTCTGTTTGTTTGTTTGTTTGTTTGTCTGTCTGTTTGTGTGTTTGTTTGTCCACACAGAACTTTAGTGTTTTTCTCCAAAACTACTTGTCGGATTGAGGCGAAATTTTCAACATAAGTGTGACTACTCATGTGGAATGTTGTAATGACAATTATGACGTCATAGCTTACTTGGTGTGGCAGCCATGTTTGAAAAACGGAAAAAAAATTTAGACCTCTGTATCTCTGAAAGCACACCAAGGAGAAAATGGAAACTTGGCAAATAGCAAGTAATCTTCTTGAGGAATAATTGAGATTTTTCTGATGTCAATGATTCCTTTGTTATGACGTCATAATTGTAAATGTAGAAAGCTACATCTGATCAGTATGAAAATTATTGAGGGTCATCTCGGGATAAAATGGTCCTCAGAAAAGAAATTGATGACATCATTGGTCACGTGATTTGGCAGCCATATTGTTTTTGAAAAAAAAATTCAACAATATTCTTCTCTGAAGTGGCAAAACAGATCGAGGCGAAACTTTACACATATGACCGCCTATCCATGAGGAACTAAAGTTTCACATATATGACATCATAGGTCATATTGTTTGGCAGCCATATTGTATTCACCATAAAACTTATAAAAAATATTTTTCTCCAGGATGGCGAAACAGATCCATGGGAAACTACACACAAATGTTCCCCAAACCTTGGGTGTACACTTTTGTTAATGAATAATTATTAAGTCACATGATTTGACAGCCATATTGGATTGAAGAAAATATTAAATAATGTTTTCTCTGGAACCACTTAATCAATCGACATGAAACTTCACAATTATGATCAACTCGGCGTGTGGAACACATATTTTAAATTTAAACCTGATCGGACACATGGTCTGGCAGCCAGACTTATTTAATTTTTTGATCTGGGTTCTCTTTGATTTTTTGGGTTTTTTTTATTAAGGCTCACTTGGCTGTTCCTGGATGTGTTTGAGGGGAGAGGAGTAGTAGCTGAAAAGTGAATCTTATCCAGGTTCCTCCTGATGACTTAATCTATGCTTTTGCTTGCTCAGGCTCTTTCTGATGACTCCATTGCAGGACTGCACTTATTTTGTCTTCCATTGGATTTGAATTCAATTTATTTTAATTCCATTCCGAATTAAATTGAAAAATAATAATAAAAACGTCATGGGTCTGGGTCAAGTGTCCGATCAAAGCGGGGTTACATCAAAGCGGGATGTCTTGGTACCCGATCATCACTGCCAGTAGTTATAAAGTGGCAATTCTAATTTTGTCTATTGTTTATGACATAACACACCAGTACACAAACCCCAGACAAAACAAGTGCTGGTGACGGTCTGCAATCTCTGATTGCACATTTTTCTTGTTAATATTATTATTATTATTATTATTATTATTATTATTATTATTATTACATGCCGTTCCATCGATTTTTGTGAAATGACTTTGAAAATACTGTTGCAGATGGCTGTGCCACTCTGCAGATGTTTATTACACACGCCTTTCGACTTTATTGCATTTTGTCCTGTATTAGCGCCCATCTTGGATTTTATCCAAAACATAAAACAATCCATCCATTGGGACCATACTCTGTCCAGAGCATTGGTGCTGCCTTAGCAGTTCCCTTGGCTATTGGGTATAATGTTGGACAGGTCACCATTCCACCACAGGATAGCAGCAAGATGGCACTCATTTTGCCAACTTCAGCAGGATGACAGGCAGAGTCAACCACACCTGGTATTAATTCAACAGCGAATGGGACTTAAACTCAGGATCCTAGGATCCCAATCGGTTCCCAAGCCCACCACCCCAACCATTATAATGAGGAATAATGTAATGCAATGCTGTGTTTCTGGGTCATATTTCATTGGTTGTATTTTGAGTTTGATGAGAAAATGTCACACCTTCCCCAGATCTCATGCGATCGAGTAACCCTCATGAGAACCTGGTCCCAGGCCTTGCAATTGCAATAAAGCAGTTTGGCATATGGTGTCAGAAGTTAATAAAACTCACTGCCTTCCGGCAGCTGACCATCTCTTAAATACAATACGGCATCTCCAAACAGCAGAAATAAGGGGGTGAGGAGAACTTTGATAACTTTTTCAAGGGCCTGAGGATTACTCTCATGGACTGCGAGTTTGCCGATTCTGAGGACATTCCAGTAGATGCGATCATTGCCGGCATTTATGAACCCTTGGTCCAAGAAAGGTTACAGGACCAAGATGAAGGACTGACATGAGCAAAGGACCTCAAGATTGGACAACAGTTTGAGCTGTCTTGCAAGCAAGTTCACATCATACGGGGTGAAGATAACTACCAGCTTGGATTGTTAGCCATTACAGCTCAGAGGAAATCGCATTTCAAACCTAGTACATCGTGACCCCAGTCACAGGCAACTCGAGCTTGTTGTAGACGTGGCAGTGATGAGCAACATGTATGGAACCAAAGGAAATGCCCTGCGATGGACTCCACCTGCTCCTATTGCAAACGCCGAACTACTGGATGTTGATGTGCCATAGGTGACTATGACTGAGTAAAATATGCATAATTGATGCTGGAGGCAACAAGGAATAACTACGGAAAGACAATTCAGAGGTTCTACAGATATATACAGTTGACAGCATTGGCACCCTGGCATGTGACAAATGGTCACAGACAGTCCGCATCAGTGGTATTGCGAACATTACATTCCATATTGAAGCAGGTGCAAGGTTCAATACATTCACTCTCAGGGACTTTCAAAGACTACCTATTCACACTGAACTTCACAAGTCAAGCTGAAACCTGAGATCCTACATTAACCATACCATCCAGCCAGTTTCTTCCACAGATCTCTTCCTGGATTTCAAGGGGAGGTCCGTAATAGCTTCATTTGAGCGAGTCAACCTAAATCAAGATAATGTAATATCAAGGGAGACTGCTTAGAACTTTGGCCTAATTGCTCAGATGAGTTCCCTTGTGGAGGGCTAGTCAATGGATGATGAGTCATTTCCTTCAGAGCAACAAGACTTTCCCAATATAATTTGTACCACAGGTACCATACCCGGGGTCTACCGGATCAAAATAGATCGGTCAGCTGAGGGTGTTGTACATGCTGCAAGCCGACACCTTGAGATGCTGATGCCTCGAATCATCAATGAACTGAACAGTTTGGTAGACAAGAGTTCCATAACTCCAGTAGAGGAACCCACCATGTGGGTCATTTCAATGGTAGCTGCGGTCCACAATGCTAAGTTGAGAATATGTTTGGTTCTGCGAGATCACCACAAGGTCATTAAACATGCACATGACCCCATGAAGACGATCGAAGAGGTGGTCTCCAACATATCAGAAGCCGTCATTCTCAGTATTGGATGCCAAGAGTGTGTTTCTTCAAATTCTCCGAGATTAGGAGTCATCACACCCGATGACCTTCAATACCCCTGATAGGTCGTTTACATTGGTGAGGTCACCATTTGGATTGAAATGTGCCCCAGATATATTTCAGCATATCATTGATCAGATGTTAGATGGCATTGTTGGAGCCGCTGCTGTCGTGGACAATATATTGACTGTGGAATGACATCAAGCACATCACAACATTTTGAAGTAGGTCATTGAGAGGGCTACAACCTCAAGTTCAACATGCACAAATGCAAAGTTCACCAAAAGGAGCTTCAGTATGTTGCGTATTTATTTCCTGCAGATGGATTCAAGCCCGACTCTTCCAGAATAGAATCCCTCCGCAATATGCCGATCCTACGGAATAAAGAGGACATGTGATATTTTCTTGGATTTGCCACCAACTCACCCCTGAGGCAGCTTCATGGCTGTAGAACTTGGACATTAAACTTTAGCACAATCCATATTGGCCATACGCAAGAAGAAGACTTCACAAATTAGTGAGTGAAGTCAATGCACCACTTTGAGGTTTGATGAAAGCTGATAATGTTTTCGATTGACAACCCACACAGGACCAAGCTTTCCATAAACTACAGGACATCTGCTCTCAGCAGCCTGTACTGAGGTACAACAACGTGAATATACCAGTTGAGATCCATGTGGATGCAAGTCAATGTGTCTTGGTGGTGTTTTAATACATTAGGGGAAGCCTGTTGCATACACTTCGTGATCCCTCTCAGAGGTGGAATAACTGTATGCACAGAACAAAAAATAAATGCTTCCATCTTTCATGCATGTATGAAATTCCACTGTTACACACTCATATTTGGCAAGGCAGTGATTGTGCACATGGACCACAATCCACTTAAATATTTTTCTGGGAAACACTCCTGTCTACTCTCACGTGCTTGCAGGGGATGCTGTTCCACCTGTAGTGGTATGACTTCGAAGTCGTGTATAAAAGAGGCAGAGACATGCAACTCCTAGTTACACATTCTCATGCTTGTCTGCTTCACCAATGCTTGGGACAATAAGTGAATATGGAGCATGTCTCCACATTAGACTTTATGTCCGTCACCAACAAAAAGTATTCCCAGCTACAGGAACAGACCCAACAAGAATTACGAAACCTGTTGGACATGATCCACACTGGATTGCCCAGTTCTAGCGTGCTCTAGGTATGGTCTCGGTGGAATCGGTACTGAAGTGTCGATTCCACTGAAACCATGTTGGGACTCAGAGAGTGAGTTAGCTGTCTCTGATGGACTCATCTATAAAGGTATGCGTATAGTCGTGTCACATATTCTCCGTCAACACATGCTATCCATCATACATGTCTCTCACTTTGGCATTTATTATAAAATGCAAACATAGGGCTTTAGAAATACTCTATTGGCCAGCAGTACACCAGCAGATCGAAGGTAGGGTGAAAACTTGCACGATATGTGCAGATTACCAAAACAAACTTCCTCCGGATCCATTCCTATCGACGCAAATTCCACATTTACCTTTCAACCAAGTAGCTGTTGACGTATTCAAATTTGAATCAAAATTGTAAATTTTGTTTGTTGATTATTATTCGAAGTTTGTGGAGGTTTGGCAGCTCAAGGATATGAGAAGCTGCAAGACTATTGATGCTCTTACCATTTCATCTTTAGTCGACATGGTATATCTGAGAGTGTTAGGAGCAATGATGTCTCCTTATTAATGTTGATAGAATTTAAATTGTTCTGGTCTGATTACGACATTAACTCAACTACGTACAGCCCTCAATTTGCTCTTGTATTGCTAATGGCGAAGCCGAAAGAGCAGTGCAGACTGTAAAAAAAATTCTGAAAAAAGCAGAGAACAAACATCTGGCCTTGTCAGCTAACCGTACCACTCCATTTGAGGGACTAAACTTGCCCCCAGCACAGTTGATGTTGGTAGAAGACCACTTAACAAGCTGCCAGAAAAGCTGAGCATGCTTGCACCAATACCATACAGCTTTCGTGATGTTAAATGACATGCAGAAATGGAGAAGGTCAGGCAGAAGTTTTATAATGATAAGGTAATGAGAGAGCAGCCACCTTCAGTTCATGGTTAGTTTCAGTCTGCATGGAACCACTACCAGGCGCAAGCAAATGGGTTCCAGGTGAGATTGTACAAAAACATGAATTGCCTAGGTTGTACCTGTTCAGAGCAAGCAACAACTTGTTCCGAAGGAATCGACAACATCTCCGATCTTCAAGGAAGTTTTCCAATCACAGTGGCTATGTGTGAACCAGATATTGGAAGCTCGGACGATGATTGGCATGGCGATGCTTCCTTCCCTGCTCCTGCAACTGATGGAGCACACCATAATATTTTCCCCTTTCCCCCACTGCGGAGGTATTCTCAGACTTTGCGGGGTGCCACCAAAGTTGATCGATCTTATTTCTGAACTATGCTCCAGTGCAGAGAATGTTGTAAGGTCTGGTGGTTCCATCTCTGACTTATTTGCAGTTATTACTGAAGTTTGTCAGGGGTGTATATTGTCCCCCACATTCTTCAACACTTGCATGGACTGGATTCTCGGTAAGTTATTGGAGAGATCAAGCTGTGGTGCATCACGTGGGAATGTCAAGATCTCTGACCTTGATTTTGCAGATTATGCAGTCATCCTTGAGGAAACACTGGATGTCCTTGTAGGGGCCCTCGAGGTACTGAATGAGGAATCGGAGGCCCTGGGACTATGGGTTTCCTCGGTCAAAACAAAGATCCAAGCTTTCAATGACATCTTGGATGGATCCAACTTGTCTGTACCTGTTTGAGGATGAGGATGTTGAGGTCGTGGAGAGATTCACTTACCTTGGCAGTGATATTCATGTCTCTTCAGGTTGTGAGCCAGACGTCAACAAATGTTTTGGTCATGTCTGAAGAGACATGGATTCACTGGATCATTGGGTGTGGTGCTAGCAGTACCAATGCAGGAGGACGAAAGTCCGAATATTCAGGTCCTTGGTGCTTCCAGTCTTGCTCTACGGATTTGAGACTTGGACTCTGACAAAGGATCTGAGATGAAGACTTAACTCCTTTGGTTCCAGATCTCTTTGGAGAATCCTTGGCTATCACTGGTCAGGTTTTGTGTCCAATAAGCGGTTGCTAAGAGAGACTCAAATGAGATTTGTTACCTCTATAGTCCGTGAGCATCTGCTGCAGCTGCATGGACATGTGGCTCGATTTCCTGACGCTGATCCTGCTCAACAGATTCGCTCAACAAGGAAGCCTTGTAAGTAGAGAAGGCCAACGGTACAACCGCATACCTTGTGGTTGCAGCAGATTGATGGACATCTCATTGAGATGGGGATGGGCCAGGCATCTGCCTGGGGAATGGCCAGACTGGAGTACCGACGGAAAGTGGATGCAGTGACATGTTGCTCCGGCACATGCTCCCATACCTAACCTAATCTTCCTATCTAATTCCAACTTAAGCCTATCTACTGTTTCTGCTGCCACAACCTTGCGAGGTACTCCAAGAGCCCAGACAGTGTTGTTGCTGGGACGGAGGCCAAAAGGTTTGAAAGTGTTTTCTAAATCAGAATTTTAAGCTGATTCCAAAAGTGCATTTCTTTTTTGCCGGAAATGCAGTGGTTAGGGTGAAAAATTACATTTTTGGAAGAAAAACAATATTTTTGGGGGAAAAATGAAAATATTCAAATGTTCGGTGGAATAATTAAGGGTCACAGAATGTATTTTTGCATTCTTCTTTATCTTAATGATACATATTGTTACATGGAAGGGGGAGGGATCCATAGCAAGACTGTGGTCAGTGTCATATGGTCCCTGTGTTGCAAATATGTTAGATTGCCATGTAACAGGGATCTGTCAGAGTAAGTCGTTTGCTACACATGATGCTGAGGCATGGTATATAATTTATAGACCAGGTAGACAGATTAATTCATTATGTATCTGCAAAACTTCTTGTTTATGGGTGGGCTTAGGTGAAGAGTTCCCATCACAGAGGCAAAAAGGAGAATTATGATCTCTCTGGTCAGTGTGTACCAGCCATGATGACACAGTGTGCTGTGGAACCAGAAAAAAAGAGATGGCACCTGACAGAGGAATACTCCACCCAGGAAGGAGAGAAGAAGGTTGTGCATGATGAGGGAGAGAGAGAAAGAGAGAGAGATAGAGAGAGAACGAGAACTCCATATACGAGAGTCCATAAGAGAGGTTCAGGGGAGAGAGACTCATGTGCAAGGAGGTTGGAGACCTTGCCTGGAGGAAGAATCCTCTGTGGAATCCTCCCAATCTGGGATCACCTGTGTTTTTAGAGGGTCGGGAGGAAGAATATGGAGGGTCGCCCAGGAGGTCTCTGCCTAAAAAGAACAAAGGGGACCACGTGGCCTGGTTGAAGGCTCACTCATTGCTGGCCCTGCTCGTGGCCATTTTACTTTGTCTGGGCACCATCATTACTAGCTCTCGTCTTGCACCTGGTTTCGTAAAACGGGCTGCATTGTGTTGAACTGCGTCCACCCTGCGTGTCGTAGAGAAAAGGGAAGTCCTGCCTGCATGACTATATTTTGTTGTTGTATAAGTGTGATCTGTGGCACCTCGTGGGTTACGATTTGAGCTTTTATTTCTCACCCATTGTATATCCATTTGCATATCCCCTTTCTCCTCTTTGTCTTTTGACTCGCTTGGTTTGTTCCGTTTATCATTGTGTATTGTCAACCCTCTTCCCTGTATTTTTCTTGATAAAATATATCCTTGAATAGGTAAGAAAGCATGCTTCAGCCATCTGCTTTCCATGTGTGATTGCCGTCATTTCAGCTCATTTTGGACAACCTTGAGGAACCAAATGGCAAAGTAAAGTAATATTGAACGCAGTGCATTTAAAACAAATTTCGGTCCATCCATCCAGCGTCGATGTTAATCGGAGTAGAAGCCACAATATCATGTACATAGTATTTACATTAGTACATTGACTAATTCATATAACAGAAACACCTTTTGTAAAAATTATTTAACATAAAATTACCAGATGAAAAATTAACTAAACCCTTTTGGAGATGATAAGGTAACTTCATCAGTGAGATAATAAAATGTTGGTGACGTGTACATAAAGCTATAGGCTGACATTTGAAAATGACATTGCATTGGCAGATAGACTGACTGTATTGACATAGCTGAGGTTGTGGATCTTTTTGTGGGTCCACAACGTTGCCGGTGGGTCCACACCATTTGGGAGACATTCTGAGCTCTCCATGAAGAACAGAGTCCGGATGATGATCCAGCCAGCCAGAAAATTGAATGGAGCACTCATCTTAATTGTGGAGGCCAATGTCGTTCAACATTGACAAGCAGACAGAACAATGGAATGTTCATTAACATATGCTAATTGCAGTGGAGAGCAAGGAGAAGCTGTCATTTTGGGCATTCACCCTCGTCAAAGATAATTCTCGCTTGGAAAATCGATCACTTACTTACAAGTTACTAAAGTGCTCAATATGAACAATAATGGACTTCCTCAGATGACATGGTGTGATCAATGTGTTTCTGATGTCATCAGGGACCTGTGGCCCTTCATACCACTTCATGGCATATTTCCCATTCTCTGCCACCCACAAACTATCCTGTGCAGCCCAGTTGTATGATGCTGGAGAAATTGCATTCTTCCACATTGATGTTACCAAATTTGCACGTTTTACTTTCTATAAAACAAAAGATCTGCATGGAGGGATATTGCTAGGGCTTGTTGATGTGATTTTATGCTGAGGCTGAGATGGGCTCTTTGGCGCATAATACTGAAGTAAGAGCATGTACCTGGCTGTATTCACAGATGTCAGTTTAGGTTTCCCATAAAAGCAACAGAAAAATGCCTCGATGTCAGTGAGCAGCTAATCTGAGATGTGGGGTGATTCTCGAAATTTTGAAAATGCTGTCCTGAATCTTGTGTCCTTCTCCATCAAAGCTCGAGGTGGAACTTTAGTTTTGTGCTGAAAACTGGCGGTATAGTCGCATCCTGTGAATACATGTAGTTCTGCAATAGCACCGCACATCTCTGGTCCCATGCTTAAAGCCAGCGCAGACACATCTATGTGTCATCTTGTGTTGCTGAAACTTACACCAATGTCCATCCACAAATGAACTGGAAGGATATTGCTCTGTGTGAGCAGTACAATGAGTACGTCAGTGTCAGATCCATATACTACAGTGTTACTTTCTTGCAGAGACTCACACATGTGCTTGATGTGTCAAATAGGTCGCATATCTGCCTCCTGATGGTTGCATGCAAGACTGGGGACTTCTTACCTGTGGCCACAATCATCCACTACCTCATACTTGTAAGCTCTCTCATCCAGTCCTACAAACAGTGTGTGTCCTCGCATCTGCTCAATGTGTGCCATTTTTTTCCACTCATCCACGAGGAACTTCTAGAGCACTCTCTTGAATGAGTTTGACTTGAGGGCAGATTTGAAGTCTTTTGGACTTCTCTGGTCAGAATTGGATCTGACGAATTGGGTCTTTGTAGAATCAGTTTCACATCTGCTGTGCTCAATATCCTTCATTGATGGCATTTGATATTAATCACATATGAATTGTGTGTGTGTGTGTGTGTGTGTGTGTGTGTGTGTGTGTGTGTGTGTGTGTGTGTGTGTGTGTGTGTGTGTGTGTGTGTGTGTGTGTGTGTGTGTGTGTGTGTGTGTGTGTGTGTGTGTGTGTGTGTGTGTGTGTGTGTGTGTGTGATGTTTGGCTTCCGTCTTGAGACTATAGTGCAGTAATTGGTTATTATTTTTATACAAACTCCACTCTCTTGTGAATTTGGTCAACTCAATCAGATCAACTTTTGCTATCTTACCAAATGTGGCTGCAATATGCACAAGAGTGTGTATAATATACATAGCATCATTACCACATGCATCAATTTCAACTGGTTTCCTTCTCTTCACTTTTGGTTCAAATTGTGGAGCAGTTTCGATTTGTCAGGTATATCGGTTGACCCATCCACATGTGCTAGGCTTAAAGGTACAGGTGTAAGTGGATAACCAAACACAAAAGCCAGATCAATGTCGTTGCTTCCTGCAAAGTTCAGTAGTCTCCCAAAGAGGTCTTGTGTCCCTTGTAATCCTTTGAATTTTCTGTAGTTCACGGTGATTTTGACTTTGATGGCGTCTGACGAGAAATTATTAAATTATTTACTTCGCATCAAGTGAGGGTTCCTCAAATGTGGTAGGATTAGCCAAACATTCCTTTGTAAAGTCATCAAATTGTCTCGTGCCGATTTCAATGCAGTGCAAGTGTTCATTCCTCACATCCTCTGATGTTGCTTTTCCTGTTGACAGGAAGTATAGCACTTCATTTGGAGTGGTTTCATCAAATAGATTCATTGTAGCTTCAATGACAGTGACTATTTTCTCTACGTCTTTGTTGACACATACTATACGGTGGTGGGTGACCTCCTGCGTTGTCTTCTCACTTCCTTAATCCTGCCATATCAACCAGGTGGCCGATAATAATTTGACTTGTGTCAGCATGATTGTCCATCCACCTACTTCTTGTAGTGATGTTCTGAATGAACGCAGATATCCCAGTCATAGTTGAGGCTGCATCGGCATTGATCATTTGTTCTAGGATCAGATCAACTGGGGTTCTTGTGAAGGTCTTGCTGCTGTGTCTAATAGACAAACCCCCAGAAACCAGGACATCAGAAGCACCAGGATGAGTTATCTCAATGTTGAGGAGATTCAGATAGCATCTTGACATGTACCTTGCATAATTGGGATGGCTGGTTGACAAAAACATAGGGCACATATTTCCAATGCAGTAGATGAACAAGATATAGGTCATTTGTTCATGGTGCATGACTGAAGAGTTGGGAGAGTTCAACTAAATCAATGTACATGATCCAGTATTGGGCTGTTGCACTCGGTAACCAGAGCGAGACTTTTCTCTAAATTCTTAATACATCTGCATAACATCTACATATTCCATTAATATTTCAAAATCTGCCATAACCTCTGATGAAGGCTCTTCATGCAATTTCTGCAGCTTTTCTATCAATATTTGAGGAAGTTGACCATGTTCACCCAGAAAGAGTTTCAAATGCAAAATGTAAAACGCCAGAGGAAGGAGTGGGTAAAGCCATTTGCATCTGTCGTAGTGTTTCCCAGAAATGAAACCATGAACAGATCCAGCAGAGAGCACACCTGTATCATCCATATAATCTGTGTTCCCCCAGAATCGGCCAATGTGAAACATCATGCTGCAAAGTATGTCATCTGTAAATGGAAGGTGCCAAAGCAACCAAATATGTAATCTTATATGGGAGATTCTTCAACCTGGAGCTGCAGTGCTGACTGAGCAACAGCCAGATTATAAGTGACTTTTGCATACTTCTCTCCACATTTATCAGCTAGTCTCTGTGATATTCTAATTGTCTCCACAACAACATCCAGCCTCGTTAGTGGGAGATCTATGTTGTCCATATATACAGTTTTCTGTTTACGCAAGTTGTCAATTGGCAAGCGAGAGTTCCACTCTACCCACATAGGCGTGTACTCCAGTAATGCATGTGACATCATTCACAGGTTGTCTCTGTTCTTCATTTGTGTCACATTAGGTAGTTTATCACAGTTTCATATTTCCTAATGAAATATGGAGCATTTAGGCTTCTTCCTATATGGTACCAGGTTCTTATCCTTCCTCAAAAACATGCGCTTCCGTTTTTTTCTTACGTGTCGAGACGGACGTTATTACATTTGATGTATCAGGATTAGTCTCAGCAGGAATGGTCTCTGAGTGTTTTGGCATCAGATAATTATCTGGGAACAGATGACTACAGTATCATGTAATATATGAGATCCTGATAATGTCTCAGAATTTCATCATACTTGTCCCAATCGACACGCGTTGCCAGCCAAACTTGTTGTAGTAGTCCGTAAGGTGGAACATTTTCCTTTTCAAATGTGGTTTCAGCAAGTTCTGTTTCCATTTATTCAGATACTTGATAACTTATCGAATGTCCAAAGTGATTCAATAGTTCAACTACTTTCAGACTGCCAGTCATGCTCTTGATTACAATTCCCAGGAGACATGCTTAGCTGGCTTCAAATTACCTCTGGTTGTTGCAAAAATAGTGGGAAGCATCGTGGGAAGCAGATTGCACATAACGTTCAAAACATCGGGTGGAACAAACCCTTAGGCAGTGCGTGTCAGGTCAGGTCAGATGTGGGAGCATGTACCGAAGTAGCGCGTTACTGTGTGCACTTTCCACCAGTACTCCCGGGGACTCCGTCTGGCCATCTCCCAGGGAGATGCCTGGCCCATCTCCATCTCCTTGAGATGCTGATCAACCTGCTGCAACCACGAAGCACGTGGTTGGCCCATTGGCCTCCTCCACTCACGAGGCTCCCTCGCTGAGAGAATCTGGTGAACAGGATCAGTGTCACGAAAACAACCACATGTCCATACAGCTGCAGCTGACGGTCAAGAACAATGCAGATAACAAATCTCGTTTGAGTCGCTCTCAGCAACTGCTCTTTGGACACAAAGTTCGACCAGTGACAGCCAGAGAACTCAGAAGAGACCTAGTATGAAAATAATTAAGTCTTGTCTCCATTCCAGATCCCTGGTCAGAGTCCAAGTCTCACATCCTGAGAGCAAGACTGGAGGCACAAAGGACCTGAAGACTCGGACTTTCTTCCTCTTGCAAAGGTACCAACAGCACCACACTCCAGATTTCAGTGAATCCATGACTCCCCAGGCCTGACCCAGACATCTATTGACCTCTGGCTCACAGCCAGCAGAGACATGAATATCACTGCCAAGGTAAGTGAATCTCTCCGTGACCTCAGCATCCTCACCACAATCAGGTACAGACAAGATAACAGCATCCAAGATGTCAGTGAAAGCCTGAATCTTAGTTATGACCCAGGAAACCCATAATCCCAGCAGCTCCAACTCCTCATTCAGCACCTCAAGGGCCCCCAAAAGGATATCCAGAGTCTCCGCAAAGATGACTGCATCATCTGCGAAATCAAAGTCAGAGATCATGTCATTCCCAAATGGTGCACCACAGCTTGATCTCTCCGACATCCTCCTCAGAATCCAGTCCATACAAGCACCGAAAAGCAGGGGGACCTTTCTCCAGGTACTCCAAAAACACAGGTGATCCCAGCTTAGGTCGATTCCACAGAGGATTCCTCCTCCATGTAAGGTCTCCAACCTCCTTGCACTGGAGCCTCTCTCTCTCTCTCTTGAGCCTCTCTTATGGATTCTCGTGAACCGAGTATCTCTCTCTCTCTCTCTCTCTCTCTCTCTCTCTCTCTCTCTCTCTCTCTCTCTCTCTCTCTCTCTCTCTCTCTCTCTCTCTCTCTCTCTCTCTCTCTCTCTCTCTCTCTCTCTCTCTCTCTCTCTCTCTCTCTCTCTCTCTCTCTCTCTCTCTCTCCCTCTCTTCCTCTCCCTTCCTCTCCCTTCCTCTCCCTTCCTCTCCCTTCCTCTCCCTTCCTCTCCCTTCCTCTCCCTTCCTCTCCCTTCCTCTCCCTTCCTCTCCCTTCCTCTCCCTTCCTCTCCCTTCCTCTCCCTTCCTCTCCCTTCCTCTCCCTTCCTCTCCCTTCCTCTCCCTTCCTCTCCCTTCCTCGGTGTCTTCCTCGGTGTCTTCCTCGGTGTCTTCCTCTCTCTTCCTCGGTGTCTTCCTCTCTCGGGTGCTACCCCTGGTGGTGGCAGGAATAAAATATAAGTACATCTTTTATTCTGGATCCACAGCACACTGTATCGTCATGGCTGGCACACAATGGCCAGAGAGAATAATTGGCCTTTTTGCCTCTGTGATGGGAAGTCCTCACTGAACCCCACTCATAAACAAGAAGTTTTGCAGATACATAATTAATGTCTACCCTGCTACAAGTTACATACACTGCCTCCTCAGCGTCACATGTAACAAATAACTGACTCTGACAGATCCCTGTAACATGACAATCTAACCTACTGGCAACACACAGACCATACTCCACGTATCAGAGTCGAGCTATGAATCCCTCCCCCTTCCATGTAACAATATGTATCACGAAGATAAAGAAGAATGCAAAAATACAAGGAAATGCTGAATACATTGTGTGACCCTTAATTCTTTCACCGAACATTTGAATATTTTCATTTTCCCCCCCAAAATATTGTTTTTCTTCCAAAAATGTAATTTTTCACCCGAACTGATGCATTTCAGACAAGTAAGAAATATGTTTTCAGAATCAGCATAAAATTCTGGTTTCGAAAACACCTTCAGACCTTTTGAACTCCGTCCTAGGAGCAACAGTTTCTGGGCTTCTGGACGACCTGGAAAAGTAGTGGCAGAAGAAACAGAAGGTAGGTTTAAATTTGAATCAGATAGGTCAGTTAAGTTAGGTATGGGAGAATGTTCCAGAGCACCGCATCGCTGCATCCACTTTCCATTGGTACTCCAGTCTGGCCAACCCACAGGCAGATGCCTGGCCCATCCCAATCTACTTGAGATGCCGATCAGCCTGCTGCAACCACGGGGCATGCGATTGTCCTGTTAGCCTTCTCCACTCACGGGATTCCCTTGCTGAAAGAATCTGGTGAGCAGGATGAGCATCAGGAAATCGCACCACATGTCCATACAGCCGCAGCAGATGCTCACAGACTATACAGGTAACAAATCTAATTTGAATCTCTCTCAGCAACCACTCGTTGGACACAAAGTCTGACCACTTGACCAGGGATAGCCAAGGATACTCCAAAGAGACCTGGTACCGAAGGAGTGTAATCTTCATCTCAGATCATTTGTCAGAGTCCACATCTCACATCCCTAGCACATGACTGGAAGCACCAAGGACCTGAAGACTCGGACTTTTGTCCTCCTGCATTGGTACTGACAGCGCCACACTCCATCATACAGTAAATCCATGATTCCCAAGGCATGACCCAGATGTCCATTGACCTCCGGCTCACAACCTGCGGAGACATGAGTATCACTACCAAGGTAAGTGAATCTCTCCATGACCTCAACATCCTCATCACAAACAGGTACAGACAAGATAGCAGCATCTAAGATGTAAGTGAAATCCTGGATCTTAATTTTCACCCAGGAAACCCATAATCCCAGCATCTCCAACTCCGCATTCAACACCTCGAGGGCTCCCAAAAGGATATCTGGAATCTCCAAAAGGATGACTGCTTCATCTGCGAAATCAAGGTCAGAGATCTTGACATTCCCAAATGATGCAACACAGCTTGATCTCTCCGACATCCTCCTCTGAATCCAGTCCATACAAGTGCTGAAAAGTGTGGGGACCAGTACACTGCTGACGTACTTCAGTAACAACTGAAAATAACTTGGAGATGGTATCACCACATCTCACAGCACTCTCAGTAACAGAGTATAGTTCAGACATCAGATTGATCAGTTTTGGTGGCACCCCACAAAGACTGAGAATCCTCCAGAGGGCATCCCTTATTCACTGAATCAAACACTTTGCAGAGATAAACATAGGCTGCAATCAGGCCCTGCCAAAACTCTCATCTGCGTTCGGTGAGCACCTGAAAAGCAAGGATATGGTCAATCGTTGATCTCTTGGTGTAAAGCCTGACTGCTCTGGGCGCTGGTACTCAATCAGATGGTGGTGAACCCCATCAAGAATTAAACGAGCAAAGGCCTTGCCCGGCACTGAGAGGAGCGTCACCCCTCGGTAGTTGTTGCAGTCATGGTGATCACCATTCTCTTTCCAGAGAGGGACAACAAGGCCCCTCTTCCAGTCAGTTGGGATTATTCCTGCATTCCAAACAGAGCACAGAACTGCATGCAACCACACGAGTACAGCATTTCCACCAGCCATGATAATTTCAGCATGGATGCCACAAATCCCAGGAGCTTTACCCCATTTCAACCGGTTGACCACAGCCTGCGCCGCCCCAAATGGAGGTGGATCACTGACTGGAGGGTGAGCAGTAGGAATAGTAACACCCCTGATGTCCAACTCAACAGCTGGTTCGTCTGTCTGTCTGGTACAGCTGCTCAAAGTAACCAGCCCAATGGGCCTTCACTTCAGACTCCTCTGTCAAGAGCCCACCACCCTCTGCTCTAAATAGAGTACACTGAGGGATGTGCTTGGAGGAATGCAATGCACACATTCCTCTGTAAGCAGCATGAGAATCATTTGGCCACAGTTGATGCTCTTCCCCTTCACAGATTCTTTGCACATTGAGCTCCTTGTCCACCTTCAGTGCACATACAGTTTTACGCCTCAACTCCCTGAACAGCTCAGCTGTACCATTAAGCCTGGCCCTGCTACAATGTTAAATGGTGCCCAGTGTATCTTGGGAGACAAAGTTCTTCTTTGTCTGACAGTGCATTCCAAGACATCCACTGGCATCATCAAGGATGGTAATCTTCAAGGCACTCCATAACTCTTCAGGATTCCCCAAAACACCCAGACCCAACAAATCCCCACTCAACCTGTTCATAAATGCCTCAGATACCCTCTCATCCTTGAGCTTGCCAACATCCAAGCCCACATTCAGCCATCCTACAATTCTCCTGGATTTCAGCTTTAAGCCGCAACTCCAAAGCTGCTAAAACAAGCCTGTGTTCATTATTGATGAAGTGAACACTCCAGTAGACCCTGCAGTTCTGAATCATCCTCCAGTAACCATCAACGAGCCCAATCATCAATCTTCTTTGCCACACCACCAGCGTTGGAATTCCAAGTCCAGTGATGAGGCTGTGGGAGATGAAACCATGAAAAAGGCATGTTAAATCCATGGCTTCTTGCAAAGTCAAGGAACACAATGCTCTTTTGGTTCACAGTTCCAGACCCATGGGGACCAACCCATGTCTCATAGCCATCCCTGTCAGTGCCAGTTGATGCATTGATATTCCCAAAGACCAGAAGAGTAACTCACCAGGGGAACTGATCAGGCACAGAACTCAAGCGTCACATAGAATGTCTCCTTCACAGTGAGAGCACTCGCCTCAGTCAGAACAGAAACAGAGATGTGGGAAATGACACCTAAGGAGCGACGAATCCCCAGTGTCATACTGTCAATGACCAGTGTTTCCTGAATTATCATGGGAGTCATCTTATTGGACACTGCTAAAGCAACTCCTTGGGCATGGTAACCATTAGAGCGAGCAAACCAGTAGTAAGTATAAACACCCACCATGATCTCACCACTGACAGGTCTCCAAACCTATGAGAATGATTCAATACCAATATTAAAATGCTGGAGCTCAGATGAGAGCACAGACAGTTGATCATCCTCTCTTAGGAATGGGACATTCCAGGCACACATCTGAAGGGACCACCTCAGGTTAACCCATTGAGAACGCCTTCTGGTGGAGAACACCTTAGCACCACCCTGACACACAGCACTGCAATCTGACCAAGGAAGTTTACCCTCTGCTTTTCCTCCGAGAATGGGAGTCCCAAAGGCTTTCCTCAAATCCCGTCATCTGGTGAGCTGCCCTGCAAAGGGCAGCTGCACAGGAGGTATTCCCATGGAGTGGGTTTTCAGTTTCCTTTGTGTTTTTTATGCGTTTTGCAGAAATATGTGATAGACGGTGGCTGGAGTCTCTCCCAACAATGGACGAAAACTTATCTCCCACCAGGTTTCCTGGTGAGGAGGGTGTAAATGGACACCCAGCAGGACTAAAAACAAAATCTGTCAAAGGGCAGAGGAGCTCCTTGTGAACCAAAGGTCATCCATATTTCGTGCCCAACAGTGTCTGCGGATGTCCTCCTGCAGTTGGGGTACTTTTTTATAGGAGGTTTGTGGCAGGATTCACACTCCGGCACCGCAAAACCCTTCACTCCGCAAAACACAAGAAAAACGCAAGGAAAATTGAAAAGCCACTCTGCACCTCTTGAGAGAATCTGCACAAATTCTCCCTCCTGCACAGCCACCCTCTGCATGGCAGCTCACCAGATGACGGGATTGGGACAAAGCCTTCAGGACCCCCACTCTTTGATGATAGGAAAACCACAGGGTAACCTTCCCGGGTCAGATTGCGGTAGTGTGTATCGGGATGGTGCTGAGGTATTGTCCACCACACGGTGGTCTCCTTGGGTTAACCGCAGGTGGTCCCTTCAGGTGGTTACCTGGAATGTCCTTTCCCTGAGAGAGGATGATTACCTGTGTCTGTTATAATCTGAGATCAAGCATTTGAACATCGATATTGCAGCACTCTCTGAGATTCAGAGACTGGATAGTGGCGAGATCATGTCGGGTAGTTGCACCTACTATTGGTCTGGTTTCCAGGCCAAGCAGTTGCTGTAGCTGTGTCCATTAGGCTGACTCCAATGATAAATGAGTGTTTTATGAGACGAAGTATTCATCACTCCTTGGGTGTCGTTTCCCTGGTCTCTGTATATGCTCTGACTGAAGCAAGTGATCTCACCATGAAGAAAGCATTCTATGCCATGCTCTCGTCTGTGGTTGTTCAGTGCACCAGGCGAGATACTCTTCTTGTATTGGGGGATTTCAATGCATCGACTCAAACTGAAAGTGGTGGTTTTGAGGCTTAAGTTGGTCCCAATGGATCTGGAACTGTGAACCAGAATAGAAAAAAGTTCCTTGACTTTGCAAGAAGTCGTGGACTTAGGGTGGCTGGTTCATGGTTTCAGTGCCTACAGGCTCATCTCTGGAGTTAGTATTCCAATGCTGTTGGTATGGCAAAGGAGAATGACCATGTACTTGTTAATGGTCACTGAAGGATGATACAGAACTGCAGGGTCAACCGGAGTGCTCAGTTCCTCAATACTGACCACTGTATTTGGATAGCAACTCTAAAGTTTCAGCTTAAATCCGGGAGAATGGTACCATCCCAGCCGAGGCTGGACGTTGGCAAGCTCAAAGATGAGAGGGTGGCTGAAGAGTTTGTGAACAGGCTGAGTGGGGATTTCGGGAGGGGGGGTTCTGGGTGCTTTCAGGAATCCTGAAGAGTTGTGGAGTGCCTTCAAGACCACCATCCTCGATGTTGCCAGTGGATGTCTTGGAACTCACTGCAGGTTGCAGAATAATTTTGAGTCTCAAGGGACACTGGATACCATTGACCAGTCACAAGGCCAGGATTAATGGCTTAGCTGAGTTCTTCAGGGAGTTGAGGCATAAAACTGTATGTGCACTGAGGGTAAACAAGGAGGCCTCTGTGCGATGAATCTGTGAGCATGTAGAGCATCAACTGTGGCCAAATGATTCTCATCCTGCTTACAGAGGGATGTGTGCATTGCATTCCTCCAAGCCCATCCCTCAGTGTACTCTATTTAGAGCGGAGGGTGGTGGGCTCTTGACGGAGGAGTCTGAAGTGAAGGCCCATTGGGCTGGTTACTTTGAGCAGCTGTACTAGACAGATCAACCAGCTGTTGAGTTGGATGTAAAAGGTGTGCTCTGGCCCCTACACTTTTTGGCACTTGCATGGACTGGATTCTAGGGAGAATGTCAGAGAGATCAAGCTGCGGTGCATCATTTCGGAATGTCAAGGTCTTTGATTTCGCAAATGATGCAGTCATCATTGCGGAGACTCAATATTCTTTTGGGGGCCCTTGAGGTGCTGAATGAGGAGTCGGAGCCATTGGGATTAGGAGTTTTCTGGGTTAAAACTAAGATCCAAGCTGTTAATGACATCTTGGATGCTGCTATCTTCTCTGTACCTGTTTGTCATCAGGATATTGAGGTCACGAAGAGATTCACTTACCTTGACAGTGATATTCATGCCTCTGCTAGCTGTGAGCCAGAGGTCAATAGACGTCTTCGGAGAATCCTTGGCTATCGCTGGTCGGACGTTTTGTCCAACAAGTGGTTGCTGAACGAGACTCAAATGAGATTTGTTACCTGCATAGTCCGTGATCATCAACTGCGACTATATGGACATGTGGCTGGTTTTCCTGATGCTGATTCTGCTTACCAGATTCTCTCAGCGAGGCAGCCTCATGAGTGGAGGAGGCCATTTGGCCAATCACTTGAGTTGACTTGTGGTTGCAGCAGGTTGATCAGCATCTCAAGGAGATGGCGATGGTCCAGCCATCTGCCTGGGTGATGGACAGATGGAGGCTCCTGGGGTACCAGTGGAAAGTGGATGCAGCAACCTGGTGCATGCTCCCATTCCTGAGTTGACCTGGCCTCTCTTAATCACTTGCTTCACTTGCTAAGTAGCTTGCCGAGTGGCTTGCAGAGCAGTTGATGCAGAAGGACTGGCTTGGAAGGTGAAAGCAAGCTGCTTGCTCATAGAACATACTCATGGTTTTCAAAAAAATCGTTGATTGAACTTCTCTTAACTCTTTTGAATGACTGCCCACAAGTGGCCACGTGATTCAGGGTGTTGTTTCAGCCTTCCGTCATGGTCACATCTGGGAGTTCCTCGTGGGCTAGCATAACCACCAAACACGTGGCAGTATGTACAATGCATTTATATTGCAAGATGATCTTCGGAAGTGTGCATATAAGAATTCTTACATGAGAATGATCACTAATTCCTGGCACACAAATTGCAAAAACAACATTGCCCTCACATGCACAGTCTTTCGTGAAATGGGAACCGAAACGCAAATGTTGTTTTTTTCTGCCAAATCATTGCAAATCATGAATGATGGCCTAACTTGAAGGGAAGAAAAATCACAAAGTGTCAAAAAAAAAGCCCGAGAGTGTCTATTTTCGATTTGGCCAGTGACGTCACACCTTGAAGCTATATTGATCTGAACGAGAAACGGTGCATATTGAGCTCAGATTCCAATACTGATTACACCATCATTAGTGACTCCGAAGGTTCTCAGATTGTCAAAACTGATCAGTGGGATTTTGAAGAAAGTGTTGGAGACAAAATTAGTAATGGAAACACTTTTGGGGGGATTGTGGAGTCGAATCCTTTTGAGCCTTATTCGAACGATTCAGAGGAAGAAGGCAGAAGCGTTAATGAAGATGAAAACACTGGTCACATGATCATTTCATCTCAGTCGGGTTTGACTTTCTGTTCAATTAACAGTTTATAAGGGATTTTGTATTCATTGATAAAACAGTTTATATATTACACGAGCAGAAATGCCGTCATCGTACGACAGCCAACATCACGGACAAAATGGGTGACAAATGCTTTGTCAGGTCAGGTCAGGTTCGATCTGTGAACTGCTACAGGTACCATGTAAACCTGTACTAACCTGTTCCATGGTCGGGTTGTCGGCGACTAAACCGTCTCCCCAACCAGGTTTTCTGGTGAGGAGGGTGTTTGGATATGGACACCCAGCAGGATTAAAAACAAAACCTGTCAAAGGGCGGAGGAGCTCCTCGTGAGCCAATGGCCATCCATATCTAGTGCCCAACTGTGTATGCGGACGTCCTCCTGCAGTTGGGTTACTTCTTATTAGGAGGTTGGTGGCAGGATTTGCACTCCAGCCACCGTAAAACCCTTCATTCCGCAAAACGCAAAAACGCAAAAATATCTGAAAACCCACTCCGTGGGAGTACCTCCTGTGCAGCTTCCCTTTGCAGGGCAGCTCACCGGATGATGGGATTGGGGAAAAGCCTTCGGGACCCCCAATCTTTGATGATAGGAGGGAAACCACGGGGTAACATCCCTGGGTCAGATTGCGGGACAGTGTGTCGGAGTGGTGCTGAGGTGTCGTCCACCAGACGGCGGTCTCCTTGGGTTAACCTGAGGCGGTCCCTTTGGGTGGGATAGTGGCGATATCTTGACCATCATGCTTGATCTAACAGCCTGGGTGCCTGGAATGTCCTATCCCTAAGAGAGGATGATCACCTGTCTCTGTTATCATCTGAGCTCAAGCGTTTGGACATCGGGATTGCAACTCTCTCTCTGAGGTTCGGAGACCGGATTGCGGCGAAATAATGGTGGGTGGTTACACCTACCATTGGTCTGGTCGCTCTGATGGTTACCATACCCAAGGAGTTGCTGTAGCTGTGTCCAATAAGCTGACCCCAATGATAATTGAGATAACCGGTCAACGAGCTTATTATGAGATTAAGGATTCGTCACTCCTTAGGTGTCATTTCCCTGGTCTCTGTTTATGCTCCAACTGAGGCGAGTGATCTCACCGTGAATGATGCATTCTACGCCACACTCGAGTCTGTGGTTGATCAGTGCCCCAGACGAGATACACTTCTAGTCTTGGGGGATTTCAATTCATCAACTGGAACTGATAGGGATGGTTATGAGGTGTGTGTTGGTCCCCATGGGTCAGGAACTATGAACCAGAATGGCACTAAGTTCCTTGACTTTGCAAGAAGTCATGGACTTAGGGTGGCTGGTTCATGGTTTCAGCGCCCACAAGCTTATCACTGGACTTGGTATTCCAACGCTGGCAGTGTGGCAAAGGAGATTGACCATGTCCTCATTGACGGTCGTTGGAGGATGATCCAGAACTGCAGGGTCTACCGGAGTGCTCAGTTCCTCAATACTGACCACAGGCTTGTTGTAGCAACTCTAAAGCTGCACCTTAAATCCTGGAGAATGGTACCATCCCAGCCTAGGCTGGATGTTGGCAAGCTCAGGGATGAGAGAGTAGCTGAGGAGTTTGCAAACAGGCGGAGTGGACACTTGGGGGGTCTGGGTGCTTTGGGGGGTCCTGAAGAGTTGTGGAGCGCCTTCAAGACCACCGTCCTTGATGTTGCCGGTAGATGTCTTGGAGCTCACCGCAGGGCAAAGAAGAATTTTGTCTCTCAAGGGACACTGGATACCATTGACCAGAGTCGCAGGGCCAGGCTGAATGGCAGAGCTGAGCTGTTCAGGGAGCTGAGGCGTAAAACTGTACATGCACTGAGGGTGGACAAGGAGGCCGATGTGCGAGGAATTTGTGAGGGGGTAGAGCATCACCTGTGGACAGGTGATTCTCGTCCCGCTTACAGAGGAATTCGCGCATTACGTTCATCCAAGCCCATCCCTCGGAGCACTGCCATTCGAGCAGAGAGTGGTAGGCTCTTGACAGAGGAGTCTGAAGTGAAGGCCCGCTGGGCTGGTTACTTTGAGCGGTTGTACCAGGCTGAACCCCCAGCTATCGAGTTGGACGTCAAGGGTGTTACAATCCCTGTTGCTGACCCTCGAATCAACTGTGGTCCACCTTCGCTTGTGGAAACACGGGCTGCGGTGAACCAGTTGAAACGGGGCAAAGCTCCAGGGATCTGTGGCATCCATGCCGAACTTCTCAAGGCTGGTGGAAATGCTGCACTCGTGTCGTTGCATGCAGTTTTGTGCTCTGCCTGGAACACAGGCATCATCCCAACTGACTGGAAGAGGGGCCTTGTTGTCCCTCTCTGGAAAGGGAAGGGTGATCGCCAAGACTGCAACAACTACCGTGGGGTGACGCTGCTCTCAGTGCCGGGCAAGGTCTTTGCTCGGATAATTCTTGATAGGGTTCGCCACCATCTGCTTGAGCACCAGCGTCCAGAGCAGTCAGGCTTTACACCAAAGAGGTCAATGATTGACCGTATCCTTGCCCTTCCTGTCCTCACCGAACGCAGACGAGAGGTTCAGCAGGGGCTGCTTGCAGCCTATGTTGATCTCTGTAAAGCATTCGATTCAGTGAATCGGGATGTCCTCTGGAGGATTCTTGGTATTCGTGGGGTGCCACCAAAACTGATTGATCTGATGTCTGAACTCTACTCTGGTACTGAGAGTGTTGTGAAGTGTGGTGGTACCATCTCTGAGTTATTTCCAGTTGTTACTGGAGTTCATCAGGGATGTGTACTGGCCCCCACACTTTTCAGCACTTGTATGGACTGGATTTTAGGGAGGATGTCGGAGAGATCAAGTTGCGGTGCATCCTTTGGGAATGTCAAGATCTCGGACCTTGATTTTGCAGATGATGCAGTCATCTTTGCGGAGACTTTAGACATCCTTTTGGGGGCCCTCGAGGTGCTGAATGAGGAGTCGGAGCCGCTGGGATTACGGGTTTCTTGGGTCAAAACTAAGATCCAGGCTTTTGGTGATCTTGGATGCTGCTTTCCTGTCTGTGTCTGTTTGTGGTGAGGATGTTGAGGTCGTGGAGAGATTCACTTCCCTTGGCAGTGATATTCATGTCTCTGCTGGCTGCGAGTCAGAGGTCAATAGACGTCTGGATCAGGCCTGGTGAGTCATGGATTCACTGGATCATGGGGTGTGGTGCTGCCGGTACCTGTGTGGGAGGACGAAAGTCCGAGTCTTCAGGTCCTTGGTACTTACAGTCTTGCTCTACGGATTTGAGACTTGAACTCTGACAAAGGATCTGAGATGAAGACTTAACTCCTTTGGTTCCAGATCTCTTTGGAGAATCCTTGGCTATCGCTGGTCGGATTTTGTGTCCAACAAGTGGTTGCTGAGAGAGACTCGGATGAGATTTGTTACCTGCATAGTCCGTGAGCGTCAGTTGCGGCTGTATGGACATGTGGCTCGTTTTCCTGACGCTGATCCTGCTCACCAAATTCTCTCAGCGAGGGAGTCTCATGAGTGGAGGAGGCTAGTGGGCCGACCACGTGCCTCGTGGTTGCAGCAGGTTGACCATCATCTCAAGGAGATGGGGATGGGCCTGGCATCTGCCTGGAGGATGGCCAGACGGAGGCCCCTGGAGTACCGGCAGAAAGTGGACGCAGCGACGCGCTGTTCTGGCACATGCTCCCATACCTGACCTGACCTTATTTGAACGATTCAGAGGAAGAAGGCAGAAGCGTTAATGAAGATGAAAACACTGGTCACATGATCATTTCATCTCAGCCGGGTTTGACTTTCTGTTCAATTAACAGTTTATAAGGGATTTTGTATTCATTGATAAATCAGTTTATATATTACACGAGCAGAAATGCCGTCATCGTGCGACAGCCAACATCACGGACAAAATGGGTGACAAATGCTTTGTCCCACCATTGCAGGCTGACCCATCTCTTGTATGTTATGGGATCGTCCCATTTCATACTTTCCCGGGATGACATTTGTGTGCGTGCCGCGCTCCACGTCGATGGTGTCGATGTTCCTTCCCATTGGATGGGGGATTCTGGAGGAGGGCGGAGGGGGTGAAGGATGGTGGTGGTGGTGGTATTTTGGGGATTGTGGGGAGGGGTTGGGAGGTGGTGTAGGAGGGGGGCAAATCCCCCCTGAAAGTTTTTACATCCCAGATCAAATCCTTTCGCAGTTGTAGATGATGATACATGCATACTTTCTCTCCATTATAAATTGATAGTGGTTCATTTGGTTTATAGAAATTTGAGCTGATAATATATTATTTTTTTCAGGTGCTCTTGTGGTAACTGCCAGGCAATGGAGACAGGTGTTTGATTCACCGCTCAAATTGTCTGTGTACATATTCTGGTAGCTCAGGAGAGATGGTTTTGCAGTTTCAAGAAACGGCTGTGTCTTCCACTTCATTGTGAGGATGACATCATCTGTCAATCATGGCGAATAACCACAAGATCTAGCCATCTCTGTTGCTTCATAACAGTGCTCTGTAAAATGTTCCGAGCACAAAAGCAAACATTGTGTTGGCCCGAGCCACACTCATGTATTTCGAACAAACCTTGTCCAATTGCTGGCAAACTTAGGATCTTTTGGCCATTGGTGTAACATGAAACCATCTCTGTTTGTAATACTATACTGCACAACCATCAATGACGCATCGACTCGGCATATTTTTGGAAAATCGTAATTTATTCGCTGTTTGAGTTAATGCGTACTGCAATGTAACCCGGAGACAGTACACATCTTGTGGTCTACTTCCAGGTGTGACGTCACGGCTAATCTGAAGAAGAAGAATAATAAGAAGAAGAAGATGAAGAAAAAGATTTCGACTTTTACTTACAAATTTACCGTCTTTCTAATTCGGAAATCGGAAAAAGACGCATCGTACATATTTTGTAGGATATCGAGGGATAGATTAGCATCAAGTTGGTCTGAGAATTTGTGTTCCCCTTCAAAGAATAATGAGACTTTTTTTTTTTTAAACCATAGGGAAAACAAGAGTGAATATTGCTTTGCAATACACATGCCTTACTGGTACCAATGAATATTTTGGGGGATAAAAATTTGTTTGTGTTTAACACACGTTCGAGCCGATACCGGAACCAACATGAAGAAAAAGAAACCCTATAACTCATCGTGTTTGGGTCTATTCGGCAAAATAAAAGGAAAAGCAATTTATATTGACTGACATCTTTTGTAGACAGGAAGCCCATGAAGACAATGAGGATAACAAACCAGAGATAAAAATCAGTTTGCTTTAACACACACTCCAGCCATACTGGATCAAAAGAAAGAAGAAGAACCTTTCTAACCCACTATGTTTCATCATTTCTAGGCTTTCCTCTGTCATATTAAAATTTACCAGATGTATTTACAGTTGTTGCGAAAACTATTGGCACCCTTGCAATTTTTTCAAATAACTCACAATTTTCTCAAAAAATATGTTGAAATTGACGAAATTATTTGGTCTCCATAATTTTTATTTCACTGTTCATATTACGTGAACCTTTGTTTTTGATTCAGAACTTAATAGATCCTTTTAAATCAGAAAATAAAAAGAAATGGCATTGACAAAATTATTGAAACACAAGACAATAGTTGGTAGCACAGCCTTTGGATAAAATAACTGCAGTCAAGCGCTTCCTAAAGCCATGAATGAGCTTCCTACACCTCTCTACTGACAGTTTGGCCCACTCTTCTTGTGCAAACTGCTCCAGTGCACTGCAATTCGAAGACTCCTTCACTGCAATCTTCGATCAATTTTTATCTTACGGCCACATCCAGGGAGGTTGTGCCTTGGGCCTTAAACTTCCTGATAACATTGCGTATGGTGGACACAGGAACATCAAGGTCTCTGGAGATGGACTCGTAGCTTTCAGATTGTCCATGCTTGGCTACAATCTTGTATGTCTGACCTCAGATAATTCTCTGATTTCCTTTCTTTTCTCCATGTTCATTGCGGTAAACACAGTGACACAAAACAGCAGAATGACTCCTTTTCTCAATTCAAACTGGTTGAATGAGTGATCTCTATATTTCAGACACCTGCAACTCACCACAAGTGAGTTCAATTCCAAAGTCATGGAGAATCACCTGCTTGAAATCGAATTATTTGTAACAACTTCTTAAAGGTGCCAGTAATATTGTCGGGGCCATTTTAGGATTTCAGTGTGGAATGAGCCAAGATTTTGTGGGGTTTTTTCAGCTTTTTTGTTTTATTCCACTGCAAACCAAAGATATACAATTGCAGATACCAAAATATTTTTTAATTTCAACAATTTTCTGGAAGAAATGGTGCATTATTTGAAAAACGTGCAAGGGGGCCAATATTTTGGCCATGACTGTACATGAAGCAAAAACATTCAAACGGCTTATCTATAATCCATCGTGGTTATATACCTGATATCATTCCAATTGCACTGGGCCATGGACTAACACCGATGCCTAAGGCCTGCTCTACTGTGCTGCTGTGCAATGGTGGTGCATGATATTACTGGGGTAGAGTCAGGCCAGCTGTGGAGCCAATGTGTGTAAAGCAGTGGATGAAGTCAGGGCAGCTGAACACTGACCCATTTATAATATGTGATATTTTCTAAGTTTAAAAAGGGCATAAATAACTCTGTGAAAAATTGACGAAATGTCCTAAAACTCCAACTTATTTTGTATCTTATCAAAATAAAGCCATGTACCAAGTTTCAATTGAATATTTTAAAGGGTATGGAAAAAGAGTCTGAAAAACCACAGGTGGGACAGACAGACGGAAAGACGGAGAACAAACCTATAGTCCCCTCCAATGAAACTGGTAGGGGAATAATAATTATGATGGCTCTGGCTGGAATATGCCATCAATTTGCCTGATTCCAACGAAGCTACTAGGTACAGCAGTGTGTTGGGTGTTGTTAAAGCTTGTTTTGGGGATTGATACACTCTTAAATAAACAGCATCGAATAATAAGGAACGCATGAGCCTATGGTCATGATTATTGGTTGTTTTTGTATCATGATGTGTTTGGTGAACAGAAGCAACATCGGTGCTGTCACATCATGACTCGATATGAAATGTTTACACAAGGACATTTGGCCATTGACATCATGTTGCTCTGATTAGTCAATCAGAAGCAATAATGTGAATATAGTTCCGGCATGATTCACTGAATGGTGATGTTGACAGTAATTGAGCGCAAACTTGCTGGTGGAGATATAGCATGCAAAAGGTTTGCCAATTCACTCAATCCAAAAATCGACAAATCAGGACCATGACATCAACAATGACAAAGACTGCAACGTGTAACTTTGCAACAGAATCAAAATAAAGACCAAATACATCACCATCGTCCAAAGACGGAAGCCAGACATAACAATACACACACACACACACACACATTTATACATACAAAAACACATATATAAACACCACCCCCCACCCCCCCCCTCACACACACACACACACAGACACACAAACAAACACACACACACACACACACACACACGTACATGCAAACACGTATATATTATGTACTGGTAGGTACTTACAAAAGCTATTTTATTTGAAGTTATAACCTTAACTTATTAGCAATTTACTGATTTCCCAAATGCCCTAATCATCAGCTGGGCACCGTTATATATATATATATATATATATATATATATATATATATATATATATATATATATATATATATATATATATATATATATATATGTATATATATATATATATATATATATATATATATATATATATATATATATATATATATATATATATATATGTATATATATATATATATATGTATATATATATATATGTATATGTATATATATATATATATATATATATATATATATATATATATATATATATATATATATATATATATATATATATCTGTATATACATATATTATTATTATCATTATTATTATTATTATTATTATTATATGTATACAGAAATTATAGTATACACGATGTGACATTTAGACTTTGTGAGAAAAGAAGCAATGATAATTTTTATCACCATTTATGAGACTGCAACGTTTCACAAGTTTGAATAATTCACTGGAATACAATGGTCCCAACTTGAATAGCATGGAAGATGTTAAGGAAGGACTTCATCTTGCAGAAGACTGAATTAGACTAGTCAACTTAAGTCAACTCAACAGCATTTAATTTTGCTGTGGTTTAAACATGTTGAGAGAACAGACTGAAGCAGGAATCGCAGTGCCATCTCCCGCAAAATGCCATTTCATATCACCTGGCTTCTTCCTGGGATTACAGAGATTGTCCCTGGGAGTACTTGGAGATTTGACACCTGCCATGCGTTGGCAGCTCTGCTTCGAAAGGTCACCATTGGATATCTACATTGGATGCCCCGTTTAATCCACTCCAGACTTCGTGTGACAGGCAATGCAAATGCGAGACCCCTCAACTTCACGGCGGCATTCTCATTGCCAAAGCCCTGCAAGGCGATGGGATTTATCAATCTTTCGAAAAATCAATACGGCTTGAAGAAGATAAATGTCTAGTTTTTTATTATTTCTTTTCAATCACAAGTTAATGTTTGAACTATACTTTTATGAAAAATTGCACTAACATGATTGTATATATAAGTGCCAATGATGGCAGGTGTGCATTGTAATAAATGGTGCCATAATTGATTAATCTAATGTGGCCAATCAATAGTGTGATCTGAGATTTCAAATGTTTGAAAATGGATTTTACACTTTCACACAAAATAACTTTGGTACGAAGCATCAGTTGTTTTGCCAATCTGACATCAAAAAGGTTTGGAACATGTCTGCCTGCAATGTCACTCCTTCTTTAAACTATTTTTTGTTATAAACCTCATGTAAAAGGCATTCAATGATCGTTGGGGCTGTAAACCGAAGCAATGTCTGCATTGCTTATCATTTCCGCACATGCCATCACCTCTAGAATGGGGGTTCCCAACTGTTTTGGCTGTGCATTCCACTTGGATGTTCGAGTGTTGTGGCGATGTACTACCAATCAACGAGGAGTTAGAAATTCATGAAAATTTGAAATTCTTGATTCATTTACTTATTTTCAACCAGTCATTTGTAATGAAAAATACTCAATACACTCGCAAAACTTAACAACACAGCTCATGGAAAATTTGAGCTTCTTTTTTGCAAACAAGATCATCAATGTATGGGGCGATTTTTGTGGCAGCACATCTCAGATCATGTTCTGGGCTCTTCAGCCTCGATCTGTGTTTCGTTTTGATGTCCAACAACAATGAAAATGTTGATTCACATAACCACGGAGTTGGAAATAACAGCAGCACTCAAAGAGGTTCCAAGACTCTTTTGTAGGACTTCAGCATGTAGAACCAAAAGTTACACAAAGTCTTCTCACAGTATGCCTTCAGTGTGGTTTCATTGTGTTGGAGGTTGATCAGGTCCTCCTGCATTCCATTTCCTGCTGGTAACTCTTTAGGCGAGGCCCCAAACAGATTGCGCAGGAAACGAAGGTCCTCCTCCTTGAGGTCCAGGAAGTATCCTTTTAATTCCACCTCCAGCTTGCCAAGATGCTTACATTCCAGAGCCCTGAGGTTGTCAGAGTATGTACTATCCAGCTCCAGAAACTCTGACACAGTTGTAAACATGACGAGCACGCCAGCCTGAATGTTCACTCTCCACAATCAAAATTTCACAAGAAATGCTCTGAGCTTTGACATAAATTCGCAAACCGTCGTGTCAATCCCTTGAAGACTCCATTTGAACCCGTTGAGGGCGTCGAAGATATCAAAAAGGTCAGCCCGATGGAGAATGAAGCAATGATCCTCCAGGGTGGTGACAAAATCTTTACACTTTCCACTATGAATGAAGAACTCCAATAACTCATCCCGTAGCTCGAAGATGCGTTTTGTGACTTTTCCGCGGGAGAGCCAGCACACTTCCATAAGGAAGAGGAGTATGCTGTGCTCAGCTCCGAAATCCTCACACAGCAATTTGAACAGCCGAGTACTGAGGCCGCTTGATTTCACGTTGTTTATCATTTTGACCACCAATGACAGCATGATTCCCAGTGCCGTCGGAAGAACCTTGCATGACAGAGCAAACCAACAAATTTTACAGTGCATGTATACAGCATGTGGAGCCATTCCCTTGATGCAAGATTGAAAATAGGATTTCTGTCCCAACATCGCTGGTGCACTGTCCATGGTACAGCCTTTCAAGTCAGTCCATTTCGAGCCATGCCTCTTGAAAAATGAATCCACAGCATGGAAGATATCATCAGCTTTGGTAGTGGTTTTCAACACAGCATTGAACAGGAATTCATCTTTCAAGCCCTCCTTTCAGACATACTGAACAAATACAAGAAGCTATGAACAATTTGCCACACATGTGGACTCAAGTTGGATGGTGAATCCAAATGGCGATTCATGTATCTCACTGACAACCTGCTCCAAAATATCCAAGGACATTTATTCAATTCGGCGCTGCACTGTGATGTTGGAGAGGGAAATTTGGTTGTTTCTTTGCAGCATCATTTCAAATGACAAAACGCACCATTTCTTTGGCCACCGGGAGGATGAGATCTTCTCCAATAGTGTGTGGTTTCTTCTGCTTGGCAATCATGAGCACAACCTCACATGAAGCCTTCACTGCTGTGTTAGATTGCTGGTGAAAGCTCCCACCTGAATCGAGTCGTCGTTTCTTGAGGCATGTCTCTTTCTGCTTGAAAAATTCAAGATCTCCGTTCTTATCATTAGGATGAGCTTTCTCCAGATGCCACGAGAGAAGGCTTGGCTTCTGTCTTCAGACAAAGCACACATTGTGGAACTTCAATGTCGTTGTTGAGAATTGAAGTGAAATCAAATTTCAAGTAATCATCTGAATACTTGTGTTTGGACTTGTTCATATGATGCTCATGGCTCTGATCTGAAAGATGAAATGAAAGAACGGGAATAAATAAATCATAAAATAAATAAATCAGTTAAATAACATGGAAAAAGTATCAACGTCACACATCAAAATGAAGAAAAAATTCTATGTTTCTGGACTCTCAATGGTAACAGTGATGCACGATATATATGTTCTATATATATATATATATATATATATATATATATATATATATATATATATATATATATATATATATATATATATAGAACATATATATATATATATATATATATATATATATATAGAACATATATATATATATATATATATATATATATATATATATAGAACATATATATATATAGAACATATATATATATAGATATATGTTCTGGATATATATATATATATATGTATATATATATATATATATATATATATATATATATATATATATATATATTTTTTTAGATATATTATGCTTGAAAAAGAAAAAATAAACAGAATCAAAAAACCACGCACAAAAAAAACACAAATGATCACTTGTTATCCTGGAAAAAAAAGCCCGCAGCACAATTATACACACACAACCAATGTGCACACCAGCTCAAACACACCTATGTTAAGATTGATGTTGCTAGATTTCCTGTACTGTATGATAGTGGCAGAAAACTGTACAACACATCGAAAAATCAAATGCACAACAAACTTGTCCACTACCATACATCGTCGGGAAATGGTGAGCGGCGGCGAAAGTCACTTCCTCCCACAGAAAAAAAAAAGAGCAAAAAAAAAGCACACACACCAAGGTCATACAATTTCAGATATGAATTTCCAAGGTCTCCATGTACCACCTGAAAACTTGAAATGTACCACTGGTGGTATGTGTAACAACGGTTGGGAACCCCTACTCTAGAATCTCTTAAACTAAGCTAAATTACAAAATTTAAGCTCCAGAATTGAACTTAACAGCAGTTTTGACTGTGAAAAAGTGTTCATTTGTGCAATTCGGACATAGTTTGATATTTTGAATGTCTCGGGGAAGTGTTTAATATGGCGGATCAGCAATCGCTAATTACTTTCCAAGCCAGCCATTCCTTATCAACTTTTTTGTTGTAGTGCTTACTTGTGTGCTTAAGCCACTTGGTGAGTACCTTACAATATTCGCACTGTCACTGAATACTGTATATCGATCGACTTGAACAAAGTTTAGAGGCCACTCGCTTGTGTTTGACCCCGTGTTGTTCAGCGGTGGATCGGGCGTTGGCTGGCTCGCAGATAATGTACAATTTGATTTTACACCAAGTTTCCCCTTTTTGTACGATCATCTTTCGTAATATGACCCATCACTTCAGCATTGATAAATCCATATAAAAATTAAACGTTTCATTTTAAAAAGTTTCTTCAAACGTTTTATCTACATACTCCATCACAAGCATGCAAACTATGAACCCCAACATTAGCACAATATAAAAATCACGCAAACTTTTGTAACAAACTAAGAGTTCATGTTTTCCACCGTCTCCTTCCAGTTGATGTAAGATGAATTGTAGGCTTCAGGCCCTTGCCTCAGACGAACTGGAGGCACTCTTATAATATGGCAACCAATCTTGCATGATTGATGCAACAAAATGCAGTGAATAGAAATCACAACTTTAACCAAAGTAAAAACAATGATGCAGTTAACATGTAGTTTGGTTTTGTTTGTTAGTAATCCAAAATGGCGGTTCACAAATGTGGTAACATCACATGCTCTATTGACTGCATTGAAGGATTATAACACTAGATAAAAAGCACATCAAAAATGATCATTTGGAATTATTTTATTCGAAATATTCAATGAAACTCGAAGATATGATGTTTCATAGCAAGAAAAAGCATAATTTTAAAACACATGTACAAATGTGACCGAATTTTGTTTATCTTCTGGGATGTTGAATTTTGCCTCATGAGCATGCCAAAGTCTGAAGCCTCGGCCTAGCGTCAGGTATACTTATATCTTCTTTATTTATTAGACATCCTACAGATGTAAATGAACACTCATTTTACTCTATGCACGTTCCCCATCATGTACAGCGAATTTCACCTCCCTGCACCTTGTATTTATTGTTATTTTATAAAAACGCTTCTGTCAACCACCCATGAGCCCCATTAGTAGGGTGAATATACTGGTTCTAGCTCACTTTTCCCCATGTAAATGAATGGGGGATTTTCAGCGATTCCCTTTTTTTTCCCCTAAAAATAAACCCCCTTTTTATCCGTTTTTCCCTGCTGTGCAGGGGTTTGGCTTTTTGTGAGGCAATGTTTTATGGTCGGATGCCCTTCCTGGACGCCTCTTACAACACAGGGATATGGTACACCTATTCTAACCGGGGCATACACCGGGACCAGTATACTGGTACTCATTTCGCCGACCTCGGAAGGATGACAGGCTGAGTCAACCCCCTGGTGTTAATTCAGCAGCTGAGCGGGATTCGAACTCGGGACACTGGGATCCCAAGCCGCCACCCTAACCACTAAGCCAACACCAGGCTTTGTATATATATAACCAGGCTATCCCAAGGTATATTTATTTGTCTCCCCTTTAACCTGGGGGGTTGAACAGCTCACTCATTGAACCTATAAAGATTTGTTCATTCTCAAATTCCTTCAATAGTTTAATTTTCTTTGCACAATAATCCCCATCTAAAACATTTGAATCTTTATATTTTTTAAGATACCCCTTTTGTGCCATTACGAAATGATAAACTTCTCTTAATGATCTCATCTGACCACCGCCCGAGTTGCAAATCATTTTTGTGTATAAACCACGCCATAAAAAAAGTTTTGTTTCAAATGTTTTCAGTTCATGCCGTGAAAATGAGGAAGTGTTTTTTGACACGGTCGTGCTGTGTGGTTTTAGACAGTCATGCTGTGAAAAAATAGGAACTATTCTGTGAGACAAGGTCTCGTGTTTATATTTTATCTCAGAACACTGATTGAAAACATTTGGAACGAAACCATTTTAAGTATGTTTTGTAAATGATTCATACAATCGCCCAGTTATTTTCCAAGCTGTCATTTCCTGTGGCCGCACCCAATGTTTTTCGGGAATTTTCTCATTGTAAGCCTTATAAGTGATTCACCAGACAAAGTTTCTGCCAGACGGGTTTTTCATTTTTACAACTGAGACATGGATGATCTCTCTTCCGATGAAGGCAAAAGCTTACTACAGAGTTGGTAAGTTTGTTTGGTTTTCTCTTTGAACGATGAAGCAAATGATTATTAATTAAATCATGATAATTCTGATATATATATATATATTTTTTTCCCTGACAGGGCATTGGAAGAAATTGAGTTTACGTATCACGACGTGGTTCATGAAATTAATACTCTTATTGAAGAGATCAATGATTTTAGAAGAGAATTGAAAGACATTTTCAATGAGTGGCACGAAGTCTTATCACGTCCTATCATCTCGAAGGAATTAAACCAATGGTGAGACACGTGTGTCTATGTGTGTCTATGTGTGTGTGTGTGTGTGTGTGTGTGTGCGTGTGTGCGTGTGTCTATGTGTGTCTATGTGTGTGTGTGTGTGTGTGTGTGTGTGTGTGTGTGTGTGTGTGTGTGTGTGTGTGTGTGTGTGTGTGTGCGTGTGTGGGTGTGTGTTGCTTTCCCTGTCTGTCTGTCTCTTCATCTATACCCTTGACTTTTTTTTTTTTTTCAGCACTATCGCACAACATCAGCTGTTGAAGCAATCTTGTACAACACATGATTTTCTGGAGGTAAATATTTCTGAATTATTATTAATATCACTCTCTCTTTAGAATGTCGTCTAATGTTGGTTGCATTATTAGTTTGAACGCGGTTTTGTCAGTACACTGGAATTAATTTTATTGACCTTGAAAGGATGACAGGCTGAGTCGGCCTCCTGGTGTGTTAATTCAGTGGTCAACGAGGCTTACTCATATTACCATGTAATTATTATCCACTTTTTGTTTCAAAACAGAATATGAATTGTCTGAGTTTCGAAATCACAAGACATCTGGAGAAGATTGCTGGGAAAGATTATACATTCTCGCAAATGAATATTTAATATTTTCAATATTAATAAATTATATTTGTTTTGTATACAATTACTTGATTCTGAATTACAAGAAGAGGATCAAAACATGAAGGAGGTGGTAGCGCCCCCCAATGACCCATCACCCCCTCATCCCATCCCTCCCTCCCCATGTGTGTGTGTGGGAAGGGGGGGTGGGATGAGGGAGGTGGTGGGTCAAATGGGGGCGCACAGGGGGATGAGGGGGGTGGGGCTTGTGTGGGAGGGGCTTGTGTGGGCGGGGCTTTGGTGGGGCTTGTGTGGGCGTGTGGGTGGGGCTTGTGTGGGTGGGGCCTTGTGTGGGAGGGTTTATGTGGGCGGGGCTTCGGTGGGGCTTGTGTGGGCGGGGTGTGTGTGGGCGGGGTTTATGTGGGTGGGGCTTGTGTGGGAGGGGTTTATGTGGGTGGGGCTTATGTGGGCGGGGCTTCGGTGGGTCTTGTGTGGGAGGGGTTTATGTGGGCGGGGCTTCGGTGGGGCTTGTGTGGGCGGGGTGTGTGTGGGCGGGGTTTATGTGGGTGGGGCTTGTGTGGGAGGGGTTTATGTGGGTGGGGCTTATGTGGGCGGGGCTTCGGTGGGTCTTGTGTGTGCGGGGTTTGTGGGTGGAGCTTGTGTGGGAGGGTTTATGTGGACAGGGTTTATGTGTGTGGAGTTTTTGTGTGGAGCTTGTGTAGACAGGACTTATGTGGGAGGGGTTGATGTGGGCAGGGTTTATGTGGGCAGGGGCGAATGTGGATGAGGTTTGTGTGGATCAATGGATGGGTGGAGAGATGGGTGGATGGGTGGATGAGTGGAGCTTGTGTGGATGGGTGGATAATTTTTTAATTAAATAAACATGTTGTGTGTGGGGAACTAATTAACTAATCACTAATTATGTGAATATGGGTGGAGCTTGTGTGTGTGGAGCTTGTGTGGAGCTTGTGTGGAGCTTGTGTGGAGCTTGTGTGGAGCTTGTGTGGGGTTTGTGTGTGGTGGGGTTTGTGTGGGGTTTGTGTGGGAGGGTTTATGTGGGTGGGGCTTGTGTGGGTGGAGTCAAAAAGGGGCGGAGTCAAAAAATTTCAATTTATTGGAGCTTGTGTGGGGTTTGTGTGTGGTGGGTTTGTGTGGGGTTTGTGTGGGTGGGGCTTGTGTGGGTGGAGTCAAAAAGGGGCAGAGTCAAAAAATTTCAATTTATCTTTGTCTTTTGTAATTCCTGTGAATAAAATGAACCTAAAATCTCTTCCCCTTCCAAATCATATATCTTATAAGTCCAAGGAACCGTATCTATTACATCAACAATTTTAAAGTTCTTTCGTCCATCGTTCAGTAAAACCCTTTTCAAAATGAGATTTCCACCTATATATTCTTACGATATCACCAACTTTGAACTTAGGTTTTCTGACATTAATCTCTTTTTCATATTTTAATTTTGTAAATGTTTCTGATGGCTTCATATTCGTTGACGTGTGAATCGTGTCATTATACTTATCCACAATATCCTGAATAAAAGATAACCATTGTTGTGAACCGAGTTGTGTGAATTTTTTATATAGTCTCTTTTAAGGTACGATTAAAACGTTCAACAACAACTGCCTTCCTTCATTAAAGGTACTGTATAATGTAATACTGTTATTTTTTAGAAAATTCATAAATGTCTTGTTATAAAACTCTCTACCCTCATCAGTCCACAATTTTTAGGTTTTCTCTTACTTTTTATTAAATATCTGTTGAAAAGCTAACATAAGAGTATTACCTGTTTTGTTTTTTAAAGGGACAACCCACGCATATCTACTCCTCAAATCAATAACGGTTAAAGCATACTTGTACCCCTTATCATTATTGAGTTCAATCAAATCAGCAGACCAGATATAATCTACTTCCTTGGAATAAACTTTCCTTCTCTGAAACTTTGTGAATATTGGTTTATGTAATTCATCAGCTAATTGCTCTTCAGTCTTAATGGCATCATTAGAGCCTATGAGTTTTTGAATTTCCAAGTCCAAGTTTCAATTTAGCACTAATCATCTTCTTCACGATGAACCTATCAACTTTTTCTCTCAAGGTTGGATTTTTGTATCAGAGACAAATTATACAACATTTCTCTATCGGCTTCATGCTTTTCTTCCAACGTTGTGGTATTCCCATAATCAATATCGTGTCTCATGCACACTTCATCAACTCTATTGATTGGTTTACTCCAGGATTTAGGATTGTCTGCCTCATCTAATCTTTTATCCAAGTTTGTGCCTGGACCACAGAAAGAATACCCTGGAAGATGTAATTCCCTGGTATTCCAGTAGTTGTAAATTTACTTCCTGATAAAAACTTTTGTATATCTCCTCCGAGTTTGTGTTTGGAGATAAATTGATTTTTTTTGAACCACACACCGAACATATACCTTTTTGGATAACCCTGTTATTTTTATTTTTAATATATGAAATATTTTTAGTATTAGTTTTCTTTTTACATTTGAGACAATAACTCATTTATTTATGTGAAAAAGTCCTGCAGAGTGCAAATACTTTTTTAGTTTCCAACATGCACATTTGAATCTTAATTTTTAAAACATAAAGAATCCTAAGAAATGCCTTCACTCTCTCCTCCATTTATTTAAGAAAAAACTTGAATTAAAATGAATAGCTTGACGATGTCAATAGTCTTGAAGAAAATATTGCAAAATAGACTTGTCAATTCTTTGTTTTCCTCCTCGGTGGGTTGAGTTATTTTCTGTAATACCACCAATCTTTTTGAATCTCACTGGTTTCCATATTTTGATATTTATTTTGTCTCGCTTCTTTCCTCCCTCTCCTCCCTCTCTCTCTTCTCTTTTCCTCCTTCTCTTTCTTCTCCCTCTCCTCCTTCTCTCTCTTCTCTTTTCCTCCTTCTCTTTCTTCTCCTTTTTCCTCCTTCTCTTTCTTCTCCTTCTCCTCATTCTCCTTTTCCTCCTCTTCCCTCTCTTCTTCAACTCCTTCCTCATCCCTTACTATCCTTGAATCGTTTACACCCCATAGAATATTATACATATATTCATCAGGATTTCTTGTTATTCCTGCATCGAAAATAATTTTTTTACAACAGGATACCAATAAAATTTCTTTTGAATTTCTAAAGAGCCTTACCTTTTCTTAACCTTATAATTTTTCATTATTTAACATTCTAATTAAATCTAAAGTTGTTGGTTTATCAACATCAGCATAATGCCAATCTTTTATTGAAAATACCTCATTCTTATGTTGTAGAACATATTTATTAAAATACCGAATACCCTTTTCTTGAAGGTATGCTTGGACACAGAAATGATAATTTTCTTGAAGCCTTCTCTTGCTGTCATTTATGTATTAGAAATATATGTTAGAATAATATTATGGCACGAAACACCTCCCCATCTTCCCATAGTTAAATCATTTTGTATTTCCTTACTTATTATATATAATCCTGTTTTTTCTGTTTTCATGAGATAAACAAGGGCAAAACCATTATTATATTTACCCTTATTAAATTCTTTTATTTGTTGTTTACTAATCGTGGACCCACAAAACTCATTCTCGATACCAAGTGGATAATATTCTTCCTTACGAGACTGATTTAATTGTTCCAGGTCTTCGAGGTTAATTTTAAATGACCAATTATACCCTAAATCATTCATATCATACCCCATTGTTCTATTCTCATACAAACGATACGCCCTTCTTTATAAAAATTTATTTTAATTCGAACTGTGAATTCTGTATGACCTGGAGATAATATCAACACTTCTGTATCTTTGGAATACACAGCCGTTTTATTTAAGTATATATATTGTGATAAATCGCTTAATCTCACCAAGTCATTCGCGTCAGTTGGGCTTGGATAATTTTTTAATTTATAAGCATTTTTCATGTTAATATTTTTGTTTATATTATATTTATGTTGTTCAGCCTGTGCCTTTGTATAATAATTTGATAAATCAATATCCAGTTCTTGAGATACACCAAAGATAGAACCATCTTTACCAACATAAGTCATTTATATTAGATTAAAAATAATATCATAAAATTTTTTATTTTTGTTGAGTTGAAATAACACATATAGACATAATTGACCACAACACTTGGAATTTAATTCTTGGACTTGAAATGTTTGATAAACACCATTCTGTAAGAATTTTATGACTTCAACAGGTGGTGGAAGACCAAAACTATCAAAATAATATTTGTCTTGATTATTAAAAATACAAACCCAATGAGAACCGTTCCCATTATTATCTTCTAAGTTCATAATAATATTCTTTGTATGTTTCGGCACATTTGTTAATTCATCTCTCATACAAATAACCACATTTTGAATTTTTAATTTCTTACAATATTTGGCAAGTTGTAAATTTGATGTTGTATTCTTTCCAAATTCTTTCAACCACTCATCAATGCTCATTTATTTATTAGAAAGATATAATCCATTACCTCTTTTCGTTAATTTTACACCTGCTTGTGCAATAGAAGAAAGCATATCTCCAACTAACAATCTCGCTTTATCAGGCAGACCTTCAAGTTTTTTCAGCAAAATCTACAATGACGCCACTTCCACTAATTTGTTTCTCCAACTCTTTGTTATGTCTTTCCAATTCTTTTTGAGCCTGGAGTTGAGCCTTCCTTTCGTTGGCAGTTTTCACCGCTGTTGAAATACCACCCGTCAATGCTCCAACCGCACTTAAACCAGCAAATAAAGGAATTAGAAATGGGAGAAATCCTCCACTCGTCTCTTATTGAATATTTTTTCAACATTGGTTTTGTCATTTTAATTTTAAGTGAGCCAGTGTCATTCAAGATTTTAACCTGTTCTCTTGTGAGCAAAACATCAATTCTTACTGCTCTTTTCTCTGAATTGTATTAACGTTAATCGTACAAGGCTTTTGATTTTGAACACAAGATGATATTTTATGAAGATTGATTTGATTAACATATACCCCAGTTGGTACTTTGCCACTCATTTATTTAACAAAAAATTATGTGAGACTAATCATCACACCATTATCTGTATTAATCTGCAATTCTGTTTCTTCCAAAAGCAAACAATATATATCAACTTCTTCACTCTCTCCTCTTTCAATGTATAGGGAAGTATCCACTGATTAGACTTTATAGTTTCCTTTGCGCGCTCAGGTCAAGCATAGATTGTATACAAACTTTAAATGCTGTCATATCCAAAATAGGTTCTTTATTTCCATTACTTTCACACACCTTTTGGTAAGACTTGTATGCTTCAGCAAAATCATTTTTTTCCCAATTAATTTCCAATCTATCTCGTGGATAAAATGTTCCATCTAGAGAAACGCGAAGTTGTTTCACCTTAGCATTATCACTCAATGCATTATTCTTATCAGTCGCAGTATCACCATCTGGCTTTTTAAAATCATCCACAGATATCGTGGCTTTCCTTCCAGAACACCCAAATTCCACGTGTAAGTAGTTTGATTGAGTTTAACGTGTTGACATCTTCTTTTGAGGTATGATACACTGAGTGGTTTCTTTGAGTTAAGTCTTCGATTCAACATCTCTTCTGTTTTAAGATTAGGAGTATATTCACTGATATACCAACTCATCTCCTCAATTACAAATTTATTCTGATCACCAAAAGCATTACCAACACCAAAAAGCAATCTATTTTCATTATCATTCCTTTGTAGTTGAAATCTAATTTTAAGACCATACAGAACTTTATCATGATCACAAAATCCAAATATACCTTTAAGAGGAACCGCCACAGTAAAACTATTTTCTGCTTTTGTATCATCATTATACGCTCCTTTCCTTTGAATATATCCAGGGTCTGTGTTTGTTCCCGTTGACATATCAGGAATAAAACCTTCGACAGACCCCTTTCCCATTCTATCACTGAATGTATAGAGTGTAAATTTTATCATTTCAGATACAGCAGAGACATAATCAACCGCTTCAACTTCTTGTGTTCCAATATACAAACGCACACTATCAAACATTTTCCAGAAGAAATCATTTACAAGTGTAGCGTTTGTGTTATTCCCAGCTTTAGTGAATTTAAATTTACACAACAAGAAACTTTCGGAGAGATTCAAATAGGTTTGTTGATTATTTATTTCAAAACTTTTTTGTACCATTCGTATTCCAGTCTGTTCCAGTTATTGCATTTACCTTGAAGTAATCTTCTTTTTTAGTGGAGTTTGAGATAATAATAGTATCATCCAAATCATAGATACTATCAATTGCTTCCATACTTGTATTTATTTAGGAAAAAAGATGTTAAAACTTTTGAAACCCTGATCCAAGTATTTGAATTATTTTCTGTCGTTCTTGGGGGACAACTGAGTTTTGCCTTTCTTAATTTCTTTTATTGCTTGTAATTTATGAGATTCCTTCTGAGCATCTTTTATACTCTTTACAGCACCTGCTACATTTCCCACAGAAGCAGTTGAACCAATTAGATCTTTATGTTTAAGAATAGTTGAACCAATACCCATGAGAGTATCAATTATCCCATCTCCTCTAAATTGATGTCCAACACCCCTTTGTCTCTTAGGTTTATAGTATCCTCTACCAAGATACATACCTTCACCCTTGTAGTATGGGGAAAGGAACATCCCATCCTGTAATTATTTTATATTTTCCCAACTCGTGTTTCCTCACAATAACCATCGTATTTATTTATTGGAAAACTTCACGTAGGTGAATTCTGATGGATATAACTTCTCCATTAAAAGAAATCACACGATTATCTTGGTCGGTTATCCTAAAATTTACTCTGTGTATGGTTTTCCTGACACAGGTAGATAAACCAAATTTTTGGGTTCCATATTGAATTTATAACCAATTGGGGTTGAGTATGCACTGAATGAAAATATTGTATTTGTTTTTTTTCCATCATTATAAGCACCATCAATCAAATCACAGTGAATTAACACCGAATTTATTCCTGAGGATATTTGAATGACATTATCACTGTAAAACGTCCCATTAGTTTCAATCTTTTTTGAGGAGAAACCCAATAACTCTCTAAATGAATTATCAATTGTGAAATCAACCTTGTAGTTATTTTTAACTTTAATCGTTGATTTTGAAGTATGTTTTTGAATGTTTATAACAATATTTTTTGGTTCATCACCCTGTTCTTTCATAAGACGAGCAATTTCGGAAGATATTTGAGAAATCTCATATGTTCCGGGTGAGACTGTTATCGTTTTGTATCCACTTCCGGGATTATAACTAAACTTGTCATTTTTATCAGTTATATTAAATAAGGTATTATAAGTTTCCATGGACAATAAAGATGCCTCATATTCTTTTCTTGTGTCAAGTTGTAGTGGGTATGGGAATGAAGATGTGTGGTCGCTTGTTGTGAAATTGAAACTAAGGATTGTGCTTCTCATCTTATTTAATATGAGATAAAATGTCTTTATATTGATATTTATTAATTATTTTCATGTTCATCAACTGGTCTAAAATGGCTGATGCTTCATTAAAACAATTGTTATTTCCAGCCTTCTGACTGCCTAACAACAATAACAGTCTATTAACTAATTGCGATGGGTCATTTGGAAGAAAACTAACACCTGAACCAAGGATACTTAAAGCCTGAATAATGTGTTTCTCCTTCTCATTCTTCCTACTTTTACCAGAAAGAATAACCTTATAATTTAGAGTGTTCAGTAAATCAATATATACTCTATCATCATTATTTTCCATATCCAATGGTTTATCAATATACTTTGATTCATCCTTCACAGTTGAACCTTGTCTTCCATCTTTTGTGAGAAGAAACATTAATGTCGGAGTTAGTTTAACAGGGGTTGAGCAGAACTTAAGAACCTTAATTCATCATTAAATATCAATACCTTTTCTTGAACAAGATGAAATATTGCTGGTTGTTCTGTTGGAATGAGTCCTGCTTTGGTTTTTGAATCCGCTGAATATTCATTGTTTTGAACAACATTCACAATATAATCAGGGGTTGATTAATCTCTTCCAGTTGTTGAAATAAACCTTCATCATGTTCTAATTCTCCAATATGCTCTAATTCTTCCTCCGTCATTTGACTGAAATCTTTTAACATTTGGAGCTTTCTGGGAGTATATTCTACTGTGGGAACTGTGGAAACATCTTTCATTTTTTCTTGGGAAGTTTTTAAAAGTGGTTTAAAAATTTATCTTGTTTTCTTTCAAATGCTTTCTTCGCCCGTTAGTTTCTGTCTGCGTTTCTTCTTTATGTCTTCCTGTTGTTTTACAACTTTTGAAACCAACTCTTGATGTTCCTTAAATCTTCTTGCTCTTTCTTTTACATCCATTTATTTATTGTAAAATATCATTTAATGAATTGTAAAGATCAACAGGGAAATTTTCCTTTTCTTCATCATTCAAGTAGATGTGTTCAAATAAATCCTTTTCTTTAAATATTTCATCAAATTCTTTATTAACATTAATGCGAGTTGTAATTTCTTCTTCACTAATACTTGCATCTCTGCTTTTCATACGTTTGCGTTGAGTTTCTTCATCAACATCAAAACCGAATGATAAAATCTTCACTCCACTCAGATGTTTAATAATTTGTCTCGTTCCTTCTGGATTAGTTTCTAATATCCCAACACCACCAGATTTTAGTTTCCTTAACTCACTCTTACAATGTGAATATTTTGTTGTACCAAGAGAAACCTCCTCAAACATTTGACCTTCATTCCTCAATCGCATATGTTCCTCCACTGAAATATAGTGATAATCTTCACCTTTTACTTCTCCAGGTCTTATTGCTCTAGTTGTTGTTGATACAATGCGTATCACGGGGTGTTTTTTAAGTAAATTTACAATATTCTCATTTGTACTACACAAGAACCTTGATTTATGAAAGTTTTCCAGAAAGCAGATTTACCCACAAGATTTATAATAATAGTTGTCATTTATATATGTAATTGTTTATAAAACAAAAAATATATCCCTTAATATCTCATCTTGTTTCACAACAATATATTTATATTTTTCAGTCGTGTGCTTCATATAATCCTCAAATTTCTTTTTACTACATAATGTAGAACAATTATCTCTCCAAAAATTATTGATATCTATTGAATTTAACTTGAATAAAATAAAAGTATTAGCATTGTTTCTGATGGAACGACGAGGAAGTTGAAAGTACGATTGACTAAGATAAATACAATTACAAGAAGAATGTCTCCCTCTTGTGTAGTAGCTGTCCATTACTGTTTGGTTTCTCTCATTAACACAATCATCAAAGATATTGAGGTTCTTTTTTGATTTATCCAAATCTTGGGGAGACGGTGTATCATCCGTATTAACACTAAGAATGCAAGTTATAGGATCTGATTTCTTTTACATCTCTGTGTATCACAAAATAGTTGAATTATATCTTCAATGTTATAATCATTTAGGTTTTTTTGACGTTTAAATAAACCGATTATATCTTCTTTTTGAAGACCAGCATTAAAACCTTGTGAGAGTAGTTGATACTCTGGTTGAAAACTCGACTTTGTGAAAATTATTAAATTGTCATAATCTAAAAAGTTGGGAGTGAGGAGCATTTTAAAAAGTAAGCAGGTTTTTCCACATCCACTTGAACCAACTATGAGACATCTTAATGAATTTGGGAGATTTTTATGGTTGTTAAATTTTATCTTATTTTCCCAAATAGGTAAAAAATCATTCATTTATATATTTGAAAAACAGGTTATTTAATTTATTATTGGCTTTTTTAGAAACTCTATATTTTATCCTAAGTTCAGGTTTAATTTCAAGATAATCCATTATTTTATTTATACAATATCTTGTGTTGATATTTCCCTGAAAATTACATCCATGAATAATATACAACAACAATCCTTTGAACATTTCTCTTATACGTTCAGTTTCTTCCCTTGTAAGGAAAGGTGTGTTATCATCCTCATACTTTACATTCATTTCTCTAATCAATCTTGTAAAGTAATTCATTTTTGGTGTAAATCTAAAAGAATTATTTTCCTTTTTATATTTTTTATTATCATTAATTAGAAGATAATCACAGAATATACATTGTTTATAGGCTTTTGACTCTGTGTTTAATCCCCGTCTTTCACACGCAGGACAATTCTCAAATTTGTCATATGGAGAATCAGGAAAGTCTAGCATATTTATAAAGTAAAACTTTACTTAAACTGAAATTCATCTATACTTTCAGTTGTATATTACCATCGATATCGATATACTTTTTTTCATTATCAGATTCAACGACAACATTTTTTATATTAAAGATAATTTTAAAATTATCGTTAACTACTATTGAACGAAATGTCATTTCACCTGATATATTAACATCCTTTATTTCATCAGGATTTACATCTTTAGGGTTGTTGAAAAAAATACAAATTTCTCCTTGCATATTACAGATGGTCTTATCTTTTCTTTCTAAAGCTTCATCCATAAGGTTTTGTTCTTTGATACTTTTTCTTGTTTCATTGCTTTTTCTAGTTTTGAATATATTACTAGAAGGAGAGGAGAAACTTTTGTTAGAGATACTTTAATTGATGTTCTACCAGGTATACTAAAGGCCCTTCCACTGAAGGAAATTGAAGAACTCATATTATTTACCATAATAGTTTTTATCCAATAGTTGTTATATTTATCTTTGTTCAATTTTACATCCTTGACATATTTCTCAGTATCTTTAACAGATGAAGAGATTGATTGAAACTTGTCTTTTGTGTCTTGAAACATTGTATTTATTAAGTGAAAAAGTTGGAGGATAAAATGGTTTTAAGCACAGATTCACCTTGTAAAACAAACGAAATTTTCATCAAGAAAATTTTAGTTTAAGCAAAGTTTTATTCTATAAATATGGTGAATACAACGTACTGCGATGTTTGTAATCACGAATATAAACATTATAGAAAACACCTCCGGACCAACAAACACACATTTAATCTGTTTCATAAAATATCTCCTCTTGAGTTGGAAAGAAAACATTGTGATATCTGTTCAAAGGATGTTTTGAAGAGTAGTTATAATAAACATCTTCAATCACAAAAACACAAGAAAAATGAGTTTAAAGTAAAGGGAGACTATTATATTGAAAACACTGATGGGGCATTTAAAGGGCATATAAAAATAAGGATTTTTCAATTTGGAGAACCCGGTCCATCATCAATAGCTGAATCAATTGAAATAGTGAAACCCGATGTTGAAAAATTTATTAAAAAGACATTAAAAGAAATGAAAACTTTAAAGTTTTATATGGGAGTGAAAATGAATATGAAAAGACAAGATGAAGAACAAACTCCTTATATGAGAACAGATCTTCATTTTATAACATCATTTCAAGATTTTTTGAATAGTGGGGTTTATGAAGAACTATCAAGACAAGAGGAGGATGTTGATAATACAGTGGTAGGAAGTGGATTCAATATTAAAAAAATCATCTTTTTAAATATACACATTCTAAAATCAAACCCTCTTAAAGCTTCTTCTTATATTGAATTGCCAAAAGAAATAAAACTAAAGAAGGCAGTTGTTAATATTAAGAACAATGATAATAAATGTTTCTCTGGTCTGTTCTTGCTCACTTACATCCACCAAAATGTAATTCAGAAAGAGTAAAACAATATATGAAATATGAGAATACCTTGGACATTAAAGATTTTAAATTCCCAATGCCACTAACAGATATTCCTAAATTTGAGAAAAAGAATAATCTTTCTATTAATGTATATGGATTAACGGATACAAACAAAGTTCAAATATTAAAAATTTCAAACAACTATAAAAATGAAGAAACACACATTGATCTTTTATATTTTAGTGTTGGAAAGAATTCACATTACACATACATCAATAATTTATCAAGATTAATCTCTTCTCAGGTATTCAGAACAGCAAACAAAATATATCCTTGTGTTTATGTCTTAATTCATTTCATACAAAAGAACGATTAGAACAACATTCAAAATATTGTAGTAATCATAAATCAGCTGTAATTACAATGCCTAAACCTGGTGAAAAGATTTCTTTTGAAGATTATAATAAATCTATCATGCACCCATTTGTGATATACGCTGATTTTGAGTGTATCCTTAAAAAGATAAATACTGCTTCTCCTAATCCAAAAGAACCATATACAAATAAATATCAAAAACATATTACTTGTGGTTTCTGTTATTATATCAAATCATCTGTTGGAGAAAAGTATAACAAACTTGAACATTATCGTGGAAAAAATGCTTCACAAGAGTTTGTAAAACGATTAGAAAAGGATTGTATAAGACTCACTAAATTAATGAAAGAAACAAATGAACCGATGAAATTAACCAAAGAAGAAAAATTAGAATTTAGAATGAACAATATCTGTCATATTTGTGAGGGGAAATTAAGAGTCTAAAGTTAGAGACCATTGTCATCTTACTGGTAAATATAGAGGTCCCGCTCATTCCTGTTGTAGTCTTAATTATAAATTACCTTCTTTATTCCAGTCTTTCTTCACAACAGCGCCAACTATGATACACATCTATTTATAAATGAACTTTCAAAAACACCAGGAATATTTCTGCCATAACAAACACAAGTCAAAAGTATATTTCATTTTCAAAATGATATTCACAAAACCTTTAACTCGTATTAGGTTTCTAGATTCTTACAAGTTTATGGGAACACCACTAGCCTACCTCGCATCAAATCTAAACTCCACGGACTCTTTTCCAAATCTTAATTCATTCTTTCCAAAAGAGGAAATTCTCACTAAAGAGGAAATTCAGATTAAAGAGAGAATTCAAAGTAAAGAGGAAACTGTAATTAATGAAGAAATTCTAACTGAAGATGAAATTCTAATCATAAAGAAAATTCGAACAATGAATGAAATTCTAACTAAAGAGGAAATTCTGATTAAAGATGAAATTCTGATTAAAGAAGGAATTCTTACGAGAGGAAATTCAAACAAGGAATGAAATTCAAAGTAAAGAGAAAATTCTTACAAGTAAAGGGAATTTATCCTTATGATTATATGGATTCATTTATGAGATTTAAAGAAACACAACTTCCATCAAAAGAAAGTTTCTATAATAACCTTTATGAAGAAGAGATAAGTGATAAGGAATATAAACACGCACAAGAAATATGGAAATTATTTAAGATAAAGAACCTTGGAGAATATCACGATTTATATCTAAAAACAGATGTTTTATTGTTAGCTGATGTGTTTGAGGCTTTTAGAACACTCTGTCATAATAAAAATTGTTATGGATTAGACCCTGCCCACTATTTCACAGCTCCTGGTTTAGCTTGGAGTGCAATGTTGAAAATGACAAAACAAGATATAGATTTAATCAGTGATGTTGATATGCTTTTGATGATTGAGAAGTCCAAGAGAGGTGGAATATCACAAGTATGTTCAAAAAGATATGCGAAAGCAAATAATAAATATCTCCCAAATTATGATAGTGAAAAAGATAGTAATTATTTGATGTATTTTGATGCTAATAATTTGTATGGATGGGCAATGTCTCAATCTCTACCTTATGGTAAATTAGAGTGGGTGGAAGAAAAGGATTATGAAAAGGCTTTGATGAATATTGTTATTTCTTCTCAAGAGGAATTGAATGACGAAGAAGAAGGTTATTATTTTGAAGTTGATTTGAGGTACCCGAGTGTTCTTCATAATAAGCATAAAGACCTTCCTTTTGCATGTGAGAAAGAAACCCCAAAAGAAAGAATGGTTCAGTGATTATCATAAAAGTTTTAATATTAAAGGCAAATCAACAGAACAGTTATTAACAACATTCTATGATAAAGAGGATATGTTTTACATCAGAGAAGCTTAAAACAGTTTTTGAGAGAAGGATTGAGAGTAGCTAAAATTCATAGAGTTTTAAAATTTAAACAAAGTCCTTGGGTGAAAAAGTATATTCAATTCAATACAGATATGAGAGCAAATACAAAAGTAAAATTTGAAGGGGACTTTTATAAATTAATGAATAATGCTGTATTTGGAAAGACTCTGGAAAATGTTAGAAACAGGCAAAACATTAGATTCGCAACATCTTGGAAAGAAGCTTGAGATTGATAAATAAACCAAGTTTTGAGAGAGAAGAGGTTTTTTCAGAGAACTTTTCTGCAATTCATATGAAAAGGAAAGTATTGTAATGGATAAACCAATTTATATTGGAACAGCAGTTCTTGATTTATCAAAGATATTGATGTATGATTATTTGTATAATGACTTAAAGAAAGAGTATGGTGAAAATGTTTCATTGTTGTATATGGACACTGATAGTTTTATCCTAGATATAAAAACTGATGATGTTTATGAAGATATGAAGAAAAATATTGGAGTATATGATACAAAAAATTTCACCAAGATGAGTGAGTTATTTTCCAAAAGAATGAAAAGGGTACTGGTAAGTTTAAGGATGAGTTGGGTGGAAAAGTAATGAGTGAGTTTATTGGATTGAGAGCAAAGGCATATGCTTATAAGTATGGTGATCAGATTGATAAGAGGTTAAAGGGAATAAAGAAATATGTAATAAAGAAATCAATAACTTTTAGAAATTATTATAATTGTTTGATGAATAAGAAAGAAGAATACAGGAAAATGAATACAATAAGAAGTTATAAACATAACATATATAGTGAAGAAGTAAATAAAAGGCATTAGGAGCCTTTGATGATAAGAGATTTATTTTAGATAATGGAATAGATTGTGTTCCATATGGATATTGTATGATAGAGTGTATAAAATAGATTGCGTTTTAACGATGGGAAGATGGGTTAGGGTTTTTTAAGGGCTACCTGCTTTTTTTCACAATATATAAATGGTTAAACCAAGTATTAATCAAACTCAGAGTGGAGAAAATCTCAGTCTTGGTATATAAATGGAAAACATAATGAATGTGAAAAATATCAAATAAGTCTTATTGAAAAAATAACTAAAACAAAGGTAAATAAAACAAATAAGCGAATCAATTTAAAAAGTAGTACGTTAGAGGATGTAAAGAAAAAAATGAATATCCTTGAATGGACTGAAAACTTTGATGGTTATCAATTGAACAATGAAAAAACAATTTACTATAATCTCAAAATGATATGTGGCTCAGGAGGTAGTCAGATGAGATCATTAAGAGAAGTTTACCATTTCGTAATGGCACAAAAGCAGTATCTTAAAAAATACAAAGATTCAAATGTTTTAGATGGGGATTATTGTGCAAAGAAAATTAAACTATTGAAGGAATTTGAGAATGAACAAATCTTTATAGGTTCAATGAGTGAGCTGTTCAACCCTCAGGTTAAAGGGGAGACAAATAAATATACCTTGGGATAGCCTGGTTATATATATACAAAGCCTGGTGTTGGCTTAGTGGTTAGGGTGGCGGCTTGGGATCCCAGTGTCCCGAGTTCGAATCCCGCTCAGCTGCTGAATTAACACCAGGGGGTTGACTCAGCCTGTCATCCTTCCGAGGTCGGCGAAATGAGTACCAGTATACTGGTCCCGGTGTATGCCCCGGTTAGAATAGGTGTACCATATCCCTGTGTTGTAAGAGGCGTCCAGGAAGGGCATCCGACCATAAAACATTGCCTCACAAAAAGCCAAACCCCTGCACAGCAGGGAAAAACGGATAAAAAGGGGGTTTATTTTTAGGGAAAAAAAAAGGGAATCGCTGAAAATCCCCCATTCATTTACATGGGGAAAAGTGAGCTAGAACCAGTATATTCACCCTACTCCCATTTCCAAGTCACCATCTACAATTTCAATAGAAGAGACGTAATTACTCATTTATGAAAAACATTTTTCGAGTTGCTTTTTTTTTATCCTGAAAAATAGACACAGTGAACACACAGTCATGTTAAAATCTTGGCCTTTAAAACCTTACTCAAATTGTTCTTATGAAGGGGGACAGCCAAATACACAAACACACAAATACACATTGTGTTTTATACGGGTGGAATATTCTCGGTTATTTGTATGTTTAAATAGGTGAACATAGTAAAATATATTGTCATAAAGTTTTCAGGAATTATCATTAAATCCAGGCCCATTTAAGATGCAGCGAAAAAAAATTAAAGGGGACTTTTCAGGTAAAAATTTGATATTTTGTAAAAGAAGAATCCAGAATAAAAATTGGATCATCGCCCTCGTTACCAAGGATTATTTATCCTTTTGCTTTTTCAGTCCTTCAGACATCATTTCATATAATTAACATCAATGACAAATGTTCATGGTTTTACTTTTTTCAATCGCTCGAGCAAACAAAGTCGATGAAATTTAAAATTCACCATATAATATATTGAACTTGTTTTTACTTGTCTTTGATTAATCCAATTTCGGTTAAAGCAAGCATTTCTTGAAATTAATTTTGACCAAAGACTTTCGAATTTGCAAAAGTTGCACCACAGGTGCTGCTCGTGTGAATGTTCGTCCTCTTCATCATTACCTTTCTCGAAAGGTGAGACTGAAGGATTTTGCACGTACTAGGGAAATCCGACTTTAGGAAATACATTAAGAACACTTAAAGGCTTTATGCAAATCATGACGTTTTTTGTTGGACCAGTTTCCTGGCAAAATTGCTTGCAGGGAAATGTGTATTCAGCTGTGTGATTGCGTTTGCCTGCTGTACGCAGACACCGAGTGCAACTGACAGTAGGCAGGATGTAATTTAGGTTTGGCTAGATCAGGGGTCTGTTGGAGGAAACGCTGAAGACAAAGCAATCAATACTAATGGAAAGTCATTTTGCATAATTTAACATGAAATTCGCATGTGCAAAAAAAAAATCTCTTAGTAATTATTAATAATAATAATAATAATAATAATAATAATAATGTGACCTTTTCAAATAGCAAATGCTGATGTTAAGATGACCAGAGTTATTTTTCTTTTCAATTCATAGATACTGTATGTAATAATTCTATAGTGTTAATATTATAGTGCACTCACTTAAGAGCTTTCATTAAATTGGCCTGTAATTGCGAACCAGCTATAAACTGCCACCCTGGTGTTTCAATTGCAGGGCAGTGCATCAATATGTGCACCGTCCATCGGAAGGACGTTAAGCTTGAGGATCGTCTACCAGCGGTGGTCGTTGGTGAACATTAAATATTCCACTTGTTTTCTCATGTACTTCCAGGGTTTTGTTTTTCTCAACTTCGTGTTTATTTTATGATCTTTCAAATTAGATCAGTGATTCAAGTTCTTTGACAAAGGTAATTATCTTCTTTTTACTTCACATGATTTTTGAATTCACGAATTATTTTCTTCCAACAAAATATCACTTTGTCTGTGAGGTGCGTCTTCTGCCTTTTGAGAACGTTGTTCAAACCTTTCGCTGCATCCTTATTCATCGACATTGTTTTGTGATTTATTATTCGTATTTTTCCATTTTGAAATAGTTTATCACAGTGTTTCTCCCTTTGATAAAGGTAAGCTTCTTTTTAGTCTCATTATTTCCTAACTTATGAGGTTTTACGAGGTTTAACTTTGTGTGCTTTTTTCTGTGTTTGTTAGGCCCTGCAGGCAGGACGGCCAATTTTCCGTTTGGTTTGGTCAGTCTATTTTGTATTATTCTATTTTATTTTATGTTTTCAAGTGTTTGGTTTTCCTTAGTTTATTTATTTTATCAATAAAACATCGAATCAATATGTATTTAGTCATTGCATTGACGTCACCAGCAAATCGAATGGATTTGGTCTCCATGTAAAAATAGTTGGTTGGATGCAGGAAAAACCTCTCAAAGGTTGATATGATGCAATGTTAGTACACGAAACGTCTCACATGATTGAAATGTTAGATATTCGAGAATGCAGGCTTATTATATATGAAATATTTTTCCTCACTAATTCACTGCTTCATTTCCTGGTTTATTGACAGAAAGCTCATTGACGGAAAGTCAAAAAAAATTAATCGGTGAATCGACATTTTCTGAGCAAAATTATTTTGAGCAAATGCTCCAATGCAAGCCGCTACTTTGGAGAGAAAAAAAATTATAATAAAATTTTTAGTAAATAAATAAAACTACTTTTTTCTGGTTTTCTTCAAATAATAATTTTTTTTTAATATCATCACACGTCGAGTCTGGCACCAAAGAGCCTTTTCTCCTCCTCCTCACCCCTCCCCTAGTCATTCTGCAATCCCCCACACTCTCTCAACAACCCTCCTTACCTCCCCCCTCCTCCCTTGCCCAACCCTTCCCCTCCCACCCTCTGCACCCAAAGCCTCCTCCCCTTCCTTTTCATAAGGAGTCGTCCTGGTGGAGGAGTTTCTCTCCTCAGGAAAGACTCTATTCCTCACTCTCCACGCACTACCCTCACTCCCCACACCCCCATGAATACCTCTGGCTACGGCTTCCCCTCCACTCCCACCTCATATTTATATGTGTACTGTACCGTCTACCAAACAGTGATGATTCCATCTACACCTCACCATCCGAAATCATGGACCAACTTCTCTGTTCTCATCCAAACTCTCTCCTTCTCATATGTGGTGACTTCAGTTGTCATCATGCCAGTTGGCTCGGTGTGGGTACCTCTCTCACCTGTCATGGCACTTCAGCAAAAGCTTTCTGTGACTCATTGGGACTAACTCAATAGGTCAATTTCCTGACCCAGATCTCAACCAATAGCACACTATCTCTTCTGGATCCGACTGTGACAAATTTCCCTGAAAATATCTGCTGTTCTTCCTCCGCTCCAATCGGTTCTTATGACCACGTCCTTGTCAAAGAGGACATCTCTCTGGCTATTAACAGAGAACCACCTCACAGCCATCGAGTCTGGCATTTCACTCACGCCGACTGGCAGGGTCTCCAAGCAGTCATCAAACTTATAGACTGGTCTCCTATTGCTACTTTCTCCAACATCAACTGATCCTGGGAATTCTTTCAAAGAAACTTGCTCTCCCTCATGAGCAGATTTATCCCCTCTTGTCTTCAGTTGTCCTACCCATCCTCCCACCCATGGTTCACTGAAGCTTGTGACTAGGCAGTTCTCCTGAAACAACTTGCCTTTCTCTCATGGAAAGGAAACCCAACTGAGGGTAATCTCAGTTCCTTCCATAAAGCTCAGAACAAGTATGTATCTACCCTCAGGAGAGCCAGAAAACAACATCTTTCTAAGCTCAAGTCTGAACTCTCAAACCTCCACCTCATCCAAATCCTGGTGGCATCTAATCAAATCTGTTTCTGGTGTATGTTCCCCCTCCATTCCCTCCCTTACCTCAAACTGCCACACTGCTGATACCGCACGTGAAAAACTGAATGCCGAAACTCGGTGTTTGCATCAAAATCTTGTGTCCAAAACCCATCGCTTTCTCCACCCACCTTACCCAGTCGCACCCAACTGTCCATGGACACTGTGTCCTTTTTTCCTGACAAGGTGGAGAGCTTGCTGTCAAAACTCGACTCAGATTCTGCAACCCATCCAGAAGGCATCAGCCCACGTGTCCTAAAAGCCTGCTCCTCTGCTCTTGCTCACCCTCTCTCTGTTCTATTCACCCTCTCATTTGCTCAAGGTCATCTGCCGTCTGCTTGGAAATCAGCAAACATTACCGCTCTGCATAAAAAAGGTGCAAAAACAGATCCCTGCAACTGCAGACCAATCAGCCTTCTCCCAAACATCAGCAAGGTTATGGAATCCATCATCGCTTCAGACATCAAATCCTTCTTCTTTTCCAATGGCTTGATTTCTGATCATCAATTTGGTTTCAGACCAGGTCACTCTACCCTGGATATGCTGTTTCTGCTCTCCCAACAATGGATGGAGGTCCTCAGTGCCGGACATGAAATCAGAGCCATATCCCTATACATATCACGTGCTTTTGACATGGACTGGCACCCTTTTCTGCTCACCAAACTCTCTTCCTCTGGTATCCAAGACCATCTCCACTCATGGCTCACAGACTTCCTCTCCTATCGCAGTCAACATGTGGCCCTAAATGGAGTTCTTTCATCCCCTCTTCCTGTCCAGGCTGGAGTTCTTCAAGGCAGTGTTCTGAGCACTGTTCTTTTTCTGGTTTTCATCAATGATCTCTCCAACTATCTGAAAAATCCTCTTTATCTCTTTGCTGATGACTCCACCCTCTGCCATACCATCTGTCATCCCTCAGACTGGCATGCAGCAGTTTCTTCGCTCACTGCATATCTGGATAAAATCACAAACTGGTCCAACACGTGGAACATGTTTTTCAATCCGGACAAATCTCACACTCTCACTATGTCTCTTCAAAAGGACCGTTTAGAACCCCCCCCCCCCCATCCACTTTCTCAACAATCCTCTGGAAGAAGTCCTTTCTTTCAAGCTTCTGGGTCTCACGATCTGGCCTGATCTTTCCTGGGAAAGCCACATTTCAAGCCTCGCCTCCAAAGTCAGTCGTCAACTGGGAATCCTCCATCGTGCAAAGTCCTTCCTCGGCACTCCTGAGCTCCTGACCACTTACACAGCTTTCGTCCGCAGCCTGATGGAGTACTTTTCTCTCCTCTGGGCTGGTGTTCCTGCCTTCCACCTTTCTCGGCTTCATGCTGTGGAAACCAGGGCATTTCGGACCATTGGCATCTCCCGCGATGAGGCTGAGTCCTTGGGCCTCTCACTCTCTCACCGCAGGCAGGTCAGTGGTCTTTCTGTCTTCCACTGTCTCCTCTCCAGTCTTGCCCCCCCCTGTTCTCTCTGCAATTTGTCCCCACCAAATTTCCACAGGGCGCTCAAGGTCCAGAAACAAACTCCTTTTGGTAAAACTACCAAAATCACGAATCACTGCTTACCTTCACTCTTTCATTCCTCTTTTTTCCTGCCTTTGGAATAAACTTCCTCACTCTATTCAATCCCATTCTTGCTTCCAGGCCTTAAAAACAGCTGATCATCACCACCTCTTATCCCATCCAAATCCACCACCACCATCCCCCATCCAAATCCTTGATCTTTTCTACCCCCGTTAATCCACCCCAAGCCCACCTCCTTCAAATTCTCTGCCTTCCTTCCTGAAAGTCCCTGTAATGTCCATCTTGTATTCCCCATGTTCCCCACCCCCATCCCTCTCTCTTCCACAGATCTCCAAATGTCTCTTCCCTACTGTTTTGTCCTTCCCACTCCCACCCCTCTTGTCTCATGCCCCGCTTGCTGTGTGTTGTGTGTTCGCTCTCATACGAGCCTCGACAAGGTACGCAAAAAATAAAAAAAATGTCTCCGATGGTCAAAAGTTTATCATCTTCCTTCCGTGTGACTTGTGGATTTCGGTTGTCGAATCTCAGGTAGTGTAAGATTTGCTGAAACCTTTTTCGGTATATTGTTGCCCTGAACATAGGTCTGCCAGTTCTAAGAGATCAAAGTTCTTCGAGCTTCTCATGATTCTTCTTGAACACACCTGCGAGAATCAATAGTCCCACAAATGATTTCAGCTCAACGTAAGTGACACGTTTTAATTTTTGGTCATTGGTCAGCATGAATTTCATTTTACCAAAAAGAAAGAAATCACTTCGTTTTGCTGGGGGTCTGGTGAGACCCCAGTAGCTCGGGAATATTGTTTCTAACTTCCACAACGTATTACTCCAAAATGGATTCATGCAAAAACTGTTCATATTGTTAGTTGAATTGTGATAATACTATGGGATGATATCACAGAACGAGAAAAATGATGAAACATTAGCTACAGAATAATCAACAGGAATACCACCTTGGGGGTCCCCACAGACCCCCACGTGCCAACTTAAAGGTTAACATAGTTTTGCTTAATCTTGCACTTTCTCAGAACATATCCACAACATTAAGTGGAAACTTCTTGTCGTGTGTTTTAAATTAACAGTTGAACAATTTATTTAAAAAATATCACACTTTGTAATGTATATCATTTATATAGGGTGATTATTGTTGTTTCTAAAAAAAAAAAAATTAATTCGAGAACCCTCAATAATTCCCATACACGAAAAACGATATTTGTTCGGAAACCCAATATTTTGCGTAAATGTAGCATAATGTTACAGAAAGACGTGACATGATCCTGAGAGTTAACAGGTGTCACATGATTTATCAAGTGACCCGGCAGTGATGTTTAAGGGTTTTCACTCGTTCTCGCCATGGCACTCACTTTGGAAGATCACGTGTTTCTCAGCGAACACTACATCAAGAAAGCTTCCTTTGGGGAATGTGAAATTGCATTTAAAAGTTGCTTTGGTGGTCCTACAAAACCTTCAAAATCAATGATATGGTAACTGGTGAAGCAGTTCAGAAAAACTGGCTGCGTGAAAGTTAAAAAGCACATGTGCTAGCCAAGGGTCGTTACACCACAGAAAAAGAATGAAGTGTGGGAAAAAATGGGAGCAAGCCCGAAGAAATACTGAAACTTAAAAAAAAAATTCTCTACTTTGTCGAGCCTTGTATAAGAGCTAACACACAGAACATATTGTTACGGTTGTGGAAATTCGCATTACACCATGAAGGGCCCACAGGTGAGATATCTCTGTAAGTACATGTGTTGTTAGCCCCACCCGTTGTATAGAGGGAATTTATGTGATTCATTCGGGCTGCGACGCTTTGAGATAGCCGTTTTTCTGCCCTATCTTTTATTTAAAACGGACCAAAACTGCCAACGATGCTGGTGGGTTTTTCGCGCCATTCTTCTCCGCGCTTGGTGTGAGGGAGGAGAAGGGGAGGGGCAGCTCGCTGCCGATTGGTGGATGACCAGCATGAGGCGGTCGGGGTGAGAGAACGCCCCTCTTCGAGAACCCTCTCGAAAGAGGGTGGAGCCGAAAACGAGGGCGGAGTGAAGGGCGGAGCCCCGGGGGATAAATAGTCAGACACGGAAGGAGCGCTGTTGTTGCTCTTGCTCTCTTGCTCTCTTCCTGTCTTCCGGCTTGCTCATCCTCTTCTCTTACTGGTGGCCGCTGGCCTGGTCTTTTGTGGGGCAGTCCCGAGACCCCGCTGGCGGGACGGAGCGTCTGCCATTCCCCACACCGCAACCTCGAGCAACAATGTTTCCCCCCCCCTTCTATCCGCGCTGGGATAGCGCCGGAAACTCCGTCCGTGGCGTCGAGCGGCCAATACGTGCCGGCACGAGGCACGCCGGAGAGGACACGCTTACCACGCCAGGGCACGGTGTCGCGGCCAGGCGCCACCACGTCGACGGACGTAGGAGAGGGACTCGACGGCCCAAAGGGAAGTCACCATTTCTTTTCAGGGTTTTTGTATGGATCTTCTCGCGCCGTGTCTTGTAAAGTAAACTGTGTAAGTGTTTCCGTGTGTCGGTCTTATTCGGTTGTGGCTCTGCATTGTTGCTTTTGTTTGGGTTGATATATGTGCATTTTGACTGTTTGGCTGTATATGTGTGCTCTCTGTGTGTCGTGTGAATAAAGTGCTTGCATGTTGAACTGTGCCCGTTTCGCTTCGTCTTTTCTTTATTGACCCTCCATCCTGCTTCACGTAAGGGGTTCGTAGTGGGCTTAATACACCTGATAATTAATCGGAACCGTTGAGGCCGACGATAACACCACTCGGTTATCACTGTAGCACGGAACGGACCGCTTAAGCGGTTCGTGTCCGGAGTCGGCCTGCGGCGAGGTACGATCGCCCGGTCGACCATCCGCACAGGTACTTAGGTAGATTGAATTTGGCGAGCAACCCTATCCTGCGCGGGTGGGCAATTGACACGGTCGTGGTGGGGTTAAACCCCCACCCGTGACTAGCTCCCGGCGTTGTTCTGAGAGAGTCATGACAGAATTGTCCGTTCCGGTGGGCGAAGCGGCCGCCATTCGAGTCGAGCGGCCGATCGCACGCCAGCGGGCGCAAATTCGCAACAATATTAAAAAGGGAAAAGTAGACAAGAGTGGCAGGAGAGGGAAGCACAACAGTAGGGAACAGACATTAGGAGGTCTGTGCAAGGAAGAGGGATGGGGCACGGTACACATGATAAACAATATGGACACTACAGGGACTTTCAGGAAAGAAAACGGGAAATTTGAAGGAGGTGGGTTTGGAGTGTATTAACGGTGGTAGAAAAGATCATGGTTTTGAGGGAAGAATGAGGGAACATAAGAGATGGTGTTGTACAGCTGTTTTGAAGACCTGTAGGCAAGAGTGGGATTGAAGAGCGTGTGGGAGTTTGTTCCAGAGACAGGAAAAAAGAAGGATGAAAGAGTGAAGGTGAGCAGTGGTTCTTGATTTTGTTAGTTTCACCAGAAGGCGGTTGCTGGTGGACCTTGAGCACCCTGCAGAAATATGCGGAAATGTTATGGGGACAGAGCACAGACCGAGAAGGGGAGGGGGGCAAGGCCAGAGAGGAGTCGATAAAAGACAGAAAGACCACCGACCTTCCTGCACTGAGTGAGAGACCCAAAGACTCAGCTTCATCGCAGGAGATACCAATGATCCTAAAATGAGCTTGATGCAAGGCAGGAGCACCAGCCAAGAGGGGAGAGCAGTACCTCATCAGTTTGTGGATGAAAGCTTTGTATGTGGTTAGGAGCTCTGGCATGCCAAGGAAGGACTTTGCATGATGGAAGATGCCCAGTCGACGACTGACTTTTGAAGCCAGCTTGGAAATGTGGTTTTCCCAGGAAAGATCATGGCAAATCATGAGACCCAAAAGCTTCAGTGACAGAACTTCTTCAAGAGGATTGTTGAGAAAGTATATCTGGGGGGGGGGGGGTTCCAAATGGTCCTTTCGGAGAGACACAGTGAGAGTGAGAGATTTGTCAGGGTTGAAAGATATATTCCAAGTGTTTAACCAAGTCTGCCAAGAGTGAAGAGGCTTCTGCCTGCCGATCTGAGGGATGAGAGATGGTCCGTCAGAGGGTGGAGTCATCAGCAAAGCGATAAAGAGGATTTTCCGGAGAGTTGGAGAGATCATTGATGAAGATTAGAAAAAGCAAAGTGACCAGAACACTGCCTTGAGGAACTCCAGTCTGGATGCCTTGAGGAATTCCAGTCAGGAAGAAGAGATGAGAGAATTCCATGAAGAGCCATGCATTAACTGTGACAGGAAAGGATGTCTGTGAGCCATGAGTGGAGATTGTCTTGGATATGATAAGAAGAGAGTTTGGTGAGCAGAGCGGGATGCCAAACTGTATTGAAAGGTCAGGTTGTGTCTCGGGAGATGGCTCTGATCTCAAATCTGGCATTGAGGACCTCCCTGCATTGTTGGGAAAGCAGAAGCAGCATGTCCAGGGTAGTGTGTCCTGGAATTAATCCAATTGATGATGGGAAATCAAGCCATTGGAAAGGAGGAAGAATTTAATGTCTGAAACGATGATGGATTCCATAACCTTGCTGATGATTGGAAGAAGGCTGATTGGTATGTTGTTGCAGGGATCTGTTTTTGCATCTTTTTATGTAGAGCAGTAATGTTTGATTTCCAAGCAGATGGCAGATGACCTTGAGCAAAGGAGAGGGTGAATAGCGCAGAGAGGGTGAGCAAGAGCAGCGGAGTAGGTTTTTAGGACATGTAGGCTGATGCCGTCTGGTCTGGTTGCAGAATCTGAGTCAAGGTCTGACAGCAAACTCTGCAGCTTGTTGGGACTAAAGGACGCAGAGTCTAGAGACAGCTGGGTACGATTGGGTAAAGTGGGTACAGAAAGTGATGTGTTTGGGACACAAGATTTCGAAGCAAACACAGAGTTTAGGCATTTAGCCTTTTCACGGGCCGTGTCAGCAGTGCAGTCATTTAACGTAAGGGAGGGGATGAAGTGGGAAAAATTGAGGGAGAAAGGTGTGGGGTGGGGGGGGAAGCTTTTGAGAAAGGTGAAGGAGAGATTTGGAGGGGGAAGAGAGTGAAGTTTGCTTTGAAGAGGGAGGAGGCAGCTGATTTGAGAGGGAGGTGAGACGATGAGAGGTGGCACAGCCATGGGACAGGGGGAGAGGGGAAGGATGAGACTAGGTAGTGGTATGGTGAGGATGGGAGTGGGCAGGAGGAGGAACAAGATTTGAGGGTGTGGGAAGAGGGGGAGGTGTGATGAGGGGAAAGAAAGAGCATGTTTGAGATGTTGAGGAGTGTTCTGATTGAAAGAGTGAGATATCTGTTCGGTTGGAAAGGAGCCACAGATGTTTGAACACCATACAGTTTGTGACACCAGAGGAGGAGCTGTTAGTAAAGCAGAGGACAGTGAAGAGGTGCTAAGAGAGGAGTTTGGATGAGGAGCAAGATGGGAGGGGTAAGGAGGGGTATAACAGCAGAGTAGTTTGGAGGAGGTATATTTAATGAGGTGGGGTTAATTGGCACTGATGTTGGACAAAAAGAATGATTGATAGAACACGAACATCAGGACGTGCATTGCAAAATGAGATTTAAAAAAACTTTTTCAAATCCAGAGATGCATTTAAAGACATTAGTTGAGTTGTGGAATAAAGGTGAGTGAAGAGAACGGAGAAAGAAAACGCTACAACGGTTGGACTTTTATAGACGTTTAGCAAGACAAGCCTCATTTACGCGAACTTTACATTAGGTTACATTTATACAAAATATTAGGTTCCTTACTGACCGTTTTTAGTGTATGGGAGTTACTTCGGAATCTCAAGTAAATAAATAAATAAATAAATAAATCTTAAACCAAAGATGAGTTGATTCTGAGTACAAGTTGAGACTCAGACTTCTGGGAGGGAAAAGTATTGACTTGTACACTGAAAAATACGGTTATTTATTGTTTGTTTGGTTCTGGGGCCACAGGACAAGTTATGCTCGATCTTTGCATCTATTGATAAAAGGAGAAGTGTGTGTGTGTGTGTGTGTGTGTGTGTGTGTGTGTGTGTGTGTGTGTGTGTGTGTGTGTGTGTGTGTGTGTGTGTGTGTGTGTGTGTGTGTGTGTGTGTGTGTGTGTGTGTGTGTGTGTGTGTGTGTGTGTGTGTGTGTGTGTTGTGTGTGTTTTATATCCATTGCCTCTGTCGGCTTGTATTTGCATGAAAGGGACCGAAACCGACATCCACGGATATTTCTCGTATACCCTACATTCCCGTGAGTCCGATTTGCATCCAGGAACAGAACAATTATGGTTAACCATTTTGAAATTGCAACTCTTTCATCTAAATGCTGCAAATTATGTTTAAGAGAAACAGTGCTCTTGTTCAGAACACCGGTTCAGCTTGGAAATTGAATGAAACAGAACGATAACTTTCTGCGAATTAGCAATTCCCTCATGCTGTGAGTTCAGGGATTTGTGGGACCTCCCCCCTCCCTCTCCCCTTTTTTACTTTATTTTTATTTCCGACCACAGCTACAAAAAATATGAGAAAGCTGTCATGCTTGAGGACAAGAGAGAAGAAAGTTCACGAGGTTCGTATTTCTATATCGTTAGGGAGATATTAAAGAGGATCCATCAGGAATTCAAATTGACAATTCACACCGCATTGCAAAAGGCATTGCAGAGTTCTTGGCTCTATTGCTAATGTATACTGCGACCGCACTGTCTTTACAGATTCATCTTCGCTGTGCAATGCTTTCAGGTTGTCAGTAATTTCATTTTCTTTTCCCTTTGATGATGAACTGCTTCATGAGATGCTCTAGCGATTGTATAATTTGACCTATATGTGATTTAACCAGTTGACAGGCAGGGTGTGTTAGTCGCTCTGGCAATGGACACCTGGTTTGTGGTCAGGATGGGCTCCTGGTGATAAAAATTTCACTTTTACCGGAATATGAAATGGTATTGTCATATAGTCGGATTTATGTGACTGAGAAGCTTTATCAATGTTTTAAATATTGCACTCGCGTGTTCCATAAGTAATGCGTTACCTGTGCATATTTGGGAAATGGGGTTGGGATGAGTTGCCAGGGTGGGTTAGAGCATGGAGGTGGGGGGTTGATAGGGTGACTGGTCTATGCAAAAGGCTCAAATATACATGATAACCACCCCATTCCCCTTTAAAATCTCCCTTTGTCAAATGGGAGGCTCTGCAAGGAGCATAATTATGAAGGCAAATTGACAACTTGAAAGCAAGCATCTGGCATGCCACATCGTTATCTTGTTTATCAACCTCTACCTGTGTTTTTTTTTCCCCTGATTCCTCTACTTTCTCCCCATCCTACTACCCATTCTCCTTGCCCTCATCTCATTCTTCCAGCTGCGGTGGTTTGGATCTAATTTAGCATCTGACACCTTTTTTAAATTATTTGCATCAATAAATATTTATGAAGCATACTACGAATAAAAAAAATAATTAATTATAACATTTATATTACTCTAATACCCACTGGGACCAATGAGCAAGTCATGAACGCTTCCACAGCCGAGAATTTACCCCGAAAAGGTCGCAACTACAAAACAACTAATAGCAATAGCTACTGTAAATATACAATGACATTTTATACTCGATAGTCTGCACTGTTTCAAAATGCATGCACAATTTAACTCATTAAAATGTATTTGGAAGTCAGCCATGTTTGCACCTTGTAAAAATGTGAGGAATAACACTTTCATTGCAGTTCAAGTGTTACAAGGTCGGAGAACGTTTGTTTGGTATCACATGGGATTCATGCTATAAAATGAGGGGTGGGGTTGGTAGTGGATGGCAGCGTGTGAAACTGCCTACTTTCCTAGTTTCATTTTCCTGTGTCCCTGAATCAACCCCCCATCTTATGATGTATTGTGAAACGCAAATAATGAATTGATCACACAAGCCAAGAAATGGTGTGCAGATGAGCCAACAGAGTGGGGCACAACTTGACGGAATAACAACATGATCGATCATAATTTAGGGGAACGAAGGGTTTAAAATAGATGGTGTACATCAGGTGAAATTACTTCGGAAATAAAATGTAAATGAAAGTCAACGTTGCTTCATGTTGCATGTTTATACCAAGGTGCCAAGAGAAGCACAATGCTCAAGTGTGCAAAATGGCAGTGCAACTTACGATGAAAAAACAATACGAGAAGTACTTCTTGCACCATGATAAAATACCAGCTGCCAAAAACCTGCTGTAGCATAAGGTACAATGATTGGCCAAATACTTTTTATTTCGCAATCACACATTTGAGAGTGCAATAAAAGGTGAACGATCCTTTGTTGAAACCACGTTTTGTAAATCTGACCCACGGGTTTTGACATAAGGTCTTCAAAATGATCTTCGGCATTGGGGCATGGCGCTCATGATGGAGACTGTAAAAACATCAACAATGTCCATATCAGCTTAAAGGTCCTGTAACTCAAGTTGGAAGATGGGCAGGCAGGGTTTTACAGGCACGTAAAAGGCACTGAGCCAGAGTGTGCCTTCTTTCCCACGATGCATGCAGGAGCTTCTGGCCTGTCTCCAGGCTTGGCTTGCTGTGCAGCACGTTGTAAACAGCCCCATCCGTAATCGGGACCCGCTCACAAAGGGGCTAGTGTGCCTCTGGGCGGTGACTTGGAGCTGCCCGGCTTTCCCAATTGTTCCTGATTGATAATTGGTGGAAACCATCGTTGTTGTACAAATTCGACATTTTCATCACCTGGATGAATGTGAGGGGAAGTTTAGACAGGGATGGAGAGCTTTGAACCACTTTGGTGTGCGCACGGCAATGTGGAGTGGACATCGGACGAATGTAAAGCTGCCTGAAATTGCAAAATATCAGGGAAACTATATTGGAAATTCGATTCTAGATTAGCACTTACTGAACCTTGCCTCGCCTGTCTTATGAGCAGGTAAAACAGAGATCGGTTGAAATGCCACCACAACCCGGCATTGTAATTGTTGATAATTTACAACTCATACAGTGCTCGTTTTCAAATCTAATCAATTACATTTGATTTACTTTGACTTTTTGCTGGTGGTCACAACCTGAGATAATTTTTCAAGCAATGGAGATCATCTACACTGAATGGTAATAAGGGTACCTTTCTTACAAAACTTGGTTTACCTTACTTATCAGCTAGCCAGATAACGCCTACATGTATGGTTCCAAATCTGGTTTCAGAATATCCTTGGATTACATTCGAGTGATCCTGTACAATTTAAACGAAAATTAATTCTTATTGTTGCTTTTTCCTGATGATGTTTTGTAGATTATAATAATGCCATTTTCACAATAATTCTGCTTTGTTCAGCAGTTAAATTTGTAGATTATAATAACACCATTTTAACAATAATTCTGCTTTGTTCAGCAGTTAAAATAATACACAGCTTGTTTCGGTAATGAACCCATGCAGACAAATAAGCATGATCATGATTAATTGAGTTTGATTATAAGCTGCATGGATACAAGCTTTCAATTATGTGAACAGCACACATTGCCTGGTTGGCCTTTTTCATGTTCTTATCTGATCACGAAGCTCATGATTCTGGGATTTCAGCTTCAATTTCCAGATGATAATACTGTGCTGATTTACTTAATGTCACCTAATGATCTTGTAATTAATGTAAAAGTGCAATGTTTTCTCCTTAAATCCCTTCCCCGCTGTCTAATGTCAGAAAATGATATCAGGAGGCATCATTGTACTCGTGCGAATATTATATACACACTCTGCTACAAAAGCGTGAACACATGATTGCTGTTGATGCAATTTATTTATGAGACATCATGGGACACAGATGAGCTGCAAACCTCTGACAATGATAAATACAGAATAATTATACATATCAATTTAATTATGATCTAATCACGAAATGCTGCATTGTGGAGAATGTTTTCACATAGGGATCGAATGTGGAAGTAACAATCTCGACACCGGGTGTGTCCACCTCTGGGTATGTATGCAGCAATCACTGCATTGCCAGCATCTTCGCAGTGACCATATGAGCAGTCATACCTGAACCTGGTGAATAGCATTCTACACCTGAATCAGCTTCTGGTCCCGCTCATCAAGGATATGTGGTTGTGGCTGGCTTGGCAAGGTACGAGCATGACGATCAATATCAATGGAATGATTATGGGGGTTTTGGGACAAAGCACCTCTCAGACACTTCACCAGTAATTACCAGTTTCTAAGGCACTCTCACCAATACTTACCAGTTAATTACCCCCCAAAATGGAGAAATTAATAGAAATCAATATAATCATTGGTTTCCTGATGCAAAATTCACAAAAGTACAAAAAACAGGAATAAAATCCAATCTTCTAATCATCCTAGAACTGATTAGATTAGGACATCTTCTAATCTAAAGGTGACAAAAAAGTCTCACATATCCCAATTCTCTCCTTTAGAGCACATTGTTCATTTTCATAATTTGTTTATTATCCCCCATAAATTAATAAATTCCCATCATTATCAACTTGCACAATATCGAATTAACAATTACCCTTTAAGGCAAGATTGGTCAAGAAATCACTCATTCATTGTCACTTCATTCATTAATTTAATCTTGCTCACTTAATTCATTCAGCTCAATTCACTCAGTCATTCAGAAAGCCCATAATCATACTACTCCGAAACCAAGATAACATCACTTCCTCTGTTGGAAAATCCCCTGGTTTGATAACCAGAACCTTGTGATAATGTTGCTCAGCAACTTTCTTGCCTCAGCCGGACAACTCACATACTCAATTCCGGTGACGTGGCAGGGAAACAGAGACAGAATTATTTTCAATATTGTTCTCTATAGGGATGATGTGATTGAGCTTGAAAGTGGTTGGATGTCAATGAAAGATAGTCTGTTGGGAGTTGTTGGTGAGGTATGTGGATGGATAAAAGGACTACCGAGGCACTTGGAAACATGTTGGTAGGATGATGAAGTTGGAAAGAGGATTGGCGAGAAGAGGAAGAAGTTCAAGGAGTGGCAGAAGGCGAAGGGTACGGTGGCAGAAGAGGCAGTGTATGAAAGTTATGTTAGCCAAAAAAGGCTGCAAAGAAAGAGGTAGCAAAGTTGAAGGAGGCACATTGGAAAATGCTCAGAGAACGTTTGGATTTGGAAGAGGGTCAGAGAGCAGTATTTAGGATTGCAAAGCTGATAGCGAAAGAGAGATGCGATGTGACGGGGGTGAGTTGTTAGAAGGATGAAGAGGGACAAATCGTTGTGGACCCAGATGGAATTTAAAGAAGATGAAAGAGATGTATGGAAAGGCTGTTGAATGTAGAGAATGAATGGGATGGGAACTTAGAGAGCAACCAAATTTTAGGACTGGCAGAGAAGATAACTGAGAAGGATGATGAGGAAGTGATAAGGGCAATGAAAATTAGAAAAGCGGGATGGCCGACAGGAGTTGTGGGAGATATGTTGAAGACAGCGGGAAGTTGGGGTGTGAAGAGATGACAGAGATTTGAAATCTGGTGGTGAAGGAAGGCCGCATTCCAATGGATTGGGAACTGAGTACCCTCGTCCCTTTGTACAAGGGGAAAGGTGACCCTCTGGACTGTGGCTCATATAGAGCAATAAAATTACTGGAGCATGGAATGAAAGGTATTGGAAAGGGTGTTGTAGAAGAGGATAAGGAAGAAAGTGGAGATTGACAAAATGCAGTTTGGATTTATGCCAGGAAGAGGAATGACAGATGCGATTTTTTTTTTGTTTGTTTGTTTATTTTTTTATTGTAAGGCAGTTGCAGGAGAAGTACATGGGGAAGAGGAAGAAGTTGTTTCTTGGGTTTGTTGATTTGGAGAAAGCATTCGATAGGGTTCCACGTGAAGTAGTGACATGGGCATTGGGGATGTTGGGAGTGGAGGAATGGTTGTTCAGAGTAGTGATGGGAATGTATGAGAGATCGTGCACAGCTGTAAGGAAGAAGGACGGGAACAGTGGTGAGTTTGAGGTGAAGGTGGTATGCTGAGGTTGTTTGAGGTTGTTTGCATTGATCAGTGGGGTATGCATCAGAGGTCGGTACAAAGTCCACTACTATTTGTAGATGTGATGGAGTTGCTGGCTTGGAGTGCAAAGGAGGGTCTACCATGGGAGTTGTGTGCAGATGATTTGGTGTTGATTGTGGAGAGTAGGGATGGACTGAAGGAGAAGATGAATAAGCGGAAGGAATAGATGAAGGTGAATATCGCAAAGACAAAGGTGATGGAAAGTGGTAAAACATGTGGTGGGGTGGAAAGAACTGGGAAGTGGCCGTGTGCTGTGTGCAAGAAGGGTGTCGGAGTGAGCTCCATTCAATGTACAATGTGTGCTGAGTGAGTTCATCGAAAATGTAGTGGTGTGAGAGGGTCATTAACCAATGTGGTAGCTACATTATTCGTGTAAGATGTGAATAGAGGGAGTTGCAGATGGAGGAAATGTTGAGTTGAATCTTGGAGATGGCGTGAAGTTGGAAGGGGTGAAAACATTTTGCTACCTACGAGACATGCTGAATGGAGAAGGTGGATTAGACTTGGCGACAGTTGCTGGAGTGAAATGTGCATGGAAGAAGTTTTGGGAACTGAGTGGCGTGCTGATGAGGAGGGGAGTGTCGTTGAAGTTAAAGAGAAAGGTGTATGCTACATGTGTGAGAAGTGCGATGATTTATGGGAGCGAGACATGGGTACTGAACGTAGAGTAGCACCGAAGGCTGGAAAGGGTGGAAATGGGAATGGTTCGGTGAATGTGTGGAATATCCTTGAGAGAGAGAGAGAACAAGACAAATTATGAATTGCGGAAGATGATGGGAATAGCGCCTGTGATGGATGTTGTGAAGAGAAACAGGATGAGATGGTTGGGTCATGTGTTGAGGAAGGATGAAAGTGACTGGGTAAGAAGAGTGATGGAAATGAATGTAGAAGGAAGTAGAGGATGGGGAAGATTGAGAAAGACTTGGCTAAAGGTGGTGGAAGAAGAAATGCATGTAAGGGGCTTAACAAGGAGAGATGCAGAAATAGAACAAAGTGGAAAAGATTGTCATGGGGACTGCAAGGTTAACCCCTACTCCAACAGAGAAAATGTCCTTAAAAATACCTGTTGCTTGTCTTCATCTTCTTCCTCTTCTTCTTCTCAACAAATGTGAAGAAGCAAAGTGAAATATTTACACGATGCAGAAACCCCAGAATGGTTTCAAGGAAATATCTGATCATAATATATCACAGAGAGAGATATCCATATATATCAAGAGAAGTAAAAGCAAGATGAAGAAAAATGTTAGTTTGAAGATAAATTAGAAAAAGTACAGAAATAACTTGAAGTACTTGTTGATGAAGCAAGAAATATGATGGACTAAAAGGAGTAACAAAATATTTTTCTTTGTATAGAAAGTGCTTAAAAACAATTTTAAATAATTTTTCCTCATAAATAGCAATAAAATAAATCTCTGAAAAGAAGATTTTTAAAGAATCTTTCTACTACATGAATGTGGTGAATATGACTCATTGTGATGTCTGTAATAAGGACTTCAAATAGTGTAACATACACTTACAATCACATAAACAAAATAAAAGCTGGAATTGTTCCTCCTCCTTCCAATAAGGTACATTGTGATGTCTGCATAAAAGACGTAAAAACAAAATTTTATAGAGCACCTTCAATCACACAAGCACAAGTAAAACACAGATCTACCATACTTAGAATTTATCTACTGCTCATTTTGCTCAAAGCACATTAAAAAACAATATTGTCACGTCTGAGGTTCGCAAATGCGATATGTCTCTGTGCTGGGATCTTTTTCCCAAGGAACGGCCAAACGGGTTCCAACTTCTGCATTCAGTAAAATTAATATACAACTTTACCATTCCCCAAGATCACCCAGATTAATTAAATTTGGAGTGGTGGCATGCACAGAGAGCAGATGTATGAAAGCCGTTTTTATTTTTTTAAATCTTTTTGGGGGTTTTATTTAAAACTATACTAGACTCGTGAACTCGGTGGGTTCCCGTTGTGACAGCGGTTGATGAAAAAAAAAATCATTTCAAGAAAAAAAGATAGCTCCAGCGAACTATACCACTGAGGTTGTTTGCATTGATCAAATAGTCCCGAAGAGTACTTGACTGAATCGGGAATTGATTTTTTAATCATTTTTTTCGTTGCCCGATTTGAACAAAACTTGATGCAGCACACCATGGGCGAATGGTGAGTAAGGTGGCCCTAAAATTTTTGCGATATCGTGCACCGTTTTGGCTGTATTTCAGAAACATACATACATACATACATACATACATACAAGATAAGAGATTTAGTAATATATAGATAGATGAATAAATATGTGGAGAAAGATAGACAGGGCATGCATTTCGCCACAATCGAAGCAAGACAAAAGACACAAACAGGGATATGGGGACATGCAAAGGTTTCTACAATCTATATATAGAAAAGGAAAAAATCTTGTATCTGTATCTCTATTTGTATCTCTATCTGTATCTCTATCTGTATCTCTATCTGTATCTCTATCTGTATCTCTATCTGTATCTCTATCTTTATCTCTCTCGCGCTCTCTCACGCTCTCTCTCTCTCATGCTCTCTCTCTCTCTCTCTCGCGCTCTCTCTCTCTCGCGCTCCCTCTCTCGCGCTCTCTCTCTCTCGCGCTCTCTCTCTCGTGCTCTCTCTCTCTCTCTCTCTCTCTCTCTCTCTCTCTCTCTCTCTCTCTCTCTCTCTCTCTCTCTCTCTCTCTCTCTCTCTCTCTCTCTCTCTCTCTCTCTCTCTCTCTCTCTCTCTCTCTCTCTCTCTCTCTCTCTCTCTCTCTCTCTCTCTCTCTCTCTCTCTCTCTCTCTCTCTCTCTCTCTCTCTCTCTCTGTCTCTGTCTCTGTCTCTGTCTCTGTCTCTGTCTCTGTCTCTGTCTCTGTCTCTCTCTCTCTCTCTCTCTCCCCCCCTCTCCCCCCAACTTTGGGTGGGGTGTAACTGGTTATGTTGCTGCAGTCTCACGTAGGGTGTGGGAGGCGGTGGGGTATGTCTCTAAATTTTCTATGTAAATGTGTACCATGTAGCACCACCTGGTGGTGGCAGAAGGTATTGCAATTTACAAATTTCCTTTGGCTACAAAATGTTGCTTATTCATGTTTCTCTTCCCACACAACATCGGGCAAACCTGCTCGTGATGAATAAGAACAATTCCTAACCCACTAAGTGCCACAGACCACACTCTTACAAGCAATGGAAATGCAAGCGAGGAATTCCCTTTGGCGATGCGTGGAGTGCAGGGGTCCGCAGACTGCTCAGCAAGTGCATTTCCTTACGGGTTTGATTTGTTCACATTGTAACACCCAGTCCGACTCATCAAAATGCTTTGCTCTTCTCCAGTCCCCCTTAGTCACTTGGGTGCTTTTCAAACATGAAGGGCACCATCATCCGGCACCATAGCTTTATCAGTTGGATTTCTGATCATGACACTTTTATTGGCATTCATAGAAGTGGTTTGTCATTGTGTTCTTCCAGGCAGTGTGTATACTACATGTATAATCCTCGCCATTGTTCTCCATAAGATAATCCTCCATTACTGGAAATATGTGCCAGCTGCCTGCATAGCCATTCACCACCTGCTCCCATAGTTTCACATAACCCTGATCGGGATTATGAAATGGGGTAGTCCACCTTGCCCAAGGGTGGCCCATGGGTTAACAAATGCAAAGCCCACCTCCTTTAAGAAGGATTGCTGCCTTTACGTCATGAAACCCTTTGCCTTTGCTTTGAAAACCTGAACTACAAGGCAGCGAAGAATTTGAATTCAGTTTCCTTCCCCAGACGAGCTGCCTACCAAGGCTAACGAGCTCCATCTGCCCAAAGCAAATGGTTTTTAGTTGCCAGGGATTCGCCTTTCACCTCTACACCTATTAGTAAAAACAATTCCTCCATGAGAAGGCTGATCTGAGGTTAGACTGTCAGAGAATGGTGGAGACGCTTAACCATTGATGTATTTTATGCACGTTATGGTTACTATTCCTTTATTGGGGTCATATAAGTATATACTTTCTGGTGTGAACTCCACTTTGTGCAGTGTCCTTTGGTAACTTACTATGTGCTTTGGTAACTGCTAAATGACCATGCATTCTGGCCCTGTGGGCAAAGATGTATGTTTGTTTTAACATGTGCTTTGGCTTTGGGCTCAAGCACAAGCGTATGTTAGTTTATCAAGCTTTATTTGACTGTGCATTGTAACCTTCGGGTGAGAGAGAGGACATCCGACTTTGTGACAATGCTTGATTTTTTTTTCAGACAACAGGGGCCCCAGCAGATGAAAAATGGAGTTTCTGGGACACCCATTCAAATGAATTGGGAAAAAGGGAAAAAACTTTCTGACTCAAGCCCCAAAAGCTCAAAATAGGAGACTGATTTTCTCCCCACCTATCCCCTTCCCCTTAACAAGCAAATGAAAGATTGAGACTTACTGATTAAAGCACTTCTTCCCTTTCATATTTTCATTCCACTCAAAGAGCGAATCAACGAATATTTGTTCATGTTCTGCTTCAGGGAATAACTTAATTTTCTTATAACATTAATTTCCATCGAGTATATTCACAAAGAATAACTTGGAATTTGGTTCTTGGTTTCAGTGTCTTTGTTGTGCAGAAATGAAATGATAAACTTGTCTTAATGCTCTTATTTTTCATGGTCTTTCCAAATTCAACATTATGTGTTATTTTATGTTAGTTTTTCTCAAAATCATTCAAAGCAAGCTGTTTCATTTTCATGTAAAAATGAGTCAGACTGCTTGAGAACTGCAGCAAAAATGCGACTCGTTTCCGATGTGAGACACACCCTGAAAACCCCATTGTTGTGTAATCTCCCATGATGTCATCAACTGGAGGCTATTTATCACCAACGCAAACTTTGTTCTTATTCAGTCTTATTCAGAAAATGGAGTGTTTTAGAAGAGAACTCTGACCTTGCAGATCAATCGTTTTCACAAGATGAGAGGTGAGATCCTTGAACCCATTCATTATAATGATTCTTGAACCTTGAATAATGATATAATCCTTGAACATTATAAATAATTATTTGTTGTTTTATACAGAATTAAATCAGTACATAACCAATAATTATTATGTCTTTTTCAAACAGGTTGTCCCCAAGAAGAACATCGTTGATAACTGATCTGGAACAGGAGACATTTGCATATACGACGAGTGGCAAAAAATGAATGACTTCCTTAAAGACATTCAATTGTTCAGAAGAGAATTGAAGGATATTTTTGTTGGCTGGAAAGAAGTTCTCTCACGTCCTCTGACCTTGAATGAGTTGAGTCGAAGGTGAGAAATTATCCGTGTGTGTGTGTGTGTGTGTGTGTGTGTTTGTGTGTGTGTGTGTGTGTGTGTGTGTGTGTGTGTGTGTGTGTGTGTGTGTGTGTGTGTGTGTGTGTCTCTGTCTTTGTCTCTGTCTTTGTCTCTCTGTCTTTGTCTCTCTCTCTCTCTCTCTCTCTCTCTCTCTCTCTCTCTCTCTCTCTCTCTCTCTCTCTCTCTCTCTCTCTCTCTCTCTCTCTCTCTCTCTCTCTCTCTCTCTCTCTCTCTCTCTCTCTCTCTCTCTCTCTCTCTCTCTCTCTCTCTCTCTCCCTCTGTCTCTCTCTCCCTCTGTCTCTCTCTCCCTCTGTCTCTCTCTCCCTCTCTCTCTATCTATGTCTCCATGTCTCTGTCTTTGTCTCTCTTGAGTGTTGACTCATTATTATTATTTTATTTTTTTCAGTTTAAACACCTGTCTGGATGAACCAAATACACAACTTAATCTTCTGGAGGAATCTGACATGACACTCAATCTTCTGGAGGTAAATGTTATATTTATTATTTTATTAATATCATAATATAATCATTATATCCCCTAATTGTTCTTCCCTCTTTGTTTTGAACAGAAAATGTTGACCGAGTTTCAAAATCACAAACCATCAGACTGCTGCGAAAGAAGATTTTGTTCAATGTTTGTAATCTTGTTTTTTTATACTAGTACGTGGCCGTACGTGCAAAAAAAAAATTTAAAACCATGTGCCAGAAACAACAACCACACAGGCCGTTCCTTCGCTCTCGCGTGCCCGTACGTGCGTGGCCGTATGTGCGTGGCCGTACATGCAAACCAACAACAAAAAAATTCAAACAACTACACAGGCCGTTCCTTCGCTCTCGTAAACGACGACTGGATTGGGGTATTGTGTTTATCTATAAATGCGCATAAGAAATCGAGAAATTATTAGAATACAGTAAGTCATCACCATCAGCTAGTTCTTAATTGTAACCCGTAATGGGGAACGCGGCTGAGGATCTCTTCCCCAACGGCAACGCCTACGCAGCAACGTGTCCTGTCATTGGTTGGTAAATAAATGGCCATAACTTGGGAAGCACTTGTCCGATTAATATCAAACCTTGAAAAGGCACATACTCAGGTCCCCAGCAATATAGCTGGCAAGTTTCAATTAGATCGGATCAGTGGTTGTCGAGAAACAGTGGTCACAGACACACACACACACACACACACACACACACACACACACACACACACACACACACGCACACACACTGCTGGAATTATGGATAGATATGTTTTCTTTATAATTATCCGATTTTGAATTACAAGAAAAGAATAAAGGAGATGTAAAGGTAAGGGGGGAGGGGGTTGGGGGAGGGTTAGTGTTGGGGGGGTGTAGGTGTGCTCCCCAATGACCCACCACCCCCTCATCCCTCTCCCCTCCCCTCCCTGTGTGTGGGGGTGGGGTGAGGGGGGTGGTCGGTCAAAGGTGGTGGTGCACAGGGGGGTGGGGCTTGTGTGGGTGGGTGGGGCTTATGTGGGTGGGGCTTCTGTGGATGTGGTTTTTGTGGGTGGAGTTTGTGTGAGTGGGGTTTGCTTGTGTGGGTGGGGCTTGCATGAGTGGGGTTTGCTTGTGTGGGTGGGGCTTGCTTGAGTGCGGTTTTCATGGGTGGGTGGGTCTTGTGTGAGTGGGGTTTGCATGGGTGGGTGGGTGGGGCTTGTGTGGGTGGGGCTTTTTGTGGGTGGAGTTTGTGTGAGTGGGGCTTGTGTGGGTGGGTTGGGCTTGTGCTGGTGGAGCTTGTGTGTATGGGGTTTGTGTGGATGTGGCTTGTGTGGGTGGAGCATTTTTTTTTAAAATGAAATAAACATGTTGTGTGTGGGAACTAATAAACGAATCACTAATTATGTGGATATGATGGATGTGGATGTGGCTTATGTGGGTGGGGTTTGCGTGGATGTGGCTTATGTGGTTGGGGCTTGTGTGGATGTGGTTGCATGGGTGGGGCTTGTGTGGATGTGGCTTTTGTGGGTGTGATTTGCATGGGTGGGGTTTGCGTGGGTGGGTGGGGCTTGTGTGATTGGGGCTTGTGTCGATGGGGCTTGCGTGGGTGGGGCTTGTGTGGATGTGGCTTGTGTGAGTGGGGCTTGTGTGGTGGTGGCTTTTGTGGGTGGGGTTTGCGTGGGTGGGGCTTGTGTGAGCGGAGTCAAAAAGGGGTGGAGTCGAAAAAAAATTCAATTTATCTTTTGTCTTTTGTAATTCCTGTGAATAAAATGAACCTAAAATCTCTGCCCCTTTTAATTCACATAATTTGTAAGTCCAAGGAACTGTACCGACGACATCAACAATTTTAAACATTAATTTGTCCATCGCTTTGTATAACCTTTTTCAAAATGAGATTTCCACCTGTATATTCTTACTATATCACCAACTTTGAACTTGGGGTTTCTGACATTAATCTCTTTTTCATATTTTAATTTTGTAAATGTTTCTGATGGCTTCGTTTTTGTTGAAGTATGAATTGTGTCATTGTACTTATCTACAATATCCTGAATTAAAGATAACCATTGTTGAGAACCGGGTTGAGATAATTTTTTATGTAGTCTCTTTTAAAGTGCGATTAAAACGCTCAATAACAACCGCTTTTCCTTCATTAAAGGTGCTGCATTATGTAATGCTGTTATTTTAAAGAAAATTCATAAATGTTTTGTTGTGGAACTCTGTACTCTCATCAGTCCAAAATTTTTAAGGTTTACTCTTGCTTTTATTGAATATCTGTTGGAAAGGTAACATAAGAGTATTACCTGTTTTGTTTTTTAAAGGGACAACCCATGCATATCTACTCCTCAAATCAATAACTGTTAAAACATAATTGTACCTCATATCATAATTGAGTTCAATTAAATCAGCGGACCAGATATAATCAACTTCCTTGGATTAAACCTTCCTTCTATGAAACTTTGTGATTATTGGTTTATGTAATTCATCAGCCAATTGCTTTCAATCTTAATGACATCATTAGAGCCTATACGTTTTTTTGAATTTCCAAGTCCAAGTTTCAATTTAGTACTGATCATCTTCTTCATGATGAACCTATCAACTTTTTCTCTCAAGGTTGGATTTTGTATCAGGCAAATTATACAACATTTCTCTGTCGGCTTCATGTTTTTTCTTCCAACGTTGTGCTATTTCCATTATCAATATCGTGCCTCATGCACACTTTATCAACCCTATTTAGAGGTTTGCTCCACGGTTTAGGATTGTCAGCCTCATCTAATCTTTTATTCAAGTTTGTTCCTGGACCACAGAAAGAATACCCAGGTAGATGTAATTCCTCTGGTATTCCAATTGTTGTAAATTTACCCTCTGATAAAAACTTTTGTATATCTCCCCCTCCTTTGTGTTTGGTGATGAATTCACTCTTTTTTGAGCTACATATCGAACATGTGCCTTTTTGTATAACCCTACTATTTTTACTTTTAACATACGTGATATTTTTACTCTTGGTTTTCTTTTTACATTTTAGACAATAACTCATTTATTTATGTGAAATATTCCGACAGAGTGCGAAAATCTTTTTAGTTTCCAACATGCACATTTGAATCTTGATTTTTAAAACATAAAGAATCCTCAGAAATATTTTCACTCTCTCCTCCATTTAGTTAAGAAGAAAAAATGCAAAACTTTAATCAAAGTCAATTACACCAACATCATCAATAATATAATCTTTTCCTTCTTTCTCTTCTTTATCTCCACTTTCTCGTTTAAATCTTCTCCCTGAAACTGATGTTAATAGTCTTGATGCATATATTTCTAATAAACTTGTCAATTCTTTGTTTTCCTCCTCGGTGCATTGATTTATTTATTTTCTGTAATACCTTTGATCTTTTTTATAATCTCACTGGTTTCCATATTATTTATTTATTTTTTCTCTCTCTTTCCTCCCTCTCCCTCTCCTCCTTCTCCCTTTCCTCCTTCTCTCTTGTCTCAGTTTCTTCAACTCCTTCCTCATCCCTTACTATCCTTGAACCACTTCCACCCCATAGAATATCATACATATATTCATCTGGATTATGCGATACTCTTGAATCCACAATTATTTTTCTCATTTTAGCAAACCAATATGATTTGTTGATGATTTCGAAAAGAGTTTTATATTTCATCACCTTTAGAAGTTCATTTTTATTTAATATTTTAATCAAATCTCTATTTGTGAGTTTTTTAACATCAGTATCAGGCTAGTTCTTAATTGAAAAATGTCCGTGTGTATGTTCCAATTAATAAGGAATGTAAAATCGAACACCCTTTTTCTTAGAGGTTTCCTTGAATGCAAAAATTATAATTTTCTTGAATGCTTCTTGCTGTCATTTATGTGTCTGAATTATATTACAGATTATTATGATGACACGAAACACCACTCCATCTTCCTGTTGTTAAATCAGTTTGTATTCCTCGACTTTGTCTAATTATCCAATTTCCTTCCCTCTTTGTCATATAAACTATTGCTTCACCATCATATAATTTCATATTCCCGAAATTGTGTATTTGTTGTTTGCTAATTGTGCTTCCACATATCTCCTGATTATTACCAGGAGGATAATATTCTTCTTTACGAGACCGATAAAAATCGTGTAGGTCTTCTAGGTGAATGAAAAAGACCAATTATATCCGAAATCACACATATTATACCTCCATTTCTCTATTCTCATATTAACTATATATACTTCCTTCTTTATAAAATTCAATACTAAGCAGATAATTGAATTTAATTTAAAAAAGGTGTATGGTTTGTTGAACCAGGTGTTGTGGTTGTAAATTCCACTTGTCTAACAAAACGTGCCGTTTTATTTAAAGATATATATTGTGATAAATCACTTAATCTCACCAAGTCATTCGCGTCAATTGGGTTTGGATAACTTATTAATTTATAAACATTTTTATCTTGCCAAAACGAAGTTTTTGCAAGATATGTTATTCAGCTTGTATGTTTTTTTTTGTTGTTGTTTGTCTGTAATCACATATAAAAAATTCTGCAGAGCACTGTTATCATTGGAAATTTTTGTAACTTCGCATATCAGAGGCCTATAGAGGCCCCTTTCAGTGCACAAAATTTTGAAGGTCAAAGGTCAAGGTCACTTTGTCGCAAATCAGGGGAGTCGACGAAACCCTTATTTTTTGAGTAATTTTGATCGGATCGTCTTCAAACTTCATGGGAATATAGGTCATGGTCTGGCGCTCAGCTGATTAATTGTTGGTGGCGATTGGCCTTGACGTTCATGGTTAGCGCTGAAGATCAAACATATTTGACCCCAAGGTCAAATTTTCAAGTTTTAGGAACCATATCGTGTAGTACCTCAAATTGAATACCTCGACGAGTGCTTTCTAGATATGTCAAGCTTGAGACATATGACGTCATTTGTTGACGTTATGAGGCAAACGCATATTTTCATGGTTACTCTGTGGAACGATTATCATCGGAATCTCTCGTAGGCAGATATTCCTCAAGGAGTCGCTCCTGGTGGATAGCAGCTCTGTTCACCTCAGTGTGACCTTAAAGAAGTCACACATGGTCACCTTTTGGCAAGATACGGGTCACCCTGCGGGTGACATTGGTTTATTTCCTTGTTCATATTAATATTTTTTGCTAAACTATATTTCTGTCTTCAGCCTGTGCCTTTGTGCAATAATTTGATAAATCAATATCCAGTTCTTGGGATACACCAAACATAGAACCATCTTTTCCAACATGTCATTTATATTGGGTTAAAAATAATGTCATTAAAAAATTTATTTTTGTTGAGTTGAAATAACACATATAGACATAACTGACCACAACACTTGGAATTTAATTCTTGGACTTGAAATGTTTGATAAACACCATTCTGTAAGAATTTTATTACTTCAACAGGTGGTGGAAGACCATAACTATCAAAATAATGCTTTGACTGTTATGATTCTTCACCCGGCCGAGTGATGATATAGTCGAATGAGGGTTCTCGAATGATACAATTTATTTCAGAAGATGGCACTACGCATGCGGAATGTGGCCCAAATGCCCTTCAGTCAGGTGCCCCAGGACTTGCCCACTGCCACTTTTGTCTTGCCCACTGCCACACGTCTCCCATTAAGTTGTCCTATACAAATTTTATGTTAAATCCACACCATATTAAAGGCGCTACAAGTCTACATAATATTAAAGGCACTACAAGTCTACATAATATTAAAGGCAATACAAGTTTACACAATATTAACAGCAACATTATTATTGAGGCAATTCTTCAGAAGCAAGTAGCAGTGGGAACACTCAAGGCACGGGTGTAAGCACGTCCAACGCAGGAGTCGCATCTTGCGCTGGAAGATAAAAGCAACACGCACTCTCTCCTGTGTTAGTCATCTGCTTCAACAAAGAGGAATGGTTGTAGACCTTGGCCTAGGTCCACGTGTATGATGTCTAACTGGGGTCCCACCTGAAGGCCCTGGTCGTCTCCCTCCCCATTACTGGCTGAATCGTCCTCATCAGAGAGTTTGCTGTTAATTATTATAATGGCCTGGGTGAGGGGTGACGCAGCGCAGCATTTCTTTAGACAAATGGTAATGAGACATTTGATCAGAAATACTCCAAAAATGATTCCCATGACGATTAGGAGTGCTGCCCCTACCAGGCGCAGTAACCAGTCTCCCCAGTCATGCAATATAGATCTCCACCCTGCGTAACCCTCCTTGCGTTCCACTCGATCGCAAGTGAGAGCTTCAAGCCTTATAGGTGAAAAACACCTCAAAGTGAAATGTGTTCTTCTCCAGGAGGTTACTGTATTTTCACAAGATTTCACAACTATATTCCAAAAGAGTTCCTTTAGTGGCCCATGGAACTCGGGTAATTAGAGATGCGTGTTGACCACATATGAATCCTATTTGTGCAAAGTGCCCCTGCTGGGTTTTGTCTCGCGTTTTGTTCTGCCAAGCCACTTCTGTCTTTTCTGCATTTTCTGACGCCCCCCCCCCCAACAGGTTTTGTCATAGCATAAGACCATCTAATCGATTTTATGTCCTCGTTTCGTTCTACCAAATCGTAAGTTCCCTCGGCCTGTACGCAGAATAGTTCTATGAGCTGCTGTGGCTGGATGGTTGTCAGCACTCTTGAAATGAGTGGTGCGGTCTCGCCAGGTTCCTTTGAAAACATCTTTACCTTATCTAGTTCTTGGTTGTATGTTTTCCCCAACCTTGCGTTTTCACCCGCTTCCATTCTTTCTCCAGCCGCTTCCCTCCTATGTCGCTGTGGGGTTGGTACTGGTTCATTTCCATGTCCCCCTTTGCCAGCCATTCCCAAAATAAAAAAATAATTTCCCTATTTTCCTATTACATATAACACCTTTGAACATCCCACAAGCCATCACCTCACAACACATGTCCCTCAATATGTTACTTGGGTCCTGCACAGCTGCAACTTTGCCTTTGGCTAATACCTTTGGCAATTTGAGATTGCGCTTTTGGTCCAAACAACTTTCATCCATCTTTCAGATATATTTTTCCACAATATCAGTGCAAAAATCATTAATCTTTCACTTAACAAATTGAAACTCCTACCACAATAGGCTCCTCTTTTCACTCTGCTGGTTGACAGGCCTCGTTTCTTTCTCTTGAGTGTAATTTTACCGTTGTGCATTTTATAACAGCCAAGTGGTGTTGTTGGCTGCTGTTCACAATCTCTTCTCACAGAGATTTTTATTTTCCAAATGAAGAAACGAGCATTTATCAGTTGTGTAATATATTTTCGAAACAGTGCGAATGTATTAACTTACTAAAAAAAAACAATCTGTGTTTTAATTTTTACTAACAACAATGATTATATGTCGTGGAATTTTCAACTCAAACGTAATTTTACTTGCTAGACGGTAAACGCAACTCGTAGCCTGGTATTGGCTCGGTGGGTGGGGTAGGGTAGTAGAGTGGGGTAGGGTAGTAGGGTTGGGTGGCGGCTCGAGCTGCCCAGGTCCTGAGTTCAAGCCCCGTCGGCCGCTGAATTAATACACCAGGGGGTTGACTGAGCCTGTCATCTCTCCCGAGGTCGGCGAAATGAGTACCAGTTCCCGTGTGTGTATTGGTAGAGGGGCACTGCATCATTGACACAGCCGCGCCTCAAGAAATGATAACTCCCCCGGCAGCCAAGCTGTCACACGACCATAACACATCGCAACCCGAGACACCATAGTATTCACCTCAAGCCTGAGATAAGCGGTCTATTTTTCGCCTGAGAGAGCTCGCCCGACATCATGCCCCATGCCTAAATCGTAGCGATCTACATATTATGCAATTTATATTCGACTTCGTAAATTACACGGCACTTTTTGGCACGGTCGATTCAACACGGCACGGATGTACACCCGGTTTAGCTGTAAACCTTCGCCCTGGCGCTCCACACGCAAGGCACCAAACTCCTGAGGTGTCTTACGAGGCAAGCGAGCACTCACCGGCACACCGATCAAGGATCAACCACAACTTCCTCCAATCGTACCGATTTTCAACAACCATTAACTCACTCATTCTTAGTTCATTCACACCAATTCATTATACCATTGCTATACTCAAAAAAATTATAGTTTTCATTATTCATTATAGTGCACTTGTAATGAATGAGACGAAAACCAACCAATTTTCTGAGCCTCGACCTTGTTTCCCAACAAACGTAAATTTCCTTTATCTGTGCCATTCATTTCCTCTTTGCTTGCTTGAGTCGGATACTCAGAACTTCATGTTATGTTAGGCCGGAAGTGATGTTCCACAACCAAGCACAACCGGAAATCAACGTAATTTAATCGTAATTTTTACGGAAACCCCCAAAGGACATCCCCAAACCTTGTAACATGGTAAAATTCATCTCCCAGATCCTAACAATAAGCCGTTCTTCGCGAGAACAATTCTCAGCTTTCTGCTTGTGCCTGCAAAAACCTGTGGTCCCCGCACACGTAACCGTCCTGTGTGCTTTATATACTTTCCTCTTTAAGAGTGGGTTTTCAGATCGGATTTGCTTTTTCATACACCGAAACCTTACGTGCCTGCTTCACACTCAAGCTTAGTGCAGATTTCATTTTAAATTCCTGTCTTGCTTGGAAACCACAATCCATATGTGTTAGACACACAGATACACAGACACACAGAGACACAGAGACAATTCGGTAAAAATAACACTCTGAATGACATTCACCCAGCACTATGAATTAGCAGCACATGCGTCGTGCAGTCATCCTTGCTCCGGATTTGGTGTGCGCAATTCACCTCGTCCAAAGTCTTCACATTTACGATGACGACCAATCATTTTCTCTGTACAAACATACAAGTTGTTCCACACATACAAGTTCCAGGTTGTAACACTCAACTTACGTCAAACACAAAACTCAACCTTCCCCACCACATTGTATTCACAAATACATCCAAACAGGTAACTCTACAAACAGCCCTTCTCCTGGCTCATTAACATTGTGTTTATTTTTGTTTTTTTTTCCCCTGTTGGTTCAAGATTCCCTCTGAATCTAATCGCTTACGTCCTGTCTCAGTTTGTGACTCCGTTAGCCCAGCTGCAAATGCTCTCCAGTGTTTTCCACTTTCACCGATAACTTTAAGTGTTGTTCCTTTGGGTAACTCTATGTTCTTTGCAGAGCTATTCCCCATCTTATGTTCTTAACTTGTCAACCGCCTAAAGCTTTAGTATTGTCTCCTTCTATCATGGGATCAGAATCCCCCTTTCTTGCATACCGCCTGATAGCTTTCTTTCCTCTCTTTAATGTGCAGGATCAAAGTCCCGCTCTACTCAATCACCTTTAGCCTTCTCTCTTATGGACGGGCCTTTAACCCTCCCCTTTATGGTACAGGATTCCAACCTGTTCCATCGTTTCTACAGGACTCTAACCTGTTTTTATTACTGCAGAATACAGGACTCAAACCTGCTTCCCAATATTTCACTTGGATATCCTTATCCTCTACCTTTGCCAGTCCCAAAATACGGCCTGCCAGCCCTCTTTGTGCCCTTCAAACAAACCGCATTTGAATCACCTCATATGTTTTACCATTACAGTTCTTGATCCGAGCAGTTCCTGGAGCTGCGTCCAGCGGGGCACTGCCCACCAAGTGTACAATTTTCACCTAACTCGGGCTCCCTGTCTTAGGTGCCCTATACATGCAATTTCCTCGTACTTTTTAGCTGAACCCTTGCGATCGCTGTTCACCAAGTGGAGTCCCGCTGTCCACACCGCCAGCATCAGTCGAATCCCATCCTAGTCGCCAAAATGTTATGACTCTTCACCCGGCCGAAAGATGACAGTCGAATGAGGGTTCTCGAATGATACGATTTATTTCAGAAGATAGCACTACGCAGGTGGAATGCGGCCCAAAGGCCCTTCAGTCAGGTGCCCCCGGACCACATTGAGATTCTTACTTCAAAACAGTTGTATATATAATCACAAAAAAGCAGAACTGGGTGTGGACTAAAAGTGTGTGCTAAGGGATAAATAAATAAATAAATAAATGCAGCAGTGGGATTCTTTCCCCCCTCCCTAGGGGCCTAGGGGAAGTTGAATCGGTCAATTGTCAGATATGCAACCCAACAGTTTATCTTGCAAACTAATGATTTTCTAAGCCTCCTACACTGACACATGTTGATAGCAAAGGCGAAACTCTGGTGATGACTAAGAACAGGAATGTGTGGGATGTCAGCATACAATGAAAGAACAGTTCCCTCCAAGGACATGCAGCTGTGCAGCTGCAGAAAAACAGGAAGAGTGAAAAGCTGTCCAAAGAAACAGTTAGGGCAAGATGAAAAATTTAAAGCAACATTTTAAAGCAAGGTTTGAATCCTGACAGCTGATTAATATACAAGTATTGACTATTGATTATTCAACTATGGCTCAAATGTGACCACCGAGCATATCATTCATCACATTGACTATTAAAAATACAAACCCAATGAGAACTGTTCCCATTATTATCTTCTAAGTTCATAATGATATTCTTTGTATGTTTAGACACGTTTGTTAATTCATCTCTCAAACAAATAACCACATTATGAATTTTTAATTTCTTACAATATTTGATAAGTTCTAAATTTGATGTTGTATTCTTTCCAAATTCTTTAAAACCACTCATCAATGCTCATTTATTTATTAGAAAGATATAATCCATTACCCCTTTTAGTTAATTTTACACCTGCTTGTGCAATAGAAGAAAGCATAACTCCAACTAACAATCTCGCTTTATCAGGCAGACTTTCAAGTTTTTCAGCAAAATCTACAATTACACCACTTCCACTAATTTGCTTCTCCAACTATTTGTTATGTCTTTCCAACTCTTTTTGAGCCTGGAGTTTAGCCTTCCTTTCATTGGCAGTTTTTGCCGCTGCTGAAATAACACCCCTCAATGCTACAGCCGCACTTAAACCAGCAAATAAAGGAATTATAAATGGGAGAAATCCTCCACTTGTCTCTCTTATTGAAGATTTCTTCAACATTTGTTTTGATATTTTAATTTTAAGTGAGCCAGTATCGTTCAAGATTTTCACCTGTTCTCTTGTGAGCAAAACATCAATTCTTACTGCTCCTTTTCTCTGAATTGTATTAACATTAATCATACAAGGCTTTTGATTTTGAATACAAGATGATAGTTTATGAAGATTGATTTGATTTACATATACCCCAGTTGGCACTTTACTACTCATTTATTTATCAAAACAAGCTCAAATGAGCTAAGATCCTTGTCCTCTTAATGATGACTTCATAAAAATGAATATGACGTCATTGTGATGTATCAGGTTTGCGATAAATTATCTGTGCTAATGCGTGGCTTGATTCCCGCAAACAAAATTTAAACAGCTTGCCTAGTTTCGGAGATAATGGTATTGGAGATTTCCATTAGCGGCGATATTATGATGTCAACTTTTTTTCTAGAAAGAATTTCCAAAATCGGAGATGGTTACTGCCTGTGTGTGCACTTTCTGCATATGCATGGCAAGTTTAACGAAGATCCAATGAAAACTCTTGGTTGTGAAACAAAAAATGTCAAAAAATAGGAATGACGTCATAAAAATTGATACGACGTCATAGTGATGATGTATCATATGTGCGGTAATTCATCTCTGCTAATGCCCTGTTCGATTCCCGCAAACAGAATTCAAAAAGCTTGCCTCGTATCAGAGATAATTTTTCGGCGATTTCCATTTGCGGAGATATTTTGATGTCATAACTTTTTTTCTAGGAGGAATTTTCAAAATCGGAGATGGTTACTGTCTGCACAGGGTATTTTTACATTTGTGCATGGCTCACAAAGTGGGTATGCTGTGGTATGTTTGTGGGAAATTCCAGATAAACTATTATGAGGAACTTAGACAAACCATCAATGGTCAGAAATTAAAGTGGACATCTTGGGGAACCTGTAGAAACTGGCAATAGCATACTCTCCATTTCCCTGTTTTACTAAAGATGAATTAAAGCAACAGAATATGGGTATTGTAACCTTCGAAATGTTAGTTTGATTGGTAAAAAAAATATTTTACTGTACGTTTCTTATGTGACAGTTATTTTGAGTGTGGTGACTCAGAATGTGAACTGTTGTGTCTCTTTTATGTTTTGATGATGTTCTGTCTCCCTATTCGGGTTTTCTGGCATCTACCCTATCTGATGAAATAATGGATTCGTACATAACCCTTCGTGTCCACTGCATCGAGAAAAATAAGGAGTCCAGTGTTGATAATGTTTCTTATGATTTTTCTTCCAAATCTCCCTTAATTTCTTGGAAATATGACAGAGTCAAAGGGCAGAAAAATATAGATCGAAATTGTGATCAGAAGAATAAAATTCAGACCGCAAGTAATCCCCTCTTGATTTTCGTGTCAGTCCCATTATGTACGAATCATCATCTCTTGTTGGACCCAAATAACGCTAGATTAGAAAATCTTGCCGTCTTGCAAACTTCCCTGATTGATGGATATAATAGGCACTTGCAAGCATGTCAGCACATTTCCATTCACCGTCGAGCGCAGCATTTGTCTTCCTGTCCGTGTCTTTGTGAGAGCTGTAACGTACGAATCCAGCGTGAGGACGCCAAGCTGAACAAGGTGACTCGCATTTGTCTGATAATTCTTCATTTTAACCAACGCTATAATTTTTTTGGTGATTCGTGTGGATCCGAGAGGTAAGAATTATATTTTTCTTTTCATGTTTAAAGTGATTATTTTCAAAAGTTCGAAAGAAATAGATTTGATTTTAACGTTATTTTTCGCTTGCAAGTGTGGCTTTCTTTGCTTCTGAACTCGTCTGTGTTTTCTTCGTTATTTATAACATCGGACTCTCTCAAAATGTGTTGTTTTTTATTTCTTTTTCCTGTCACATATTGAGCCTGTTTAAAAAGGCAGAGTAAAACTTATCTGTTTCTTATCCCAAAATATAATATTTACGTTGTTTTTTTTCATCTGATTCTGTACATAATGCTGACGCCAAGCTCGAAATTCGAACGTGTATTTACAGTGTTGTATATATTCAGTGGTAACTTTAAAACCGGACGTGCTGCAGGTCTAAAAATTTAGATTTAGCTATTTGAATACATGCAGATTAACATAATGGGTGCATTTCATGTTTCCCAAAACTTCTTTTTGCCCTTTGTGTAACAGTATGTGCACCCACTTTGTGAGCCATGCACATATATTTGCCAAGTTTCAGGAAGTTTCGATGAAAACTGCAGGCTGTGAAACATAAAAATCCACAAGAAGAAGATGAAGGACAACAACGTGAGTAAGACTTGGAGATCCTCCATGAGGATCTAAAAATTATGTGACACGAATCATAACACCATTATCTGTATTAATCTGTAATTCTGTTTCTTCCAAAAGCAAACAATATGTATTGACTTCTTCACTCTCTCCTCTTTCAATGTATAGGGAAGTATCCACTTGATTAGACTTTTATAGTTTCCTTTTGAGCACTCAGGTCAATCGCATAGATTGTATACAGACTTTTAAATGCTGTCCTATCCAAAATGGGTTCTTTATTTCCATTGCTTACACACACCATTTGGTAAGACTTGTATGCTTCAGCATAATCATTTTTTTCCCAATTTTTTTTCCAATCTATCTCGTGGATAAAATGTTCCATCTTGAGAAACACGAAGTTGTTTCACCTTAGCATTATCACTCAATGCATTATTCTTATCAGTAGCAGTATCACCATCTGTTTTTTTTTTAAATGAGCCACAGATATCGTGGCTTTCCTTCCAGAACACCCAAATTCCATGTGTGAGTGGTTTGGTTGAGTTTAACGTGTTGGCATCTTCTTTTAAGGTATGATACGTTGAGTGTTTCTTTGAGTTAAGTCTTCTATTCAACATCTCTTCTGTTTTAATATTCGGAGTATATTCGCTAATATACCAAATAATTTCATCAATAACAAATTTATTCTGAGCAGCAAAGGCATTAGCCACACCAAAAAGCAATTTATTTTCATTATCATTCCTTTGCAGTTGAAATCTAATTTTAAGACCAAACAGAACTTTATCATGATCACAAAATCCAAATATACCTTTAAGAGGAACTGCCACAGTAAAACTATAACCTGTTTTTGTATCATCATTATACATTCCTTACCTTTGACTATATCCAGGGTCTGTGTTTGTTCCTGTTGCCATATCAAGAATAAAAGCTTAGACAGCCCCCTTTCCCATCTTATCACGAAAAGAATATAGTGTAAATTTCATCATTTCAGATGAAGCAGAGACATAATCATCCACTTCAACTTCTTGTGCTCCAATATACAAACGAACACCATCAAACGTTTTCCAGAAGAAATCATTTACGAGTGTAGCGTTTGTGGTATTCACAGACTTAGTGAATGTAAATTTACACAACAAGAAACTTTCGGTGAGATTCAAATAAGTTTGTTGATTATTTATTTCAAAACTTTTTGTTCCATTTGTATTCCAGTCTGTTCCAGTTATGTGTTTCTTATAACTTGGTTCTAAAACAAGAAATCTTAATGAATTTATTTATCTCATCCCTTCTCCTTAAATGCATTTACCTTGAAGTAGTCTTCTTTTTTTAGTGGAGTTTGAGATGACAATGGTATCATTCAAATCATTGATACTATCAATTGCTTCCAGACTTGTATTTATTTTGGAAAAAAAGTTGTTAAAATTTTTGAAACCATGACCCAAGTATTTGAATTATTTTCTGTCGTTCTTGGGGAGACAACTGAGTTTTGCCTTTCTTAACTTATTTTATTGCTTGCAATTTATGAGATTCCTTTTGGGCATCTTTTATACTCTTTATAGCACCTGCTACATTTCCCACAGCAGAAGCAGTTGAACCAATTATGTCTTTATGTTTTAGAATAGTTGAACATATACCCATTAGAGTATCAATTATCCCATCTCCTTTTTTTCAAAATTGATATCCTATACCCCTTTGTCTCTTAGGTTTATAGTATCCTCTACCAAGATACATACCTTCGCCCTTGTAGTATGGGGAAAGGAACATCCCATCCCCTGTAATTATAATATATTTTCCCAACTCGTGTTTCCTCACAATAATCATCGTATTTATTTTTTCGAAATTTTCAAGTAGGTGAATTCTGATGGATGTAATTTCTCCATTAAAAGAAATCATGCAATTATCTTGGTCAGTTATCCTAAAATTTACTCTGTATATGGTTTTTCCTGACACAGGTAGATAAACCAGATTTTTGGGTTCCATATTGAATTTATAACTAATTGGGGTTGAGTATCCACTGAATGAAAATATTGTATTTGTTATTTTTCCATCATTGTAAGTGGCATCAATCAAGTCACAATGAATTAATACCGAGTTTATTCCTGAGAATATTTGAAGGATATTATCACTGCAAAACGTCCCATTTGTTTCAATCTTTTTTGAGGAAAACCCAATAACACTCTAAAATGAATTATTAATTGTGAAATCAACCTTGCAATTATTTTTAAGTTTAATCGTTGCTTTTGAAGTATTTTTTTGAATATCTATAACAATATTTTTTGGTTCATCGCCCTGTTCTTTCATAAGCCGAGCAATTTCGGAAGATATTTGAGAAATCTCATATGCTCAGGATGAAACTGCTATCGTTTTGTATCCACTTCCCGCATTATAACTAAACTTGTCATTTTTCACGGCGATATTAAACAAGGTATTATAAGTTTCCATGGACAATAAAGAAACCTCATATTCTTCTCTTGCATCAAGTTGTAGTTGGTATGGGAATGAAGATGTGTGGTCACTTGTTGTGAAATTAAAACTAAGGATTCTGCATCTCATCTTATTTAATGTGGGAAAAAATGTCTTTGTATTGACATTTATTAATTATTTTCATGTTCATCAACTGGTCTAAAATGGCTGATGCTTCATTCAAACAATTGTTATATCCAGCCTTCTTACTACCTAACAGCAATAACAGTCTATTAACTAATTGTGATGGGTCGTTTGGAAGAAAACTAACACCTGAACCAAGCCTACTTAAAGCCTAAATAATGTTTCTCCTTCTCATTCTTCCTACTTTTACCAGATAGACTAACCCTATAATTAAGAGAGTCCACCAGATCAACATATACTCTCTCATCCTTATTTTTCATATCCCATGGTTTATCAAAATACTTTGATTCATCCCTCACAGTTGAACCTTGTTTTCCATCTTTTGTGAGAAGAAACATTAATTTCGGAGTTAGTTTAACAGGGGGTTGAGCAGAACTCAAGAACCTTAATTGATCATTAAATATCAATACCTTTTCTTGAACAAGATGAGATATTGCCAGTTTTCTGTTGGAATGAGTCCTGCTTGGGTTTTTTAATCTGCTGAATATCCATTGTTTTGAAGAGCCTTCACAATATATTCAGGGGGTTGATTAATCTTTTCCAGTTGTTGAAATAATCCTTCATCATCATATTCTAATTCTCCTCTTCTCTTCTTCTTCTTCTTTCGGCTGCTCCCGTTAGGGGTCGCCACAGTGGATCATCCGTATGATCCGCATCGTAAAACATCGTGATGTTTTACGCCGGATGCCCTTCCTGACGCAACCCTGGTCGCCTCTTACGACACAGGGATAATCATATTCTAATTCTCCTATATGCTCTAATTCTTCCTCCATCATTTGACTGAAATATTTTAACATTTGAAGTTTTTTCAGAGTATATTCTATTGTGGGAACTGTGGAAGCATCTATAATTTTTTTTGGGGAAGTTTTTTTAAAGTGTTTTAAAAATTTATCTTGTTTTCTTTCAAATGCTTCTTCACCCATTCGTTTCTGTCTATGTTTCTTCTTTATGTCTTCCTGTTGTTTTACAACTTTGGAAACAAACTCTTGATGCTCCTTAAATCTTCTTGTTCTTTCTTTCACATCCATTTATTTATTGGAAAATATCATTAAATGAATTATCAAGGTCAATAGGGAAATTTTCCTTTTCTTCATCATTAAAGTAGATGTGTTCAAATAAATCCTTTTCTTTAAATACTTCATCAAATTCTTCATTAACATTAATACGAGTTGTAATATCTTCTTCACTAATACTTGTATCTCTGCTCTTCATACGTTTGCATTGAGTTTCTTCAGCAACATCAAAACCGAATGATAAAATCTTCACCCCATTACCACTCAGATGTTTAATAATTTGTCCCATTCCTTCTGGATTAGTTTCTCATATCCCAAGACCAGCAGATGTTAGTTTCTTTAACTCACTCTTGCAATGTGAATATTTTTTTGAAGCAAGAGAAACCTCCTCAAATATTTGACCTTCATGCCTCAATCGTATATGTTCTTCCACTGAAATATAGTAATAATCGTGACCTCCTACTTCTCCTGGTCTTATTGCTCTCATTGTTATTGATACAATACAAACTACATGGTGGTTTTTAAGCAAATTTACTATATTTTCATTTGTGCTATTCAAGAACCTTGATTTATGAAAGTTTTTTTCTGGAAGCAGATTTACCCACAATATTTATAATAATAGTTGCCATTTGAAGACCACAAGGGGAAAACCGTGTGGCCCTAAATGGAGTTCTTTCATCCCCTCTTCCTGTGCAGGCTGGAGTTCCTCAAGGTAGCGTTCTGGGCCCTGTTCTTTTTCTGGTTTTCATCAATGATCTCTCGGACTCTCTGGAAAATCCTCTATTTCTCTTTGCCGATGACTCCACCCTCTGCCGTACCATCTGTCATCCCTCAGACCGGCAAGCAGCAGCTTCTTCACTCACTGCAGATCTGGATAAAATGACAAACTGGTCTAACACGTGGAACATGTCTTTCAATCCAGACAAATCTCACACTCTCACTATGTCTCTTCGAAAGGACCGTTTACAAAACCCCCCCATCCACTTTCTCAACAATCCTCTGGAAGAAGTCTTTTCTTTCAAGCTTCTAGGTCTCACTATCTGCTATGACCTTTCCTGAGAAAGTCACATTTCCAACCTCGCCTCAAAAGCCAGTCGCCGACTGGGAATCCTCCGTCGTGCTAAGTCCTTCCTCGGCCCTCTTGAGCTCCTGACCACTTACAAAGCTTTTGTCCGTAGCCTGATGGAGTACTGCTCTCCCCTCTGGGCTGGTGCTCCTGCCTCCCACCTTTCTCGGCTTCACGCTGTCGAAACCAGGGCATTTCAGATCATCGGCATCTCCCGCAATGAAGCTGAGTCTTTGGGCCTCTCACTCAATCACCGCAGGTTGGTCGGTGGTCTTTCTGTCTTCTACCGACTCCTCTCCAGTCTTGCCCCCCCTGCTCTCTCTGCGAATTGTCCCCACCACATTTCCACAGGGCGCTCAAGGTCCGCCAACAACCCCCTTCTGGTAAAACTACCAAAATCACGAATCACTGCTCATCTTCACTCTTTCATTCCTCTTTTTTCCCGCCTTTGGAATAAACTTCCTCACTCTATTCTTTCCCATTCTTCCCTCCAGGCTTTCAAAACAGCTGTTCACCACCACCTCTTATCTTCCCCCATCCAAATCCTCGATCTTTTCTACCCCCGATAATCCACCCAAGCCCACTTCCTTCATTTCTCCTGCTTTCCTTCCTGAAAGTCCCTGAAATGTCCATCTTCTCTTCGCCATGTTCCCCGTCCCATCCCCATCCCTCTCCCTTCCACAGTTCACCTAATGTGTCTGTTCCCCACTGTTTTGTCCCTTCCACTCCTGCCCCTCTTGTCTCATTCCTCCTTGCTGTGAGTTGTGTGTTATCTCTCATACGAGCCTCGACCAAGGTATACGAAAAAAAAAACAAAAAAAACGGTGATGTCACTTTTTATAAATTTCAGGGTTATTGCACCTGCCAATAGTTGGCAACATGAGGTTTCCTCTCACAATATTACTTTAACAAATACCCAGGGGTGTCACATAATTTATATGGTATAAAGTTTAGCCGTGCAATGAAAAAACAAGTGTTGTCAAAGCTGAACTAGTAGAAGCCCAGAGTTTTCAGTACTTTACTCCTGGTTATCTCCCTTTCATTCATGTTAACTGTTCCACCATAATATTCAGAGTTGAGAAACTAAAAAATGAAAGGTTGTAAAACTTTCACAGCATAAACTCTGAGCACTACAATAGCCTATTTGGTTTTATCATGGATCTATTATTTTTGATCACAGGTTTTGTGTTCTGCAAAGTATTAAAATTAAATTTTTCACTCAGATAAGATTGGCTTTCTGCGTCATTCATGTTAACTGTTCCATCATAATATTCAGAGTTGAGAAACTAAGTAATAAAAGGATGTAAAACTATCACAGCATAAACTCTGAGCACTACAGTGGCCTATTTGGTTATATCATGGGCTCCGTAGTTGGTGCATATCATGGTTCAAGCCTGGTCAGACCTTTATTGTGACTTTTATGGGACCCACGCCGTGGCTTAATGGTTAGCGCGTCTGAGTACCCATCCTCATTCGATGTACCCACCGCCCAATCAACCTGCTTAGGTATATGAGGGAGTCACATGAGGTGACTTCGGCTATCGTGGGGGTGGTTTATCCTTGGTTTCCTCCCGGTTTTCCATCATATTAAGTAGTATGGAGTAAAATGGAGAATCCGTCGTCATATAAGCGAAACACCCTTGAGTATGGCGTTGAACACCAATCAAACAAAAAAAACAATGACCGTTTAAAGATGAAAAAAATAATCTGTGATCACCAAAGTCATGTAATTTATGCTAATAACCAACAAGCATGAATTTGCTTCACATCCTGGGTTAAAATTGCATGGCAATTATGAAACAAGGGAATAACCAGTGATGTCAGTTTGCAACATTGATTCATTCTTTGCTCTTAAATGAAATAACACAGAAGCTTGGCAAATGTGACATGCTTAATTTGATCGGCCAATGATCACTCTTCCTTTTACTGGAAAAGAAATCTGTATGACAGTTATTAAACAGTCCACCAAAGTCTTGAAACTTTGTTTTTCAGTTTCTTCAATATTGACTTATCCTGACATCTCTGGTTTTCCCCTTGTTGTCTTCCTTTATATATGTAATTTTTTATAAAATTAAAAATATATCCCTTAATATCTCATCGTGTTTCACAACAATATATTTATATTTTTCAGTCGTGTGCTTCATATAATCCCCAAATTTATTTTTACTACATAATGTAGAACAACTGTCTCTCCAAAAATTGTTTATAACTCTTGAATTTAACTTGAATAAAATAAAAGTATTAGCATTGTTTCTTATTGAGCGACGAGGGAGTTGAAAGTATGATTGACGAAGATAAATACAATTACAAGAAGAATGTCTCCCTCTTGTGTAGTAGCTATCCATTACCATTTGGGTTCTCTCATTAACACAATCATCAAAGATAACGAGGTTCTTTGTTGATTTATCCAAATCTTTGGGAGAAGGTATATCATCCGTATTATCACTAAGAATACAAGTTATCGGCTTTGATTTCTTTTTATATATCTGTGTATCACAAAATAGTTGTATTATATCTTCAAGACCAGCATTAAAACCTTGTGAGAGTAGTTGATACTCAGGTTGAAAACTTGACTTTGTGATAATTATTAAATTATCATAATCGAAAAAGTTGGGAGTAAGGAGCATCTTTAAAAGTAAGCAGGTTTTTCCACATTCGCTTGAACCAACCATGAGACATCTTAATGAATTTGGAAGATATTTATGGTTGTTAATTTTTTTCTTATTTTCCAAAATGGGTAAAAAATCATTCATTTATATATTTGGAATACAGGTTATTTGATTTTATTGACTTTTTTTAGAAACTCTATGTTTTATCCTAAGTTCAGGTTTAATTTCAAGATAATCCATTATTTTATTTGTACAATTTCTTGTGTTGACATTTCCCTGAAAATGACAATCATTGTTAATATAAATCATCAATCCATGAAACATGGTCGTCATTTGTTCAGTCTCTTCTCTTGTAAGAAAAGGTGTATTATCACCCTTATACTTTACATTAATTTCTCTAATCAATCTTGTAAAGTAATTCATTTTTGGTGTCAATCTCAAAGAATTATATTTATTTTTATATTTTTTTATTCTTTTTAATTAGAAGATAATCACAGAATATACATTGTTTATTGGCTTTTGACTCTGTACATAATCCCCGTCTTTCACACGCAGGACAATTCTCAAATTTGTCATGTGGAGAATCAGGAAATTCAAGAGGCTCAAAATCTAGTAAACAATTCATATTTCTAAAGTAAAACTTAACTTCAAATAAAATTCATCTTCGGTATCATCTTCGGTACTTTCATTGGTGCTTTCACAATAATCTATAAAACTACTTTCATACCTATCGTTTGAACACAAACTCTCGGTATCATAACTGTATTCTGTTCCAATAGAGATACTATCATCACTCTCATAATCTTCAAAATCTTAAGTTGAATAATGACTCATATTTAATTAGTAGAAAAAACATTACCATCTATATCTATATACTTTTTTCATGAACAGATTCAACAACTACATTTTTTATATTAAAGGTAATTTTAAAATGGTCCTAAACTACTATTGAATGAAATGTCATTTCACCTGATATATTAACATCCTTTATTTCATCAGGATTTACACCTTTAGGGTTGTTGAAAAAAATACAAATTTCTCCTTGCATATAACAGATGGTCTTATCTTTTCTTTCGAAAACTTCATCCATGAGGTTTTTCTCTTTTGATACTTTTTTTTGTTTCATTGCTTTTTCTAGTTTGGAATATATTGCCAGAAGGAGAGGAGAAACTTTTGTTAGAGCTACTTTAATTTATGTTCTTCCAGATATACTAAAAGCCCTTCCACTGAACGAAATTGAAGAATTCATATCATTCACCAGAATTTTTTTCATCCAATCGTTGTTATATTTTTCTTTATTCAATTGTACATACTCGACATATTTCTCAGTATCTTTTACAAATGAAAAGATTGGTTGAAACTTGTCTTTTGTGTCTTGATACATTGTGTTTATTAAGTGAAAAAAGTTGGAGGACAAAATGGTTTTAAGCACAGATTCACCTTAAAAGTAAACGGAATTTTCATTAAGAAAATTTTATTTTAAGCAAAGTTTTGTGATATAAATATGGTGAATGCAACGTACTGCGATGTTTATAATCATGAATATAAAAGTTATAAAAAAAAAACACCTTCAAACCAACAAACACGCATTCAATCTTTTCAGACAAATATCTCCACTTGACCAAGAAACAAAACATTGTGATAGATGTGATAATGATATTCTTTAAAAAAAATTATAATAAACACCTTCAATCATGCAAACACAAGATCAATGAAGAAAGGGAAAGTGCCACTAAATTCTCCATTGAAAACACTGATGGGGCATTTAAAGGACATATATAAATAAGATTGTTTCGCTTTCAAGATCCTGGACCATCTTCAATCATTGAAGCTGTTGATATGGTTAAACAAAGTATTGAAACTATAATTAAAACACATTAAGTGAAATAAAAACTTTTAAGTTTATCGGGGAGTAAAATTGAATGTGGTAAGAGAAGGTAATGAAACTACTCCCTATATGAGGACAAACCCTCACTTTATCTCATCATTTCAAGATTTTGTAAGATGTGATATTTACGATGAACTCCAGAGACAAGAACAAGATGTTCATAACACTGTAGTAGGTAGTAAATTTGCTATTACAAAAATAATCTTGTTAGAAATACACATCTTAAAATCAGATCCTCTTCAAGCTTCTTCTTTTCTTGATTTACCAAAAGAGATAAAACAAGAAAGCGGTTGTTAATATTCAAAACAAAGATAATGAATGTTTTCTCTGGTCTGGACTTGCTCACTTACATCCTCCACAATGGAAACCTGAAAGGGCAGAACATTATAAAAATATGAGAATACATTAAATGTTAAAGATTTAAAGTTTCCAATGTCATTGAGAGATATTCCTAATTTTGAGAAAATGAATAATCTTTCTGTTTATGTATATGGATTAGCGGATACAAACAAAGTTTAGATATTAAAAAATTTCAAACAACTAGAAATATGATGAAACACATTGACCTTCTCCACTTTACTTCAAAGGAAAAATCACATCATGCTTTCATCAAAAATTTATCAAGATTAACTAAATCACAACTATACAAGAAAAAATGTAAAACGTATCCTTGTAAGAGATGCCTCAACTCCTCTCATACAAAAGAACGATTAAATCAACATTCAAAATATTGTAGTAATCATACATCAACTGTAATCAATTTACCAAAAGCAGGTTCAAACATCTCATTCAAAGATTTTAACAAATCTATAAAACATCCGTTTGTGATATATGCTGATTTTGAAAGTATCCTTGAAAAGAAAGATAATGCTTCTCCAAATCCAAATAAATCATACACAAATAAATATCAAAAATATAGTCCTTGTGGTTTCTGTTATTATATCAAATCATCTGTTGGTGATGAATAAAACAAGTTAGAACTTTATAGAGGAGAAGATGCCTCAGAGGAGTTTGAAAGACAATTGGAAAAAGACTGATTCAGACGAACAGAAATAATGGTTAAAACCTATAAACCAATGTCATTAACAAAGGGAGAAAAAGGAATTTAGAAAGAACAGTATCTGTCATATTTGTGAGGGGAAAATTGAGGAAGAGGTCAAAGTTAGGGATCATTGTCATCTTACTGGAAAATATAGAGGTCCAGCTCATTCCCGTTGTAATCTTAATTACAAGCCCCCAAACTTTATTCCTGTCTTTCTTCACAACAACGCTCACTATGACACACATCTATTTATATATGAACTTTCAAAGACATCTGGAGATGTTTTTGCCATTCCTTATAGACATCAAAATTACATCTTATTCACAAAAACAATTCATACATCCCCCATAACCTATATCAGATTTCTTGACACATACAAGTTTATAGCAAGTCCATTATCTAACTTAGCATCAAATATTAAAAACTTACCAAATCTTAAATCACATTTCTCAAATCAAGAAGAGATTGATCTCTTATCACAAAAGGAAATATATCCATATGACAACATGGATTCATTTGAGAAGTTTAAAGAAACACAACTTCCTTCAAGGGAAAGTTTCTATAGCAAGCTGAATAAAACTCATATTTCCAATAGAGATTATTCACATGCTAAAAAGGTTTGGGAGAAGTTTAATATACAGAATCTTGGAGAATATCATGATTTGTATCTTAAAACTGATGTATTGTTATTGGCGGAAGTGTATGAAACTTTTAGAACAGTCTGTCATAATAAAAATTATTATGGATTTGACCCCGCTCACTATTACACAGCCCCGGGTTTGGCTTGGAGTGCTATGTTAAATATGACGATACTGAATTTGGAATTAATCAGTGATATATATATATATATATATATATATATATATATATATATATATATATATATATATATATATATATATATATATATATATATATATGTGCTTTTAATGATAGAGAAGGCTAAAAGAGGAAGAATATCTCAAGTATGTTCCAAGAGATATGCTTATGCAAATAATAAATATCTTCCTGATTATAATAACAATGAGGACAACTCTTTCCTGATGTGTTATGATGCTAACAATTTGTATGGGTGGGCTATGTCTCAATCTTTACCTTACGAAAAACTTAAATGGGTTAAAGAAAAACATTATGAATTTTTTTTACAAGACATTGTTGTCACCTCTCAAAAAGAATTGGATGAAGCTGAAGTTGGATATTATTTTGAGGTTGATTTAAAATATCCAGAAGAAATTCATAACAAACATAAAGACCGACCTTATGCCCGTGATAAAGAAAGTCCAAGAAAAGAATGGTTAAGTGATTACCAACAGTCATTTAATATCAAAAGTAAATCCACAGAAAAACTACTTACTGCATTAAATGATAAAGAAAGATATATTTTGCATCAAAGGAACTTGAGACAATACTTATCTGCTGGGTTGAGAGAGGAAAATTCATAGGATTTTGGAATTTAAACAAAGTCATTGGTTAAAGAAGTATATTGATTTTTATACAAAAAGGAGAACAGATGCAAAAATAGATTTTGAGAAGGACTTTTATAAATTAATGAATAATGCTGTATTTGGAAAGATGATGGAAAATGTTAGGAATCAACAAAACATAAGACTTCCTACATCTTGGAAACAGGCTTCAAAGTTATTAGACCAAGTTTTGAGCGAGCAGAGGTGTTTTCAGAGAACTTTTGTGCTGTTCATTTGAAAAAAGAGAGTATTGAAATGGATAAACCTATTTATATAGGAACATCAATACTTACTTGTCAAAGTCATTAATGTGTGACTATTACTATAATAATTTAAAATCAAAGTATAAGGATAATGTGTCGTTGTTATATATGGATACAGATAGTTTCATATTAGGAATTAAGACAAGTGATGGATATGAGGATATGATTGATAATATTGATATATATGATACAAGTAATTATAATCAGGTGATGTGTTGTTTTCATCAAAGAATAAAAAGGTTATTGGTAAGTTTAAAGATGAATTGGGTGGGAAGGTCATGAGTGAATTTATAGGATTGATATCAAAGTCTTATGCTTTCATGTATATTGATGATAATAACATTGAAAGGTGAGATAAGAAGCTAAAGGGAATAAAGAAAAATATAACCAAGGAAACAATAAACTGTAAACATTATTACAACTGTTTAACCTTAAAGAAGGAAGAGTACAGAAAAATGAATACAATAAGAAGTTATAAACATCAATTATATACAGGGAAGATAAATAAGAAAGGATTCGGAGCTTTTGATGATAAAATATATATTTTAGAGAATGGAATCAATAGTCTCCCATATGTTTATAAGTTTAAGTGTTAAGATATTGGGTTGGGAATTTTAACAGGCACCGCTGTCTTTTTACTGATTTTATAAATGGTAGTACCAAGCAATAACCAAACCAAAGAGTGGAGATGTAATCAGCCTTGGTATTTAAATGGGAAACAAAGAATCTGAGAAATATCAAATAAGTCTTATTGAAGAAATAACCGGGGTAAAAGTAGATAAAACAAATAAGCGAGTAAATTTAATTACAAATAAGTTGGAGGATGTAAAGAAAAAAAATATATCCTCGAATGGACTGAAAACTTTGATTGGTATCAATTGAACAATGGAAAAACAATTTACTACAATCTCAAAATGATATGTGGCTCAGGAGGTGGTCAAATAAGAGCATTAAGAGAAGTTTATCATTTCATTTCTGCTCAACAAAGATACTTAAACCAAGAACCAAGAACCAAGTTCCAAGTTATTTTTTGTGAATATACTCGATGGAAATGAATGTAAGAAAATTAAGTTATTCCCTGAAGTAGAACATGAACAAATATTTGTTGGTTCGCTCTTTGTGTGGAATGAAAATATGAAAGGGAAGAAGTGCTTTAATCAGTAAGTCTTAATTTTTCAGTCTCAAATTTTAATTTGCTTGTTTGGGAGGGGGAGGAAATGAGTCTCAATTTTAAATTTGCTTACATGGAAGGGAAAGGGATAGGTGGGGAGAAAATCACTCTCCTATTTTGAGCTTTTGGGGTGTGAGTCAGAAAGTTTTTTTTTTCCTTTTTCCCCATTTATTTGAATGGGTGTCCCAGAAGTCCAATTTATCATCTACTGACCCTGTCATAAAAGGTTTTTACTCTGATAAAGTTGTGGTGTAACCAAGTATTCTGCCCCTTTATGCTGGGATATATGTGTTCATTTGGCGATGTGCTTTCTTTGTTGGGCTAAAATGTATGTGTAGGATAGTTTGACAAGCTTTGTTTGACTGTGTACTTTGGTCTTAGGGCTGAAGTACACATCCTGAGCTGTCCAATAATGCTCTATTTTTTATTTTTTTATTTTCATCATTTCTATCCAAAAGGTTCCTTTCAACAAAACCCCAATGTTTATGGTATGACCATGCATTTCTAACACTGTGGCCTTGAATGAATGTGTTTTTGTATGACCATGTGCTTTGACCTGAAGTGCATGTGTAAATTAGTTTGACAAGCTATGTTAATTAGACACTGTACTTTGGCTTTAGGACTGAATTACACTTCCTAAGCTTTGTTCTATGAATACGGCACTTTCAAAATGATGTAATCCTCCCCAGATTGCGCTTGTGCAGAAACACCTCGTAACAAAGTCAATTGGAGCAGCCTGGACAAATTTAATGCCTGCCAGATAAGGATTGTAGAATAAAATTTGTTTTTTTAACTTACAAAGTAGCTGAAAATACTTCCAAACAAACCTGTGTGAAAGGGGTGTACCTCTGCACAACAACACAGTTGGACAACTTCTGAATCAACTCGTCCAAAAAGTTGATATCTTCAGTCCGTATTGCAAAAATTCCCAATGATATGGGCCTGTGAAAGGACGAAGGTTCGTAGATGGGAGCTTTCTAACCAAACCATTGTGCTTCTTAACACCAATGGGAATGTCATATCTGGGGCATGTAAATGTATAGGGTAAGTTTAAAATGATATTCACTGTTCATGTTTGGGAGGTGGGGTGGAGTGGAGTGGGAGTTGTGTGGGTTGTGAATGCCTATATATATATATATATATATATATATATATATATATATATATATATATATATATATATATATATATATATATATATATATATATATATATATATATATATATATACATATTGAACAGGATAGAACATCATAAATATATGTGGAGAGGAATTGGGTTCGACTCCTGGTCTGGGCATGTAATTTTTCCCACATATATTTATGATGTTCTCTCCTGTTCATTTTATATAGAAATATTTAAAATAAAATAATATATATATATATATATATATATATATATATATATATATATATATATATATATATATATATATATATATATATATGTACAGTTTATCCCTGTGTTGTAAGAGGCGACCAGGGTTGCGTCAGGAAGGGCATCCGGCGTAAAACATGTGCCAAATCACTGTGTGGATCATTCGGATGATCCGCTGTGGCGATCCCGAACGGGAGCAGCCGAAAGAAGAAGAAGAAGAAGAAGATATATATATATATATATATATATATATATATATATATATATATATATATATATATATATATATATATATATATATATATATATATATATATATATATATATATATATCAAGCCTGGTGTTGGCGTAGTGGTTAGGGCAGCGGCTTAGGATCCAAAAGGTCCTGAGTTCAAGCCCCGTTGAGCCACTGAATTAATACACCAGGGGGTTGACTCAGCCTGTCATCCTTCCGAGGTCGGCGAAATGAGTACCAGTGTACTGGGCCAGTGTATACCCCGGTTAAAAAGGTGTACCAGATCCCTGTGTCGCAAGAGGCGACCAGGGTTGCGTCAGGAAGGGCATCCGGTGTAAAAAATGTGCCAAATCACTATGCGGATCATATGGATGATCCGCTGTGGCGACCCCGAATGGGAGCAGCTGAAAGAAGAAGAAGATATATATATATATATATATATATATATATATATATATATATATATATATATATATATATATATATATATATACAGTATATGAAATGAACAGGATAATATTGTCACCTGTAGGCAATAAACAGACAGACAGACAGAATAACAAAATCGACTGACCAATATACTTGAAAAAATCTTCGATTTTGCAACTAACAAACAAACGGACAGAGAGGGATGAAAACATAATCTCCTTAACCTTCGGTGGCAGAGGTAACTAGAAGAGCGCATACTTCCACCACTTAATGCCTGATCCATGAGAACATATCGGGCTCAATACATTTTGAAATGTCGTGCTTTACAGTACTATATCATTTTTGGCCCAATCTCTCAAAGGTGAAGAATCACTTTTTGAAATTAAATAATTCTCGTATCCAGATACAGATTCGGATCTTCACCAAAATAGAATCACTTCTTCTTTGTTATGCACATCCACCAAGTTGTCATGCATGTTCACCAGCATGTCCACCAATTTTCGTCCGAATCCATCCACAACTTTTTGAGATATCGTGCTATATATCGTTTTTGACCCAATCTCTCAAAGGTGAAGAATCACTTTAAAAATTCTAGTAGCCATATCCGTATCCTGATCTTCACCAAAATCTAACCAGTTCGTCATTGTCAAACACCCAACCTGTCCACAAAATTTCATCTGGATCAGTCTACAACTTTTTGAGATATCCTGCACACAAACAAACATACAAACAAACAGAGAGAAAGGGGAGAAAACATAACCTCCTTCACCTTAAGTGGTGGGGGTAATTAAATAAGTTTGAATAAGGATATTGCATTGCTGTGTTGACCGACTGTCTGAGCACAACTTTAAGGTTGTGAGTCCATTAATGGTAAGTAATCTACTGATGTGGACCTGCGACCGGGGTTGTAGATCCATTAATGGTGAGTAATCTACTGATGTGGACCTGCGACTGGGGTTGTAGATCCATTAATGGTAAGTAATCTACTGATGTGGACCTGCGACCGGGGTTGTAGATCCATTAATGGTAAGTAATCTACTGATGTGGACCTGCGACTGGGGTTGTAGATCCATTAATGGTAAGTAATCTACTGATGTGGACCTGCGACCGGGGTTGTAGATCCATTAATGGTGAGTAATCTACTGATGTGGACCTGCGACCGGGGTAGTAGATCCATTAATGGTGAGTAATCTACTGATGTGGACCTGCGACCGGGGTTGTAGATCCATTAATGGTGAGTAATCTACTGATGTGGATCTGCGACTGGGGTTGTAGATCCATTGATGGTGAGTAATCTACTGATGTGTACCTGTGACCAGGGTTGTGAATCTGCCATTTCGAGAGGTTCTGAGCCGAAAGGATTTAAACCTCGATGAAAAAAGGTGCCCAGCTGATGATTCGGCGAGTTGGGAAATCAGTCGATTGGCTATAATTTAAGGTCATAACTTCAAATAAAATATATTTTGTAAGTACTGACCAGTACATGATGTGTGTGTGTGTGTGTGTGTGTGTGTGTGTGTGTGTGTGTGTGTGTGTGTGTGTGTGTGTGTGTGTGTGTGTGTGTGTGTGTGTGTGTGTGTGTGTGTGTGTGTGTGTGTGTGTGTGTGTGTGTGTGTGTGTGTGTGTGTGTGTGTGTGTGTATTGTTTTGTCTTGCTTCCTTCTTGGAACTACGGTGCAGTAATTGGTCTTTATTTTGACTATATTATTATGAGTCTGATTTGTTCTTCTGAGTTTTATTTTGTTCTATATTCTTATGAGTTTGATTCAGGAAGATAACAATGATGGTTAACCATTTTGAAATTGCCACTTTTTTGTCTAAATGCTGAAAATTGTGTTTAAAAGACGATTTGAATCACACACAGATTTCGTGCTGTAACAGCAGTTTAAAAGTACCCATCGAGCCGAACCGGGTCAATTGAAGCACACAAACAGCACATGTCCAAAAGGCCTCATTTAGCATTCATAAATCATTTTGAAAGTCCAGTTTTTTCCCCAAAAGAATGGCATGGACTCCAAGTCCCAAATGTTGATTTGTAAACACGTATTCTGGGCATGTGGGCTCGGACGCATGGGTTTTTTCTTTGATCATGAGCTTTGGCCTTTGGACACAAGAGGCATATACATATAAATATGCATACATTCTTATGTACACACATTGTACACATCTACACACGTTCTTCTGTCCTGTAATCATAACCTCTTCACTGGAATATACTGTATACAGTATATTTTAATAATCTCCCTTCAGCTTTTGCAGTGAGGCAAATTTGCATGCCATCAGAGCTATTGCAGCACAATCTATAAGAAGCAAATGTCAGCTGCCACATGATACCACATCTGTATCATCACAAGCTGAATGGTTTACTCCTCTCCTCTGAGATTCTTAACTGACAAAACTATGTGTCTCTTAAAGCCCAGTATTTACCACTGCATAAATCTTTTCTTCGGGTGGACGGACTGTGTGAAGTTTTCTCCACCCATGGACGACACACACAAATTGGTGTCCAAATGTGTGTGTGTGTGTGTGTGTGTGTGTGTGTGTGTGTGTGTGTGTGTGTGTGTGTGTGTGTGTGTGTGTGTGTGTGTGTGTGTGTGTGTGTGTGTGTGTGTGTGTGTTTGTTTGTTTGTTTTTGTGTGTTTGTTGGAATTGTTAGGAGACGAAACTTTACATGTATGACCGCCTATCCACGAGGAACAAAAGGTTCATACATATTATGTCATTAGTCACATGGTTTGGTGGCCATGCTGGATTTACCATAAAACATATGAAGAAATCTTTTTTTTTCCAGAATGGCTGGACAGATCGAGGGGAAACTTCACACAAATGTTCCGCAAAGCATGCGTGTATAAGTTTGTTAAGGAATAATTGATAGGTCACATGGTTTGGCAGCCATACTGCATTTAAGAAAAATATTAAATGATGTTTTCTCTGAACCACTTAATCATTCAATGTGAAACTTCACATTTATGATTTAGTGGTGATGAGGAATATAAGTTTTCAATTTAAAATTGATCAGACACATGGTCTGGCAGCCAGATTTATTTAATTTTTTGATATGGGTTGTATTTTTATTTTATTTTATTGATTGATTTATTTTGAATAAGGCTCACTTGGCTGTGACTGGATAGGTTTAAAGGTAGAGGAGGAGCAGCTGAAATGTGAATCCGATCCAGGTTCCTCCTGATGACTTCATCTTTGCTTTTTGCTTGTTTGGATCCTTCTGATTACTCCAAGACATGACTTGATGTGGACCTGCGACTGGGGTTATAGATCCATTAATGGTGAGTAATCTACTGATGTGGACCTGTGACCGGGGTTGTATATCCATTAATGGTGAGTAATCTACTGATGTGGACCTGCGACCAGGGTAGTGAATCTGGGTGTGCCAGTGATAATGACAATGTGCTGTTGACTGACTTGACCTGACTTGACACCTTGTGATTTTTTTTATATGGGGCTATGTGAAAGGACTGGTCTATATCCCCCCTCTTCCTACAAGCCTAGAGGAACTTAAGCAGACAATCACTGAGGCGCTGGAGAATGTTACGCAAGACATGCTACAGCATGTTTGGCAGGAGGGGAGGAAACTTTTTCGTTTTCAATTGAACATAAAATCCATCCAGATATTTGATCTCCCATTTGATTTGAATTGAATTTATTTTAATCCAAATCTGAATTCAATTGAATAATAATGAAAACCATTATGGGTCACGGTCAGGTGTCCCATCAAAGCAGGACATCTTCGTACCTGGTCATCATTGCCAGCAGTTATAAAGTAGCAATTCTAATTGTCTCTTATTAATTACGTTACACACCAGTACACAAACGCTACACAAAATACAACACACAAAACAAGTCCTGGTGAGGCTCTGCAATCTTTGATTACTCTATTTTTTGTTTTCAAATATTTTTCAGCCTATAAAAAAGACTGCTTCTGCATCAAAGTGAAAATGATTAAATGCTTTGCACAAAAATGTAGATATTGTTACGGTTGTGGAAATTCGCATAACACCATAAAGAGTCCTCAGGTGAGATATATCAGTAAGTCCATGTGTAGTTAGCCCAAACCCGTTGTATAGAGGGAATATGTGTGATTCATCCGGGCTGCGACGCTTTGAGTTAGCCATTTTTTTCTCTATTGTTATTTTCAACCATTAATCCCCCAACAACTCAAACACCACCACCTTCGCCTCTTTACCTCCACAACTCCATCCCACAAACATCGCTTCACCGCCATTCTCAAACGACACTCGCCAACAACTCAAACACCACCACCTTTGCCTCTTTACCTCCACAACTCCATCCCGCAAACATCGCTTCACCACCATTCTCAAACGACGCCCGCCAACAACCAAACTCCCACCACCTCCGCCTTTCTACCACACGTCGTGCCATGGGCTGTGAATGCATTCCTTTCACTTCGAAAAGCGGATCAGGAATGCTTCACGCCCCCTTCTGATCCGCCCAATGACTGAGCATCGGGTAGTGTAGCCCCGCCTTCGAACCCACTGTGAATGCGTTCCTTTCTCCCCGTAAAGCAGATCAGGAATGCTTCACGCCCCCTTTTAGCCCAACCAATGGCTGAACAGAGGGTGGCATGGCCCCACCTCCAATCGCATTTTGATCCGAATATTTGCATATAGGTTCCTCCTGAGGCCTATAAAGATGCGAGTGCAAGGCGACTCGCGCGGAGTTGCAGGGAAGTTGGAGGGAGTTGGAGTTCACACAGTTCGGTTGCAGGCGGCTGGTCGAGTTCAAGTTCAAGTCGAGGGAAGACGGTGGTCGGAAATGAGGTTGCGGTGTGGGGGTCGCTCGTCTCGTCGCGGGGTCCAAACCAGCCAGCCATTCCCCTCTCCCTGAGCATCAGCAATTACCCCCCCCCATCCGTGCTGAGATAGTGCCGGGGGGGTCCGTTCCTCCCCCACCCTAAACATGGTGCCAACAAAACCGCTCGCGCGGAGCACGCCGGAGGGGACTCGCCGACCACGCCAGGGGCACGGAGTCGGGGCGCAGCTGCGCGAACATTGCGGCTTGCCCGTCATCGCATCACGAGGACGCGGATAAGTCTCCCGGTCTCGTGGACCTGACCGATCCTCCAGGATCCACGAACATTTGGTCTACGGATCTGTCTGCCTCCTTGCCTATGAGGGTGGCTTTCTTTCTTTCGGGTTTAATGCATGCTGTGGCGCCGTGTCCAATAAGTAGAACTGCTTAAGTGTCTGTGCCTGTACATTGCCGCTTTTATTCGGTGTAACTCTTTCTATTGCATTTGCTTTTGTTGCATGACTGTATGGCTGTATATAGTGCTTGTCTGTGTGTGTAAATAAAGTGCATTGTGTGAACTGTTTTCCCGTTTCGCTTCGTCTTTTCCTTGTATAGAATCTCCATCTTGCATCACGTAAGGGATTGATAGTGGGTTTAAAACGCCCGGAAATTAATCGGAACCGTCGATGCCGACGATAACTCCGCTCGGTTATCACTGTAATACGGAACGAACCGCTTAAGCGGTTCGTGTCCGGAGTCCGCCTGTGGCGTGGTACGATCGCCCGGTCGACCACTCACGCAGGTACTTCGATAGGTCGAATGTGGCGAGCAACCCTATCCTGCGCAGGTGGGCAATTGGCACGATCGTGGTGAGGTTAAACCCCCACCCGTGACTGGCTCCGGGCGGTAGTTCCCGGAGGGTCACGACTGAATTGTCCGTCCAGTGGGCGACGTGTCGCGATTCGAGTTACGTGGCCGATTGCACGCCGGCGGGCGCGAATTCGCAACAATATGATGCACCTAAATAAACTGGGTGGTGTTTGGAATATTAATGGACTGACACAATGGCCTAGAATAGAGGTATGCATGCCTTGTTCTCATCCTGACCCAGGTATAAACTGTCATCCCGGTGTTTCACAGGCAGGTGATTAATCTATTTGTGTGCCGTCACTTGGATGGATGTGAAACTGGCCGTCACTTCTGCCGGCATTAGTTTGTGGATGTTAAATGTCTCCGTTGTCCTTCATGAAGAGTTGGCGAGCTATCGCCAGCACCATGAACAAACTACAAATCCTTACCCTAACTACTACTGGGAAGACAACGGGAAACCACCCAGCATGACGATTGCCAATAAAGTGCTTCTTGGCAGTGCTGGGCCTGCCTTTGGGCAGAACACCAGAATACAAATAGGATAGCATCAATGTTGAGAATGATGGGATTTAATTGAATTGAACTTACTTGATAAAGATGATTGTTTGTATAATTCGGCTTGCAATGTGTTTTGAAAATATTTAATAATGTAATTATGTTGAAATTTCAACAAAAATACGAGTTTATCCCCATTGGTCATTGCAAATATTATCTGGTGGTTATCATCACGAAGGTAATGGGTAAACCAACAAAGATGAATCTGTATCCTTTTAAATGGCACAGATATAAATCATTTGTCAAAGGCAAGTTGCCAACACAGTGACAAATGCTATTCCCCAATTTATGGAAATGTCAATCACATTCGCCTTGGAATGCAAACTGCCAAATTCCCACTCTTCAAAACCTGTCAGCAGGCATTCTGTCTAACCTCGGTCAGTGAATCATATGAATCATATGATCAGTGAAACCTTCGGGTACTCTTTTTGAATCTTCATTTCACCATTATTTCTTTCCATTTTGCTTAAACGTCTCTATATGTGATGTGCGATCTAATTCCGTATCAGGTTTGATCATTGACAAAATTGTTACTTGGTCTGTATCTTACATGCTGCATGCTTCACATTGCTGTAGCATCTTCTGGTAGGTTTACACATGGAAATCCTGCTCAGACAGCTATTTCTCCAACGGTCCCAGTTATTCCCACCATCTTGTGGGGTTGGGCTGGGGGAAATTTTTCGCCCAAGTCTTTCTTGAATTGATGGCCAAGCCTGGCGTTCGACTGAAGGTGCAGCAATTTGAAAATTGTTCAGGGTGCAGGTTATCTCGTCGCCTCTTTTTGTTAGACACTGTGGGATCTTTAATGTCCACCATATGTGAGCAGATGGCACAGCCGGCTTCACATCCATCCGAGGGACGGCACACTTTGTGATGCATCAACCTTCTGCAAAAGCACCAATTCGACAGTTTATAGTGCGGTCGGGAATAGAAACAGACTAGACAGCTCAGAGATAATACTTCTGTATCCCATCCTTTTGAATTACGTGGAAGCTGTGCCAACTATCTAACTCGATTTCTGATTTTGAGTTATGTGTATTGTGTGTAAGTGATTAATTTGCGAGCATGCACGCCTCGCAGAGTTTCCTCCCATATGTCACATTCTGTTTGAGACTGACACAGCTTCCTCCCATACGTCACATCCGGCATGTTCGAAAAGCTGCCGCCATTTTCTTCTTTGGGTGCGGAGACTTGATCACCGTCAGAAAATGGGAGATTTAATTGTTGTTTGCTGATGTGAGATTCGAACGGATCAATCAGCATTCTCATTTTGCTCTGTACCCTGGTCAGACAGAGGTAAGTTCCTTAAGGAATACTGAGATGCTTTATGATTACTCCCATCGTTGGTGTTACTAAACTAATCTGGTTGTGGCTTTATGACGCAGTTTTATTCAATTGTAAATGGAACTTGAACATGCATGATTTATGTGATCTATATGAGTAGAAATTATTCAGTTTGATTGTGTGTTCTACTCACACATGTTGGTTTGATACAATTAACTAATTAAACAATCCTCATGTCTTGATACTGAATTTGTTGCTTGATGTTTGTAAAGAAGGGTTTGGTTGTCCAGGTGTTCCTTGGTGCACGTCTTGAGAGTGTATGTAGACATTGTCTGCCCCTGATGTATCTCTTGGTTGCAATGGGTCAAGCCTGTAGGGCTTGTATTTGGATGCATTTGTGGTTGCATACTCGATGTATTTATTGTAAACATGGAAACATCATTTCATCGATTGCTTGAGGTATTAATTTGTTACTGTGATGTATCTCTGCTGAATAGTATTTTTGTATCTTTAAGCGTTCTTTTATTACCTGCATATTCAAATACAGCAAGTATCAACCATCATCCTGTGTCTTGCTTAATTCTTCCCGCATCACATTATGGTGTCAGAAGTGGGATATGCAACAACACCCCCCCCCCCCCCGCCTGTGCGGCAACCAGTGCAAGTCACATCCCTCGAGAAGACTGATGACCAGGCGGACCAGATGGACCATCATGGTGCTTCGATCAATTTGGTGTGAAGTGATGTGTGGACTGATTCCTCCTGATAAATCAGAGATTCTGGATCTTTAGCTTGATGTTGGTTGTGTGATTGGATCCTGTTAAGTATACGAACTATTCTCTTTTTTGATGAACGCTGTGCTCCTGAAATTGGAGAAATTCCTGCTAAGTTGGTGAGAGAAATCTGTTATTTGCTTTTGTTGCATTAAATTTGGAACCGGTTTGTAATACCAGTGATTTGATTTTCCCACCACTGTATATTTGATACTTGTCGTTGTTGTGACATTATAGCTACCCCAGAAGAATTAGAAGCTGCTATTGCAAGGTTAGAGGAAGAGTTGAGTCGAGAAAAGCAGAAGCCAGCAGAAGCAAAAAAGACACGTCAGATGCAATAGCAGAGAATCGCAACCTCATCCAAGAGCTTAGGCACAAAGACGAGCAAAGACTAGTTATGCCAGCTTCAAGTGCAGGTTCAACTTCAACTGAAGAATGCTTAGTATTTGTGTCGTCTTCACACAAGCTGGAGTGTTTCCATGGCAAACCTGAAAAGTCAAGCAAACTTACAATGCAGGAGTGGGTTTCCGATGTTCGTTGTCAGCTGGCTACTCAGAATTTAAACAACCAACAGCAAGTCGCTTTTATTCTGGACCACTTATCTGGAAAGGCTCGACAGGAAATTGCGTCCGAATCCGTCCACAACTTTTCGAGATATCGTTTTTGTCCCAATCTCTCAAAGGTGAAGAATCACATAAAAAAAATTCTCATAGTCTGATCCAGATCCGGATCTTCACCAAAAGCTAATCCGTTTGTCCTTGTCATACACCCAATCAGTCTACCAAATTTCATCGAAATCCGTCCACAACTTTTTGAGATATGCTGCACACAAACAGACAAACAAACAAACAAACAGAAAGGGGTGAAAATATAGCCACCTTCACCTTTGGTGGCGGAGGTTAAAAATACACACCAAATTGTATATTTCAATAAGAAGATGTGAACATGTAATAAAAGGTCTATCTGATCTTCTGAATGTGTCATCATCAGTATCAGTTATCTGTCACATGGCAGGTCTTAATAGCATCTCCTTCCTAAGAAAGATATTGATGCCAAAGCAGCTTCATTGACAATTAAATACACTGCGTGGTTTGCCATTGCCTTCCCAGTAGGAGCCAGGATTTTGACCTGCAATCACCATTTTACAATACAGAACTCCCATGACAGTTGAGCCATCACAGCAGTGAACCCATCCATCATCACAGTAAATTCACTCAGAACTGTAAATGTTTAAATGCACAAAAAGCACATTTTGATGTTCACTTCCACTCCTTTTAATGGATTACAAGATGAGTCTGTTGCAGTTTAAAGAGCTTTCGTTTTTGTACTCCAGATATTTTGGCTTATCCATCAAAGGCTTATCAAGGTTTACAGCGAAATTGTCAGAGTATCAATATCAAGCCATGCTATCTATTATATCCACATGCTGCCACATTAACCCTTTATCTTTAACTTGAGGAAAAAAAGCAAAAATGGTTTCTTTTTTCAGAGGGTTGCATTGGTGCAAAGGCAAAAAGGATAGAGGGGTTGGTGTATGGATGGAAAACGAGGGTGCAGCCAAAGTAAGAGAGCATGAGGTGAAGCACTCGGCCACATCATGTATTATTGTAGCAAAAATCCTTGCTTTTTGCACAAGGGAAGGGTGCCAGGAAGGATCTCCGAACAATACCTATAGGCCAAAAATTTCTGCCAGTCATCAATCATCCAGAGCATGTCAACAGAAAAGAATCACTTTTATTTCTTGCAAAATCGAAGATTTTTCAAATATATTGGTGAGTTGATTTTGTTATTTTGTCTGTTTGCTTGTCTGTCAATGGCCTACAGGCCACAATTTTAAACAGATCTTCACAAAACTTCACCACATAGTAAAGTTTGTCATAAGCAAGAAGCCTGTTTTTTTTTGTTTGTTTGTTTCGGTCAAAAGGTCAACATTATCCAAAGGTCAACATTTGTAAAATTTCTAAAATCTTCAATTTTCATCTCATTGACTTGAAATATGAAGAGAATCTGCATATAAGGTCACTGAATTCAACCTCCAATTCGTTTTTGAGGTTAACATAGGCCAAAAGAACAACATAGGCCGAATTTCTAAAATTGTGAACTTTCATCCGATTGTCTTAAAATTTGAAGAGTTGCATATTTGGTCATTGAATTAAACCACCAATTATATTTGAAGTCAAATTTGTTTCATGGATTTTCCAAGTATTGGCGCTCTGCACGACGTCTTCTTTTTCTTTTTCTTTTTTGGTAGGATCTCAGGCTCCTAGTGGAGCTGTCACACACACGCATATAGACGAATACATAAGACACAACACAGGACTGTTAGATGAGACCACTGGCTACTGTTAGGTGAACACAGCCACTGAGCTTGGGGGAAGTGTCGTCACTTCCCGGGGCACTCTGGGTACCAGCAATGTCACAACAATGGTGCCGCTTATCTCACCACACTCAGCAAGGTATTTCCTCCTCCCCATAAACATCAACGTATGCAGATTGTCTGTGCTCTATCCTTTTAAATGCTGTCAGTCAAGCAAGGAAGCAGCACATACCATTTTTAAAGTTGTTGGTGTGACTCATATGACTTTGGAACCACCAACCTCCCAGACCCGGAAAATAATATACTCTCACCATTACACATACCAATGAGACTTTTGTTGAACTAAATGCAATCTCGCCCGTCCTCCATGCAGCGGGAGATGGGATTTTGCAATCATGTGTGTGTGTGTGTGTGTGTGGTTTTTTTAGCATTTGAATTTTTGTAATCAAATTTTCAACAAAGCTCTATTATGAGAATATGGAGAAGACAAATTAATAACTGTCAAAAGGTCAAAGGTCAGCATCACATAAAATCATAAGTTTTCATCCAATTGACCTGAAATTCTAATTATCATTTGAGCTTTATCATTGAATTTGCAACAAAGCTTTATTATGACAATATGGAGAAGACAAATTAATAATTTGGTCAAAAGGTCAAAGGTACCATTTAGCATGCGGAAGAAGAAGTCCGAATACAAAGTGGATGGGCTTTGCTTTTTCAGAAGCTGTCGAGTTTATTATGCGATTGAAAAACTTTTAAACAAAATCAGAAAAACAAAATGTTGTGGTCAAACGTTTGAGTGACATTCATGCAATTTGGTTTTTCCTTGCATCATGTCGATAATGCTCCAAACACACGACTTGATAAATATCAGAATACGTTTTGACAGCACTGTGAAGCTCATGACAAAGCGACCAGTGCAGTTTAACATCCTTGATTTTCAAACCGATTGGTTCCTCAAAATGTTGGTTGCTCATCAGGCCAATACACCATGGGCATCTTGTTTTCATCTTCTTGAAGCATTCTTTTCAAGTGTGGTGAGTTCCTGCTCCACCAAAATGTGATTGAGTTGGGGAGAAGGATTGGGGGGTGGGGGGAGGGAATGGTGTGGTGGGGATGGAATGGATCCACACAAAAGAAGACCAGACATTTTTGAGCATTTTCTGCACTCTATTCCATAGGTACGAATTTTAATATCTCATTATGATGCTGTCGAGTAAGAGTTTCCTCTCGTCAGTTTTGACAAGGCTTTGCTTCATATGATCTGATACGCAAACTTTACTAAACCTTCTCTCGTTATCATTATACCTTCCTCGGAAACTTTATAATTCTGACATGTCATCCATTTTCTTCTGAACAACACTTCCCCAAGCTTTTGTTTGCAATTCAGGATCGGTGAATCAATTACTATCCCTGCTTTCTCAAACGCAATACCGAGTGCCTTCATTCTGGAGAGATGTTCACTCATCATGTTCTCAGGCATGCCTTTTGCCCGATGCTGCCTCTTTAGGCCTCAGTCGACGTCGTAGTAGTAGTAGTAGTAGTAGTAGTAGTTCTCAGGAAAGAACCAACATAGTACATTGTAAGTTCTGTACATTCGCTTCGAAGTTTTATAGCTCTTAACAATACTTTGCATAAATAATGATACAGCCACTTTCTAAGCATTTATTGATATTTCTCAACTGAGATATTCTCCTACAATCCATAATTTCACATTAGGAAGACATCATGTTGAAGTTTTAAATGCCTTTTCCACTTGTCCATAATTAATTCCGATTTTTCCTGGAATGTATATTAAGTAGACATTTGCCCTTTTGCCAACACAATGTGTGTGTCCCTATCTTCCACCACTATGGTAATGATTCCTGTGACATACAATGTAGAGGTGCAGATATCCATATGCATTTAAGTATGAATGTAGAACTCCACACACCTTTTGGTGATGTTTCTTCTAAACTCGAATTAACCCTTTGTTGATATTGCTTATTGTTATTTCGCTTTGGGATGTAATGGCATTATATCTGCATTTTCACATGAATCTTTAAGTATAAATACTATATTACTATTATATTACCTTGAATAAAGCTTCTGATGTTGAAAAGTATTTCCTTAATCCCTGAATGTTCCTTGATGCTCACAGTGTACCCACATGCATATTAGTCCATGGGCCAGACAGGTTGGTTGGTTCCACTCTGAGGTACAAAATGAGACCATCAGCAATGTTTTTGTATCCCCCAAACATAAACAAAACTGCATGATGGACTTCTCAAAATGGATGCTTTACCTGGATATGGCAAATTGAAGGTTGCTCCTATGTAGGCCTATATAAACCTGATGGACTTTTCCAACTGTTCTTCTTCACTTTATATTTGTGTGAGGGGTGTGGGGGGGGGGGGGATGTGAAACATTAGTAGTGTTAAGTTTCTGGGCATTTGGTTAGCTCCACAACTTATTTCGTACATATGTAATGCTTTCAGCTCACATGTATATTCAGCTTGTTCACCTCAATTTTCACGAAATGTATGACATAAATTCAAAACAGCGACCACAATTGATGATTTTATTCTTGTTACCTATTTTCAGACAATTAGTGCCTAGAAGTGGGAAGACCAACTTTTAGCAATAAAATTATTGATTCATGCTCCTATGTTTTATAGGTGGTGCGGCAAGGCGATCAAAGCGACCAAGGAAAAAATGCAGTCATGTATAACATGTCCAAACAAAGCTTTGTCTGCAGGACTAACAAAACCCAAGGATGCGAATTCTTGGCAAGCATTTCTGGAGGCAGCGATGGTACATCGGTTTGAATCTAAATTACAATGTACAGCTGACCAAGATGAAATACTGGACATTTGTTATCACAGAGCATGCCTCGCATCATTCACACATAAGAAGATATTGGAAAGTCTTCATTCAAAAAAAAAAAAAAGATCCCTATGTAGGTGACCTGGATTTGAGATGTAGAAAATCCTCAAGACTGATGCTGGCCAGTGATTCCAGGATAGATGACCTGAACACATATTTTGCAACAAAGAAAACAAGTATCTGAAAGGATCAAGTTCACATGAGCCGCTGACAAAATATTGTCAGTTGCGAGCAGATGAGAGAATGCGGTCTTTGGAGATGGAACGGATGGATTCGAAAATTATGTTGCGAACATTACGGGAGCTTGTCACAGCTGAAGTCCACTACCATAGACCTTGCTATATCAAATATACAAGGCAACGGGTAGCACTATAAACGTTTTCTGCCGATTTTGATGAAGAGGAATTGTACTCCATTTTGGAGGCAAATGCATACAAAATGCTATTCAAACACATTAGACTGACATTAATTCCTGAGCCTCATGTTATACCAATGGCGGAACTAACTGGAACAGTGATTTCCTTGGTGGAATCTCTTGGTGATTGTGACGTTCATATGCATACCAAAAAGCACATATACACCGGAAACTTCAGAGTGAATATGGTCGCAATATTCACTTATCCGTTGATGATCGTGGAAGGCTCCTTCTTGTGCCAGATAGTATCACGTTCAAGGCTTTGGAAAAGGAACACTTGAGAGTAAAGGAAGAGCTTGATTCTTCAAGGAAAGATGACATGGAGATGAAAAAAATGAGAAACATAGTTGGCAAGGCTCTGCTGTATCCCTGAAACGAGAGAAAAGAGACTCCGAAGAAACAGACCTGGCCTCGACAACCAGAAGAGCTGAATTTATACGGAATCATCTCCAGATTCCCACTTTGCTGATTGAGTTACTGAAATCATTCCTATCAGGAGAAGAAACTGAAATGCCTACCTGTGCAGATACCTGTGTAGATGCCATCTGCTTGGAAATCAGCAAACATCACTGCCCAGCACAAAAAGGTGCAAAAACAGATCCCTGCAACTACAGACCAATCAGCCTTCTCCCAATCATCAGCAAGGTTATGGAATCCATCATCGCTTCAGACATGAAATCCTTCCTCTTCTCCAATGGCTTGATTTCCGATCATCAATTTGGTTTCAGACCAGGTCACTCTACACTGGATATGCTGCTTCTGCTCTCCCAACAATGGATGGAAGCCCTCAATGCCAGACAGGAAATCCGAGCCATATCCCTGGACATATCACGTGCTTTTGACACAGTCTGGCACCCTGCCCTGCTCACCAAACTCTCTTCCTATGGTATCCAAGGACATCTCCACTCATGGCTCGCACACTTCCTCTCCTGTCACAGTCACCGTGTGGCCCTAAATGGAGTTCTTTCATCCCCCCTTCCTGTCCAGGATGGAGTTCCTCAAGGTAGCGTTCTGGGCCCTGTTCTTTTTCTGGTTTTCATCAATGATCTCTCCGACTTTCTGGAAAATCCTCTATAACTCTTTGCTGATGACTCCACCCTCTGCCGTACCATCGATCATCCCTCAGACCGGCAAGCAGCAGCTTCTTTGCTCACTGCAGATCTGGATGAAATCACAAACTGGGCCAACACGTGGAACATGTCTTTCAATCCAGACAAATCTCACACTCTCACTATGTCTCTCCGAAAGGACCGTTTAGAAACCCACCCCCATCCACTTTCTCAACAATCCTCTGGAAGAAGTCCTTTCTTTCAAGCTTCTCAGTCTCACTATCTGCCATGACCTTTCCTGGGAAAGCCACATTTCAAACCTCGCCTCCAAAGCCAGTCGCCGACTGGGAATCCTCCATTGTGCAAAGTCCTTCCTCGGCCCACCTGAGCTCCTGACCACTTACAAAGCATTTGTCCGCAGCCTGATGGAGTACAGTTCTCCCCTATGGGTTGGTGCTCCTGCCTCCCACCTTTCTCGGCTTCACGCTGTAGAAACCAAGGCATTTCGGATCATTGGCATCTCCCGCAATGAGGCTGAGTCTTTGGCCCGCTCACTCAATCACCGCAGGTTGGTCGGTGGTCTTTCTGTCTTCTACAGTCTCCTCTCCAGTCTCGCCCCCCCCCCGCCCTCTCTGCGATTTGTCCCCACCACATTTCCGCAGGGCGCTCCAAGTCCGCCAACAACCCCCTTCAGGTAAAATTACCAAAATCACGAATCGCTGCTCACCTTCACTCTTTCATTCCTCTTTTTTCCTGCCTTTGGAATAAACTCCCTCACTCTATTCATTCCCATTCTTCCCTCCAGGCCTTCAAAACAACTGTTCACCACCACCTCTTATCATCCCCCATCCAAATCCTCGATCTTTTCTACCCCCGATAATCCACCCAAGCCCACCTCCTTCAAATTCCCTGCTTTCCTTCTTGGAAGTCCCTGTAATGTCCATCTTGTATTCCTCATGTTCCCTGTCCCATCCCTCTCCCTTCCACAAATCTCCTAATGTCTCTGTTCCCCACTGTTTTGTCCTTCCCACTCCCTCCCCTCCTGTCTCATGCCCCCCTTGATATGCGTTTTGTGTTAGCTCTCATACAAGCCTCGACAAGGTATACAAAAAAACTGAAGGTGCTTGCTGTCCTGTGCTGCTAGCAAAGCAAAATTGATCCAATTCCTGGTAGAGGACTGGAAACACCCAGAGCAAAGGACAAAACTTGCAGACAAAGTGATGGACTTGATGTGTGCAAAAAGGTGCTTCAGACTAACAAAATGTGTTGTTGAAGAGGAGACTGGTCTTCAATCAATACAGGAAGAGGCAGACACATGCATACTCCAGCATACGTGTTTAGCTGCTGGTTGCTGCAAATCCGTGATTATCGAGGCAGATGATATGGATGTGTTTATTCTTGCTCTCGGGTTCCATCAGTCCATTGATTCTAACATGTACATTAAGTGTGTCACAAAGATGAGGATGAGCCTTATTGATATCATCAAACTGAATGCAGCTACTGGGGACTTGGCAAGCAGATCTCTGGTGGGATTGCATTCTTATACTGGCTGCAATGCTGTCAGTACATTTGGAAGTCATGGTAAATTTAATGAAATTAGTACTTGCCACCAAAAAGTTTCAGGAGGTTTTTTCACAACTGGAGAGACAGTGAGTCCTGTCTACAGAGCTTTTCAATGTGTTGCAGAATTTTAAATGCACATTATACTCATTTGTCATCCACATGCAATGTGAATGAACTGCGTTACCAACTTTGCTGTGCCAATCAACTTTTTCCCCAAGATGCCTATGGGTGAATAGCAAATGAGGAGAATAAGCTTGCTATTAAATGGATGAACAGACCCCCAGCCCCAGTGGTTGTCTTGGAACTCCTGTCAGGCAAATGCAAACATGTTTGTCATCCAGCAGATTGCCTTTGTCTGTTGAATGGGTTGAAGTGCACAAAAGCTTGTAGGCTCCAAACTTGCTCAAACATGCAAACTGCAAATGATGAATAAATACTCCTGGAAAACTCAGACAAGCAGGATTTGGGTCAGGAAAACCCTTAGCTGATCACAGATGAATCTTGTCACAACTTTCCATCCATGGAACTATGAATTAATACATTACATTTATTT
>NC_140968.1:59296666-59346666 GCF_056783735.1 Eptatretus burgeri
GTTGCACCAGTGTTGTAACAGCTTGCACCAGATGTAATGCTTTGAATTTAGATCAAAACATTCAATATTTGTCTTGTCTGAACACAAAAGTTTTCTCCACATACCTGCATGATCATTAAAATGTTTTTTTCACAAACTGCATACAAGCTTTTAGATGCATCTTTTTCAGTAATGACTTCTTTTTTTCCACCTTTCCTGAGAGGCCAGTTTTGTGAAGGGAGCGGGATATTGTTGATTGATGAACACAAACGCCCATCCCAGACATAGAGCCTTGCAGATCTTTCATTGTCATTGTTGCCTTCTCCGGAGGAGAGAGTATTACATTTGGGTCCATTTGTTTGTTTTGCTGTCTGGTTGTCTGTTTGTTACCTCCGCCACCGAAGGTGAAGGAGGTTACGTATTCACCCCCTTTCTGTCTGTTTGTTTGTCTGTCTGTGTATGGGATGTCTCAAAACATTGTAGACGGATCTGGATGAAATTTTGTGGACAGGTTGGGTGTGTGACAAAGGACGAACTGATTAAATTTTGGTGAAGATCCGGATCCGGATCCGACTACTAGAATTTTTTCAGTGATTCTTCAGCATTGAAAGATAGGGCCGAAAACGATATCGTACATCATATTCATTTAGCATGATATTTCAAAATGTATTGGGCCCGATATGTTCTCGTGGATTCTGTTTGTCTGTTTGTCGCCGACAGGTCGCAATTTTAAACCGATCTTCACGAAACTTCACCACATGGTAGAGTTTGGCATAAGGAAGAAGCCTATTGTTTTTGATGTCAAAAGGTCAACAACTAAGGTGGTATTTCTAAAATTCTCCATTTTCATCCGATTGACTTGAAATTTGAATAGCATTTATATTTCAGGTCAATGAATTCAACCAACAAATTATTTTTGAGGTCAATTTTTGGGGGGGATTTTGCATGTCTCGTGCTCTGCACAGCATCTTCTTGTTTGTTTGTTTGTTTGCACAGAACTTTCGTGTTTTTTTCCACAACCGCTTGTCGGATTCAGACAAAATTTTCACCATAGGAGCGACTACTCATGTCGAATGTTTTGATGATAAATATGATGTCAGTGGTCACGTGGTGTGGCAGCCATGTTGGAAAAACCAAAAAACTTTGGACCTCTATCTCTGAAACCTCATCAAGAAAAAAATTTAAACTGCATATAGCAGGTACTCCTCATGGGGAATAGGTGTGGTTTTTATGACATCATAGGTTCCTTTGTTATGACGTCATAATTACATATGTAAAACACTATATGTGATCAGTATGAACATTTTTGAGGGTCATCTCGGGATAAATTAGTCCACAGAAAAAAAAATTATGACATCATCTGTTACGGGATTCAGCAGCCATTGTCGTTTTAAAAAAATACCTTCAAAAATATTCTTCTCTGAAGTGGCTTAACAGATTGAGGTGAAACTTTCCATGTATGATTGCCTGTCCATGAAGAACTTTTGTTCGTTCACACATAGGACGTCATCAGTCACATGGTTTGTCAGCCATATTGAATTGAAGAAAAATATTCATTTCATTAAAATGGATATTATCAAAGCTTTTCAACTTGCAGGACTTAACCTTTGAAGGACTGAACTTGTGCAATTTATATCCAATTTTGCTAATATTGTTTGCCAATGGACCAATGGAACCTTGAAAATGTGATATTTTGTGCCAAACAATTGTTTCAAAGAAGAGAAAATTAAAATTTACTGAACATCAACTATATTTGAACACAATCAACATTGTACAAGATACTGAAAGTTATAAAAAAAATATTTACAGGGGTTCACAACTTGTTCTGAAACGACAAAGCTTGTTTTTTCCGCTTTAGCTGACTTTTTTCATGTGAGGAGTTGGAATGCACATTAATCAAACAAGTTTCTGGTGAAATGCATCTCATGTACTTGCAATAGTTATGTTAAACAGAACAAAGTAGTACTGCACTCAGTAGAGCGCATACATCCACCAGGCTAAACAGTTGGTTTTGTATCCCACTGATGGGCCAGATCTGCATCTGAACCTGAACCAAAATACTGTATAATCAATTCGTCCCTGTCACACACCCAACATGTCCACCAAGTTTTGTCCGAATCCATCCATAACTTTTTGAGAAATCCTGTGATATATTATTTTTGGCCATATCTCTCAATACATCATATTTATTAATGGTGACTAGATGACCCATGAACCCGTTGGGTTCCCATTGTGACAACGGTTGATAAAAAAAAATCATTTAAAAAAAACAAGCAAACAAAGATAGCTCCAGTGAACCATACCGCTGAGGTTGTTTGCATTGATCAAATACTCCCGAAGAGTACTTGTCTGAATCGGGAATTGATTTTTTAATAATTTTTTTCGTTGCCCGATTTTAAAGAAACTTGATACTGGACAGCGCAGGAGAATGGTGAGTAAGGTGGCCCTAAAAAATTTGCGCTATCGAGTACCGTTTTGGCTGTATTTCGGGAAAATACATACATACATACATACATACATACATACATACGTACAAATATACAAGATGAGAGTTTTAGTAATATATAGATTTAATTAGTGAAATTTTAATGTCTGATATTTTAAAATGATTAATGTGCACTGCATCCTTTTTGAGCATGAACTGATTTTTAAAAACCTGATCTAACCACACAAACAGTATAATATCAACAGGACATCGTGGTAAACATGGTTTTAAAAATTGTAATGGAGTTTGGTTTCACTGGATCGGAATCGTGCTGTTAGGCTGTATAAAGTGGATCGGATGGGATTCCACTTATCCGTTATTATCACCTGACAAAACTGCACATGACAAAGCACAGGAAAATTAACCATAACCAATGAAAATCAGCTACCTCATCATCATAACGTTGCTATATTTCGATCCGACTTACTTTATATTGTATGTATGGTGCATACAGGAAAAACAATGAACAGACAGCAAACATCAATTGCACCTTTTTTTGTTTTTAAACAACCAGAGAAGAAACAACATAGAGATTCACCCTGCCAGTTATCCGCTGAGTAAAAAAGCACATCATGAAATGGCAGCCCGAGCAGTATGGATGAAGGGGTAGGCCACAATGAAACCGACATTAGGCCGAGCCACGAGCAGGCCATATATTAAATGGGCCTGTGTAGTACAGGGTTAACCCTAACAGCTCAGTCTATAAAACTCTTAGTCTACTTTGTCTGCCATTGAGTATGGAATTTGCCTTGCCTTCTGGAATACTGGTTTAGCATTTGGCTTTAATTTGAGTGTTGGTGTGTACCCTTTTATCCCTGCACCAGTAGTAGAGTATAGGACTTTGTTCTGATCTCGCAACGTCTTGAACTCTGGGAGGGGGGGTAATCTTTTGCTTCTGGAACCTTGGTTTTGGAGATTTCTGACACTGAGAAAATATTTTCCCAATTTAGTTTGATTTTACTCAACCAATCTCTCCCCAATATCCATGGCCGTGTCCCCTTTACCACTACAAGTTCTAACAACATCTCCGGGCTACCTGGGTATTTGGTATTTGACTGGTACCTTTACACAACCCAATATAGGAGCTAATTGCCCCATGTAACTACGAAGAGTTATGTTTGTATCAATCAAAGGATACTTACACAAATTATTTCTATAAACCGTCTCTGAGATCATTGAGCATGATGCTTCAGTATCCAGATCCATGGTGATATCACAATGTCCAACAGCTACCTTTACCTTGATAGGTTTAATCTCATTGTGAGAGTCATCACCATTTCGCGACAAACCAAATCCTTCGTGGTCTCGTTCCGTTTCTGATTCATTATCACTATTTAAATCAACGTACTTTGTGGAATTTACAGATTTTAAGGCGAATTCCTTCTGTCTTCGATCCTGTTGATTGTTATTCCCGGAACATACCTTGGAAATATGTCGCTTTTCATAGCAGGTATGACAATTCACATTCCTGAGCCGGCAGTTTTCTGTGCGATGATTTGTCCGACAGCAACATTGGCGCCAGACTCCGGCCCCTGGCTTGTTGTGTGCTCCGATTTTCCTCCCATCTTGTACGAAGCTTATCTTCCCATGCTGGGCTTGGTTTGCCTCTGCTGCACCGTAACTGTTCACATCCGATGACGTCTGACCCATGTGCTCTCGGTTCGCTTTACCCATGTAAAACCCATGTGCGTCCGACAGACATTTCTCCCTGGCCTCCTCAAAGGACAAATCAGCCTTGGACAATAAATTCATCTGAGTCCGAGACATTTTAAGGTGAGTCCCAATACCAGCTTGTCATGTAGGGCTTCATTCAGAAAGGCCTCGAATGAGCACATTGATGCGAGCTTCTTCAATCGCACGATGTATTTGGCCACAGTCTCGTTCTCTCCCTGGGAAGAGGTCCAAAATTTATAGCGTTCTGCTGTCACGATCGGTTTTGGCATACAATGCTCTGTTAACAACGCCTTCAGCTGAGCGTAAGTTTTCGCCTTTGGCGTGGCTGGGTGACACAAGTTCTTCAGTATCTTGAATGTGTCTGCTCAAATTGCCAAAACTAAACTCGCCTGCAGCTTTTCATCAATCCGGTTTGCCGCCAAATTTGCGTTGCATGTGTCTGTGTAGTCCTCGAAGAACTCCATTTTTTCGTCGAAAGACCCAATATTCCTGAACAACCGTCATGTCTTGAATATGCCTTCCCACGTCCGATCACCGAAGAGATCCCAACCTTCTTCACCAGGTTGTTATAAACTGAACAAATGCCTTCACGTCCGTATTTCAGTAAAGGAGTTGGCCCAAGTGAAGGACACAAACACCATGGAACGAAGTCAAAGCAGGACCCATTTATTATGTGCATGCACAGCCTCCCCGCTATGTCATGTTGTCATTCAACACAATACTGCAGTAATAACCATGCACGAGGTAACCTGTGTCCTAGTGGCGACCCGTCCAGGACTGGACTCCTTGCCAATGAAACTGCCTCGGTAGCCCTATGTGCCTTTACGGCATGAAAGGAATGGTGTTATATTATTATTATTATTATTATTATTATTATTATTATTATTATTATTATTATGATATACAGGCTAATGCCAGCAGATTAGTACTCTGTTCCCAGTGGCAGATTAATGTACAGGCATGCAGGGCCCATGCCAAGGTGGGCCCCGAGCTCAACGTAGGTCTCGAGGTCAACGTGGGCCATGGCAGAGGCACAGTGAGGGACATGCAACCCATGTAATTACATGGGCCCCATGCGACCGATCATGGTTCACAATCTTTCGAGACGGGCCCCCTAAGGGTGAGATCTCACTTTGCCGACAAAACTTATCAACTTGTGAGTGGTGATAAACACAGCGCAAAAGGAATGGTCCATCTCAAGGAAAGAAAGCACCGTGAGTAATGAAATTAATCGATTAAAAATGTTTTCCCTTTCATGTTTAATTGGGACAGGACTATTACAAAATTATGGGGTGAGGCTAGATTAGGTTCGGTGAGGTTAGCAGAGAAAGAACGTGGAATAATAAGTAAATTTAATGTACACAAATGCAGCAATAATCACAAAAAAATTGTAAAACTGCTAATGATAATACATATCGATATTGTTTAACAAGTTCACACTACCATTTATTGTACGATCACAAAACAACTCCTCATTAGTAAATGGACTCACTCATGTGCATGACGGAAAGTTGCCGTTGTTAAAATCAGAGCATTTATTCCAATCAGAGCACTGGGTCAAAATAAAGATCCAGGCTTTCAATGACATCTTGGATGCTGCTGTCTTGTCTGCACTTGTTTGTGGTGAGGATGTTGAGTTAACAGAGAGATTCACTGACCTTGGCAGTGATATTCATGTTTCTGCTGGCTGTGAGGCAGAGGTCAATAGACGTCTGGGTCGTGCCTGGAGAGTCACGGATTCACTGGATCATGGGGTGTGGCATTGTCAGTACCAGTGCAGGAGGACAAAAGTCCGAGTTTTCAGGTCCTTGGTGCTTCCAGTCTTGGTCTACTGATGTGAGACTTGGACTCTGACCAGGAATCTGAGATGGAGACTTAATTCCTTTGGTACCAGGTCTCTCCTGAGAATCCTGGCGATCGGTGGTCCAACTTTGTATCCAACGAGTGGTTGCTGAGAGAGACTCGGATGAGATTTGTTACCTTCATAGTCCGTGCGCGTCAATTGCGGCTCCATGGACATGTGGCTCATTTTCCTGATGCTGATCATTTTTATCATATTCTCTCAGCGAGAGAGCCTCATGAGTGGTGGAGGCCAATGGGCCGACTACATGCCTCGTGGTTGCAGCAAGTTGATCAGTGTCTCAATGTGATGGGGATGGGCCAAGTATCTGCTTGGAGGATGGCCAGACGCAGGCCCCTGGAGTACCGATGGAAAGTGGATGCAGCAACGCGCTGCTCCGGCGCATGCTCCCATACCTGATACCTGACCTGACCTGACCTGAAACGAAAAGACCCCATCGGTGCAAAAAAAGTGGAAAGAGCTAAACAACGGCGAAAAGTGTGAAAATCACTTGAAATTAACTATTTTTTCGTTACACAAATGGCAGAACCAGAAAAGGATCATCGGTTTCTCACATGTGCGGAGGTGTGTTCAATTACAAATTAGCTTTCTATCTCTTGCCATGCCAGCTGTTCCTAATCAACGATTGTGTTGGACTGCTTACATGAGTGCTTAAGCGACTTGGCGATAGCTCTGCAAGAAACTTTTTAGCTCTTCCACTCACGTCATCTGTGTCAACAAAAAATGATAAAATAATAAAAACTTGGTAACTGAACACACCCCTGCAAGTGCTGTGGTGCATTCCCTTACGAATCAGCTTGTAGAGCACTCGCCAAGTGGCTTAAGCACTTCAAGCAAGCACTCCAACAAAACTATTGATAAGGAACAGCGAGCTTGGTGAACGATAGGAAACTGATTGGTAATGAAACACCTCAACTTAGAATTTTTTTCCGAGGGGGGAAAAGGCAATAAAATGTGGGAATTTCTCCGGATTTTTTGCAGTCGAGTCTAAAGCAACAGAGGCGAAGCAACTGCGAAAATAACAAGGAGCCTTCTTTTTTGGGGCAAAATAACACGAGTCCTCATTTTTTGGGGTTAAATAACATGAATCCTCTTTTCTTTTTTTTTTGGACAAAATAACACTTTCTTTCTGGGAGTAAATATCATGGAGTCTTCCTTTTTTGGGCGAAAATAACATGGAGTCCTCTATTTGGGCGAAAATAACATGGAGTCCTCTTTTTGGGCGAAAATAAGATGGAGTACTTTTTTTGGGCGAAAATAACATGGAGTCCTCTTTATGGGCGAAAATAACATGGAGTCCTCTTTTTTGGGCGAAAATAACAGGGAGCCCTCTATTTGGGTGAAAATAACTTGGAGTCCTCTTTTTGGGTGAAAATAACATGGTCTTCTTTTTTGGCGAAAATAACAAGGAGGCCTCTTTTTGGGGTGAAAATATCATGGAGTCCTCTTAATGGGGGAAAATAATATGGAATCCTCTTTTTGGGGGAAAATGACATGGAGTCCTCTTTTTGGGGGAAAATATCATGGAATCCTCTTTCTGGCCAAAAATAACATGGAGTCATCTTTTTGGGGTGAAAATAACATGGCATCCACTTTATGGGCAAAAATAACATGGTCATCTTTTTTGGGTGAAAATAACATGGAGACCTCTTTTTGGGCAAAAATAACATGTTGTCTTCTTTTTTGGGCAAAAATAACATGGAGTCCTCTTTTTGGGCGAACATATCATGGAGTCCTCTTTCTGGGCAAAAATAAAATGGAGTCATCTTTTTTGGGTGACAGTAACATGGAGGCCTCTTTTTGGGTGAAAATTACATGGAGACTTCTTTTTGGGGCGATAATAACAAGGATTCCTCTTTTTGCGGTGAAAATAACATGGACTCCTCTTTTTGGGCGAAAATAACAGAGTCCTCTTTTTTGGCGAAAATAACATGAAGTCATCTTTTTTGGGCGAAAATAACAAGGCATCCTCTTTTTGGGGTGAAAATAATATTGAGTCCTCTTTTTTTGCGAAAATAACCTGGAGTCCTCTTTTTGGGTGAAAATAACATGGAGTCTTCTTTTTTGGGCGAAAATAACACGGAGACTTCCTTTTGAGCGAAAATGACATGGAGTCCTATTTTTGGGCGAAAATATCATGAAGTCCTCTTTTTTGTGCAGAAATAACAAGGGGTCCTCTTTTTTGGGTGAACATAACATGGAGTCCTCTTTTGGGGTGAAAATAACATGGAGTCCTCTTTTTGGGTGAAAATAACATGGTCTTCTTTTTTGGGCGAAAATAATAAGGAGTCCTCTTTTTGGGGTGAAAATAACATGGAGTCCTCTTTTTGGGCGAAAAAAACATGGATTCCTCTTTTTGGGTGAAAATAACATGGAGATTTCTTTTTTGGGCAAAAATACCATGGAGTCCTCTTTTTCAGTGAAAATGACATGGAATCCTCTTTTTGGGCGAAAATAACATGGAGTCCTCTTTTTGGGCGAAAATAACAGGGAGCCCTCTATTTGGGTGAAAATAACATGGAGTCCGCTTTTTGGGTGAAAATAACATGGAGTCTTCTTTTTTGGGCAAAAATAACATGGAGTCCTCTTTCTTGGTGAAAATATCATGGAGTTCTTTCTTGGCCAAAATAACATGGAGTAATCTTTTTTGGGTGAAAACAACATGGAGTCCTCTATTTGGGCGAAAATAACATGGAGTCCTTTTTTTGGGCGAAAATAACATGGAGTCCTCTTTTTGGGCGAAAATGACATGGAGTCCTTTTTTTGTGCGAAAATAACATGGAGTCCTCTTTATGGGCGAAAATAACATGGAGTCCTCCATTTGGGTGAAAATAACATGGAGTCCGCTTTTTGGGTGAAAATAACATGGAGTCTTCTTTTTTGGGCAAAAATAACAAGGATTTCCTTTTTGGGGTGAAAATAACATGGAGTCCTCTGTTTGGGTGAAAATAACATGGTGTCTTCTTTTTTGAGTGAAAATAACATGGAGTCATCTTTTTTGGGCGAAAAAAAAATGAGTCCTCTTTTTGGGGTGAAAATAACGGAGTCCTCTTGCTGGGTGAAAATAACATGGAGATTTCTTTTTTGGGCGAAAATAACATGGAGTCCTCTTTCTTGGCAAAAATATCATGGAGTCCTCTTTTTCAGTGAAAATTACATGGAATCCTCTTTCTGGGTGAAAATATCATGGAATCCTCTTTCTGGGCGAAAATAACATGGAGATTTCTTTTTTGGGCGAAAATAACATGGAGTCCTCTTTTTCAGTGAAAATGACATGGAATCCTCTTTTTGGGTGAAAATGGAGTCTTCTTTTTTGGGCAAAAATAACATGGAGTCCTCTTTCTTGGCGAAAATATCATGGAGTCCTCTTTCTCGGCCAAAATAACATGGAGTAATCTTTTTTCGGTGAAAACAACATGGAGTCCTCTATTTGGGCGAAAATAACATGGAGTCCTCTTTTTGGGCGAAAATAACATGGAGTCCTTTTTTGGGCGAAAATAACATGGAGTCCTCTTTATGGGCGAAAATAACAGGGAGCCCTCGATTTGGGTGAAAATAACATCGAGTCCGCTTTTTGGGTGAAAATAACATGGTGTCTTCTTTTTTGGGTGAATATAACATGGAGTCATCTTTTTTGGGTGAAAAAAAAATGAGTCCTCTTTATGGGCGAAAATCACATGGAGTCTTCTTTTTTGGGCAAAAATAACAAGGAAACCCTTTTTGGGGTGAAAATAACATGGAGTCCTCTTTTTTGGGTGAAAATAACATGGTGTCTTCTTTTTGGGGTGAAAATAACATGGAGTCATCTTTTTTGGGCGAAAAAAACATGGAGTCCTCTTTTTGGGCGAAAATAACATGGAGTCCTCTTTTTGGGGGAAAATAACATCGAGTCCGCTTTTTGGGTGAAAATAACATGGTGTCTTCTTTTTTGGGTGAATATAACATGGAGTCATCTTTTTTGGGTGAAAAAAAAAATGAGTCCTCTTTATGGGCGAAAATCACATGGAGTCTTCTTTTTTGGGCAAAAATAACAAGGAAACCCTTTTTGGGGTGAAAATAACATGGAGTCCTCTTTTTTGGGTGAAAATAACATGGTGTCTTCTTTTTGGGGTGAAAATAACATGGAGTCATCTTTTTTGGGCGAAAAAAATATGGAGTCCTCTTTTTGGGCGAAAATAACATGGAGTCCTCTTTTTGGGGGAAAATAACAATGAGTCCTCTTTTTGGGCGAAAATAACATGGAGTCCTCTTTTTGGGTGAAAATAACATGGAGTCCTCTTTTTGGGTGAAAATAACATGGTCTTCTTTTTTGGGCGAAAATATCATGGAGTCCTCTTTCTGGGCGAAAATATCATCGAGTCCTCTTTTTGGGCGAAAATTACATGGAGTCCTGTTTCCTGGCAAAAATATCATGGAGTCCTCTTTCTGGGCAAAAATATCATTGAGTCCTCTTTCTGGGCGAAAATAACATGCAGTCCTCTTCCTGGGCGAAAATATCATGGAGTCCTCTTTCTGGGCAAAAATATAATGGAGTCCTCTTTCTGGGCAAAAATATCATGGAATCCTCTTTTTGGGCAAAAATAACATGGAGTCCTCTTTTTGGGCGAAAATAACATGGAGTCTTCTTTTTTGGGCAAAAATAACAAGGATTTCCTTTTTGGGGTGAAAATAACATGGAGTCCTCTGTTTGGGTGAAAATAACATGGTGTCTTCTTTTTTGAGTGAAAATAACATGGAATCATCTTTTTTGGGCGAAAAAAAAATGAGTCCCCTTTTTGAGGTGAAAATAACATGGAGTCCTCTTTCTGGGTGAAAATAACATGGAGATTTCTTTTTTGGGCGAAAATAACATGGAGTCCTCTTTCTTGGCAAAAATATCATGGAGTCCTCTTTTTCAGTGAAAATGACATGGAATCCTCTTTCTGGGTGAAAATATCATGGAATCCTCTTTCTGGGCGAAAATAACATGGAGATTTTCTTTTTTGGGCGAAAATAACATGGAGTCCTCTTTTTCAGTGAAAATGACATGGAATCCTCTTTTTGGGTGAAAATGGAGTCTTCTTTTTTGGGCAAAAATAACATGGATTCCTCTTTCTTGGCGAAAATATCATGGAGTCCTCTTTCTGGGCGAAAATATCATCGAGTCCTCTTTTTGGGCGAAAATTACATGGAGTCCTGTTTCCTGGCAAAAATATCATGGAGTCCTCTTTCTGGGCAAAAATATCATTGAGTCCTCTTTCTGGGCGAAAATAACATGCAGTCCTCTTCCTGGGCGAAAATATCATGGAGTCCTCTTTCTGGGCAAAAATACAATGGAGTCCTCTTTCTGGGCAAAAATATCATGGAATCCTCTTTTTGGGCAAAAATAACATGGAGTCCTCTTTTTGGGCGAAAATGACATGGAGTCCTCTTTTTGGGCGAAAATAACATTGAGTCATCTTTTTTCGGCGAAAATAACATGGAGTCCTCTTTTGGGTGAAAAATAACATGGAGTCCTCTTTTTGAGCGAAAATGACATGGAAACCTCTTTTCAGACGAAATCACATGGAGTCATCTTCTTTGGGTGAAAATAACAAGGAGACCTCTTTTGGGGCAAAAATAACATGGAGTCATCTTTTTTGGGCAAAAACATCATGCATTCCTCTTTCTTGGCAAAAATATGATGGAATCCTCTTTTTGGGCGAAAATAACATGGAGTCCTTTTTTTGGGCGAAAATAACATGGAGTCCTCTTTATGGGCGAAAATAATATGGAGTCCTCTTTTTGGGCGAAAATAACAGGGAGCCCTCTATTTGGGTGAAAATAACATGGAGTCCGCTTTTTGGGTGAAAATAACATGGAGTCTTCTTTTTTGGGCAAAAATAACAAGGATTTCCTTTTTGGGGTGAAAATAACATGGAGTCCTCTGTTTGGGTGAAAATAACATGGTGTCTTCTTTTTTGAGTGAAAATAACATGGAGTCATCTTTTTTGGGCGAAAAAAAAATGAGTCCTCTTTTTGGGGTGAAAATAACATGGAGTCCTCTTGCTGGGTGAAAATGACATGGAGAGTTCTTTTTTGGGCGAAAATAACATGGAGTCCTCTTTCTTGGCAAAAATATCATGGAGTCCTCTTTTTCAGTGAAAATGACATGGAATCCTCTTTCTGGGTGAAAATATCATGGAATCCTCTTTCTGGACGAAAATAACATGGAGATTTCTTTTTTGGGCGAAAATAACATGGAGTCCTCTTTTTCAGTGAAAATGACATGGAATCCTCTTTTTGGGTGAAAATGGAGTCTTCTTTTTTGGGCAAAAATAACATGGAGTCCTCTTTCTTGGCGAAAATATCATGGAGTCCTCTTTCTCGGCCAAAATTACATGGAGTAAACTTTTTTGGGTGAAAACAACATGGAGTCATCTTTTTTGGGCGAAAAAAAAATGAGTCCTCTTTTTGGGGTGAAAATAACGGAGTCCTCTTGCTGGGTGAAAATAACATGGAGATTTCTTTTTTGGGCGAAAATAACATGGAGTCCTCTTTCTTGGCAAAAATATCATGGAGTCCTCTTTTTCAGTGAAAATTACATGGAATCCTCTTTCTGGGTGAAAATAACATGGAGTCCTCTTTTTGGGTGAAAATACCATGGAGTCCTCTTTTTCAGTGAAAATGACATGGAATCTTCTTTTTAGGCGAAAATAACATGGAGTCCTCTTTTTGGGCGAAAATAACAGGGAGTCTTCTTTTTTGGGCAAAAATAACATGGAGTCCTCTTTCTTGGTGAAAATATCATGGAGTTCTTTCTTGGCCAAAATAACATGGAGTAATCTCTTTTTGGGCGAAAATAACATGGAGTCCTCTTTTTGGGCGAAAATAACATGGAGTCCTCTTTTTGGGCGAAAATAACATGGAGTCCTCTTTTTGGGCGAAAATAACATGGAGTCCTCTTTTTGGGCGAAAATAACATGGAGTCCTCTTTTTGGGTGAAAATAACATGGAGTCCTCTTTTTGGGTGAAAATAACATGGAGTCCTCTTTATGGGCGAAAATAACATGGAGTCCTCTATTTGGGTGAAAATAACATGGAGTCCGCTTTTTGGGTGAAAATAACATGGAGTCTTCTTTTTTGGGCAAAAATAACAAGGAAACCCTTTTTGGGGTGAAAATAACATGGAGTCCTCTTTTTTGGGTGAAAATAACATGGTGTCTTCTTTTTGGGGTGAAAATAACATGGAGTCATCTTTTTTGGGCAAAAAAAACATGGAGTCCTCTTTTTGGGCGAAAATAACATGGAGTCCTCTTTCTGGGTGAAAATAACATGGAGATTTCTTTTTTGGGCGAAAATAACATGGAGTCCTCTTTCTTGGCAAAAATATCATGGAGTCCTCTTTTTCAGTGAAAATGACATGGAGTCCTCTTTCTGGGTGAAAATATCATGGAATCCTCTTTCTGGGCGAAAATAACATGGAGATTTCTTTTTTGGGCGAAAATAACATGGAGTCCTCTTTTTCAGTGAAAATGACATGGAATCCTCTTTTTGGGTGAAAATGGAGTCTTCTTTTTTGGGCAAAAATAACATGGATTCCTCTTTCTTGGCGAAAATATCATGGAGTCCTCTTTCTGGGCGAAAATATCATCGAGTCCTCTTTTTGGGCGAAAATTACATGGAGTCCTGTTTCCTGGCAAAAATATCATGGAGTCCTCTTTCTGGGCAAAAATATCATTGAGTCCTCTTTCTGGGCGAAAATAACATGCAGTCCTCTTCCTGGGCGAAAATATCATGGAGTCCTCTTTCTGGGCAAAAATACAATGGAGTCCTCTTTCTGGGCAAAAATATCATGGAATCCTCTTTTTGGGCAAAAATAACATGGAGTCCTCTTTTTGGGCGAAAATAACATGGAGTCCTCTTTTTGGGCGAAAATAACATTGAGTCATCTTTTTTCGGCGAAAATAACATGGAGTCCTCTTTTGGGTGAAAAATAACATGGAGTCCTCTTTTTGAGCGGAAATGACATGGAAACCTCTTTTCAGACGAAATAACATGGAGTCATCTTCTTTGGGTGAAAATAACAAGGAGACCTCTTTTGGGGCAAAAATAACATGGAGTCATCTTTTTTGGGCAAAAACATCATGCATTCCTCTTTCTTGGCAAAAATATGATGGAATCCTCTTTTTGGGCGAAAATATCATGGAGTCCTCTTTCTGGGCAAAAATAATATGGAGTCCTCTTTTTGGGTGAAAATAACATGGAGTCCTCTTTATGGGCGAAAATAACAGGGAGCCCTCTATTTGGGTGAAAATAACATGGAGTCCGCTTTTTGGGTGAAAATAACATGGAGTCTTCTTTTTTGGGCAAAAATAACAAGGATTTCCTTTTTGGGGTGAAAATAACATGGAGTCCTCTGTTTGGGTGAAAATAACATGGTGTCTTCTTTTTTGAGTGAAAATAACATGGAGTCATCTTTTTTGGGCGAAAAAAAAATGAGTCCTCTTTTTGGGGTGAAAATAACATGGAGTCCTCTTGCTGGGTGAAAATGACATGGAGAGTTCTTTTTTGGGCGAAAATAACATGGAGTCCTCTTTCTTGGCAAAAATATCATGGAGTCCTCTTTTTCAGTGAAAATGACATGGAATCCTCTTTCTGGGTGAAAATATCATGGAATCCTCTTTCTGGGCGAAAATAACATGGAGATTTCTTTTTTGGGCGAAAATAACATGGAGTCCTCTTTTTCAGTGAAAATGACATGGAATCCTCTTTTTGGGTGAAAATGGAGTCTTCTTTTTTGGGCAAAAATAACATGGAGTCCTCTTTCTTGGCGAAAATATCATGGAGTCCTCTATTTGGGCGAAAATAACATGGAGTACTCTTTTTGGGCGAAAATAACATGGAGTCCTCTTTTTGGGCGAAAATAACATGGAGTCCTCTTTCTTGGCGAAAATATCATGGAGTCCTCTATTTGGGCGAAAATAACATGGAGTACTCTTTTTGGGCGAAAATAACATGGAGTCCTCTTTTTGGGCGAAAATAACAGGGAGCCCTCGATTTGGGTGAAAATAACATGGAGTCCGCTTTTTGGGTGAAAATAACATGGAGTCTTCTTTTTTGGGCAAAAATAACAAGGAAACCCTTTTTGGGGTGAAAATAACATGGAGTCCTCTTTTTGGGTGAAAATAACATGGTGTCTTCTTTTTTGGGTGAAAATAACATGGTGTCTTCTTTTTTGGGTGAATATAACATGGAGTCATCTTTTTTGGGCGAAAAAAAAAATGAGTCCTCTTTTTGGGGTGAAAATAACATGGAGTCCTCGTTTTGGGTGAAAAAAACATGGAGTCCTCTTTTTGGGGGAAAATAACAATGAGTCCTCTTTTTGGGCGAAAATAACATGGAGTCCTCTTTTTGGGTGAAAATAACATGGAGTCCTCTTTTTGGGTGAAAATAACATGGTCTTCTTTTTTGGGCGAAAATATCATGGAGTCCTCTTTCTGGGCGAAAATATCATCGAGACCTCTTTTTGGGCGAAAATTACATGGAGTCCTGTTTCCTGGCAAAAATATCATGGAGTCCTCTTTTTGAGCGAAAATGACATGGAAACCTCTTTTCAGACGAAATAACAGGGAGTCATCTTCTTTGGGTGAAAATAACAAGGAGACCTCTTTTGGGACAAAAATAACATGGAGTCATCTTTTTTGGGCAAAAACATCATGCATTCCTCTTTCTTGGCAAAAATATGATGGAATCCTCTTTTTGGGCGAAAAAAACATGGAGTCCTCTTTTTGTGCGAAAATATCATGGAGTCCTCTTTCTGGGCAAAAATAATATGGAGTCCTCTTTTTGGGTGAAAATAACATGGAGTCCTCTTTTTGTGCGGAAATATCATGGAGTCCTCTTTCTGGGCAAAAATAACATGGAGTCCTCTTTTTGGGTGATAATAACAAGGAGTCATCTTTTTTGGGCAAAAGCATCATGCATTCCTCTTTCTTGGCAAAAATATGATGGAATCCTCTTTTTGGGCAAAAATAACATGGAGCCCTCTTTTTGTGCGAAAATATCATCGAGTCCTCTTTATGGGCAAAAATAACATGGAGTCCTCTTTTTGGGTGAAAATAACATGGAGTCCTCTTTTGGGTGAAAATAACATGGTCTTCTTTTTTGGCGAAAATAACAAGGAGGCCTCTTTTTGGGGTGAAAATATCATGGAGTCCTCTTAATGTGCGAAAATAATATGGAGTCCTCTTTTTGGGGGAAAATGACATGGAGTCCTCTTTTTGTGCGGAAATATCATGGAATCCTCTTTCTGGCCAAAAATAACATGGAGTCATCTTTTTGGGGTGAAAATAACATGGCATCCACTTTATGGGCAAAAATAACATGGTCATCTTTTTTGGGTGAAAATAACATGGAGTCCTCTTTTTGGGCGAAAATAACATGTTGTCTTCTTTTTTGGGCGAAAATAACATGGAGTCCTCTTTTTGGGCGAACATATCATGGAGTCCTCTTTCTGGGCAAAAATAAAATGGAGTCATCTTTTTTGGGTGAAAATAACATGGAGGCCTCTTTTTGGGTGAAAATTACATGGAGACTTCTTTTTGGGGCGATAATAACAAGGATTCCTCTTTTTGCGGTGAAAATAACATGGAGTCCTCTTTTTGGGCGAAAATAACATGGAGTCATCTTTTTTGGGCGAAAATAACAAGGCGTCCTCTTTTTGGGGTGAAAATAATATTGAGTCCTCTTTTTTTGCGAAAATAACCTGGAGTCCTCTTTTTGGGTGAAAATAACATGGAGTCTTCTTTTTTGGGCGAAAATAACACGGAGACTTCCTTTTGAGCGAAAATGACATGGAGTCCTATTTTTGGGCGAAAATATCATGAAGTCCTCTTTTTTGTGCAGAAATAACAAGGTGTCCTCTTTTTTGGGTGAACATAACATGGAGTCCTCTTTTGGGGTGAAAATAACATGGAGTCCTCTTTTTGGGTGAAAATAACATGGTCTTCTTTTTTGGGCGAAAATAACATGGAGCCCTCTTTTTGAGCGAAAATGACATGGAATCCTCTTTTCGGGCGAAAATAATAAGGAGTCCTCTTTTTGGGTGAAAATAACATGGAGATTTCTTTTTTGGGCAAAAATACCATGGAGTCCTCTTTTTCAGTGAAAATGACATGGAATCCTCTTTTTGGGCGAAAATAACATGGAGTCCTCTTTTTGGGCGAAAATAACAGGGAGCCCTCTATTTGGGTGAAAATAACATGGAGTCCGCTTTTTGGGTGAAAATAACATGGAGTCTTCTTTTTTGGGCAAAAATAACATGGAGTCCTCTTTCTTGGTGAAAATATTGTTGCGGATTCGCACCCGCCGGCGTGCGGACGGCCACGTAACTCGAATCGCGGCACGTCGCCCACCGGACGGACAATCCAGTCGTGACCCTCTCGGACTAACGCCGGGAACCAGTCACGGGTGGACCTTTCGGTCTCACCGCGATCGAGCCAATCAGCCCCCGCGTGGGATAGGGTTGCTCGCCAAATTCGACCTACCTAAGTACCCACGCGGAGGGTAGACCGGGCGATCGCACCTCGCCGCAGGTCGACTTCGGACACGGGCCATAGCGACCCGTTCCATACTATCAGAATAACCGAGCGGTGTTATCGTCGACCTCGACGGTTCGATTAATTATCGGGCGTATTCAGCCCACTACCAACCCTTTACGTGAAGCAAGATGAGGATTCAATGGGAGAAATGACGAAGCGAAGCGGGAAACAGTTCAACACAAAGCACATTTATTCGCGGCACACGGGAAGCACACATATAATTCCACCAAAAGCACACAGAAAAGACACAATTCCATTTACACAAAAAGCAAATATAAAAGCGAAGACAATGCAGAGCTAATACCGACTACCGAGCACACGGCAACACTTATACAATTCTACCTCACAGACGGCGCCGACAACACATACCCAAAACCAAGGAAAAGAAATACCCTCAAGGATGAGGCGGGCCTGAGGCCGAGACCGGGTCGCGCATACCCGTCTGGTGATGAGACGCGGAGCGGCGATGGCGCCCCAACTCCGCGGACAGTGTCTGGCAGGGGGTGGGAAAGGGGCCCCCTTGGTCGCACTATCTCAGCGCGGGGGGAAACAGGAGGGGGTTGCTGATGCTCGGGGTATAGAGGATCTTTATTATGTGCGACGAGCGTCTCCACCTCGGCCAGGTCGTGCTGTCGGCCTCCCTCGGGTGCAGCTTCCTGCACGACGCGAGCACCCCCTCGTCTGGTGTCGCCGCCTTTCCACAGCTCGTCCCCTCCGTTCCGACTCCAACGCACACGACGAGCAGCTCCACCGCCCGCGAAGTCTTGACCCTCTGCTTCCGACTCTCCTACTCTCCGCCTCTGGACTCTCCGACTCTCCACCCTCCGACTCCCCGACCGACTCTTCTTCTTACTCTCCTCTTCTACTCCTCCTCTGGACTCTTCTTTGGACTCTCCTCTCTCCTACTCTTCGCCTCTGGACTCTCCGACTCTCCTCACTCCTGACTGACGAACACGGTCCTTTTATGCCCCCGTAGCTTCGCCTTTGACCCCCTCCCTTTGACCTTTCACCTCGCTCCCCATTGGCCCGAGAAAAAGTGGGCGTGAAGGCTTTTTGATCCACAAATTTGCATATATTGATCGTCCTGGAGGCGGGGCCAAATCGCCCCTCGCTCACCGATTGGACGGCAAAAAGTGGGCGTGTGTCGTTTTTGATCCGTTTTTGAAGCACAAAATCCGTGATTTTGTACACGCTGTTCGACGCGCGCCCTGCACGAGTCCAACACCGGCACCCACAGCGGGGCAAGAACGGTGGCGATGCTACGGTTGCGAGGTGTGACGTGAAGGTCGTGGCGGTTGTGGTGAAGCGGCGTTGTGGTTGGTGGTTGATGTTGTGGTTGTGGTGGTAATCATGGCGGTTGGTCCAAAATAAAGATAGTAAAAGAAAAACGGCTATCCTGAAGAGTCGCAGCTCGCATAAATGACATGCATTCCCACTAGACAACGGGTTTGGGCCTAACTACACATGTACTCACCGAGATACCTCACCTAAGGGACCTGAATGGTGGTTTGCGAATTTGGTAACCACAACAATATCATGGAGTTCTTTCTTGGCCAAAATAACATGGAGTAATCTTTTTTGGGTGAAAACAACATGGAGTCCTCTATTTGGGCGAAAATAACATGGAGTCCTCTTTTTGGGAGAAAATAACATGGAGTCCTTTTTTTGGGCGAAAATAACATGGAGTCCTCTTTATGGGCGAAAGTAATATGGAGTCCTCTTTTTGGGCGAAAATAACAGAGAGCCCTCTATTTGGGTGAAAATAACATGGAGTCCGCTTTTTGGGTGAAAATAACATGGAGTCTTCTTTTTTGGGCAAAAATAACAAGGATTTCCTTTTTGGGGTGAAAATAACATGGAGTCCTCTGTTTGGGTGAAAATAACATGTTGTCTTCTTTTTTGAGTGAAAATAACATGGAGTCATCTTTTTTGGGCGAAAAAAATATGAGTCCCCTTTTTGGGGTGAAAATAACATGGAGTCCTCTTGCTGGGTGAAAATAACATGGAGAGTTCTTTTTTGGGCGAAAATAACATGGAGTCCTCTTTCTTGGCAAAAATATCATGGAGTCCTCTTTTTCAGTGAAAATGACATGGAATCCTCTTTCTGGGTGAAAATATCATGGAATCCTCTTTCTGGGCGAAAATAACATGGAGATTTCTTTTTTGGGCGAAAATAACATGGAAACCCTTTTTGGGGTGAAAATAACATGGAGTCCTCTTTTTTGGATGAAAATAACATGGTGTCTTCTTTTTTGGGTGAATATAACATGGAGTCATCTTTTTTGGGCGAAAAAAAAACATGAGTCCTCTTTTTGGGGTGAAAATAACATGGAGTCCTCCTTTTGGGTGAAAAAAACATGGAGTCTTCTTTTTGGGCGAAAATAACAATGAGTCCTCTTTTTGGGCGAAAATAACATGGAGTCCTCTTTTTGGGTGAAAATAACATGGAGTCCTCTTTTTGGGTGAAAATAACATGGTCTTCTTTTTTGGGCGAAAATATCATGGAGTCCTCTTTCTGGGCGAAAATATCATCGAGTCCTCTTTTTGGGCGAAAATTACATGGAGTCCTGTTTCCTGGCAAAAATATCATGGAGTCCTCTTTCTGGGCAAAAATATCATTGAGTCCTCTTTCTGGGCGAAAATAACATGCAGTCCTCTTCCTGGGCGAAAATATCATGGAGTCCTCTTTTTGGGTGAAAATAACATGGAGTCCTCTTTTTGGGTGAAAATAACATGGAGTCCTCTTTTTGGGTGAAAATAACATGGAGTCCTCTTTTTGGGTGAAAATAACATGGTCTTCTTTTTTGGGCGAAAATAACATGGAGTCCTCTTTTTGGGTGAAAATAACATGGAGTCCTCTTTTTGGGTGAAAATAACATGGTCTTCTTTTTTGGGCGAAAATATCATGGAGTCCTCTTTCTGGGCGAAAATATAATGGAGTCATCTTTCTGGGCGAAAATATCATCGAGTCCTCTTTTTGGGCGAAAATTACATGGAGTCCTGTTTCCTGGCAAAAATATCATGGAGTCCTCTTTCTGGGCAAAAATATCATTGAGTCCTCTTTCTGGGCGAAAATAACATGCAGTCCTCTTTCTGGGCAAAAATATCATGGAAATTCTCTTTTTGGGCAAAAATAACATGGAGTCCTCTTTTTGGGCGAAAATAACATGGAGTCCTCTTTTTGGGCGAAAATAACATTGAGTCATCTTTTTTTGGCGAAAATAACATGGAGTCCTCTTTTGGGTGAAAAATAACATGGAGTCCTCTTTTTGAGCGAAAATGACATGGAAACCTCTTTTCAGACGAAATAACATGGAGTCATCTTCTTTGGGTGAAAATAACAAGGAGACCTCTTTTGGGGCAAAAATAACATGGAGTCATCTTTTTTGGGCAAAAACATCATGCATTCCTCTTTCTTGGCAAAAATATGATGGAATCCTCTTTTTGGGCGAAAATAACATGGAGTCCTCTTTTTGTGCGAAAATATCATGGAGTCCTCTTTCTGGGCAAAAATAATATGGAGTCCTCTTTTTGGGTGAAAATAACATGCAGTCCTCTTTTTGTGCGGAAATATCATGGAGTCCTCTTTCTGGGCAAAAATAACATGGAGTCCTCTTTTTGGGTGATAATAACAAGGAGTCATCTTTTTTGGGCAAAAACATCATGCATTCCTCTTTCTTGGCAAAAATATGATGGAATCCTCTTTTTGGGCGAAAATAACATGGAGCCCTCTTTTTGTGCGAAAATATCATGGAGTCCTCGTTATGGGCAAAAATAACATGGAGTCCTCTTTTTGGGTGAAAATAACATGGAGTCCTCTTTTTGTGTGGAAATATCATCGAGACCTCTTTCTGGGCAAAAATAACATGGAGTCCTCTTTTTGGGCGAAAATAACATGCAGTCCTCTTCCTGGGCGAAAATATCATGGAGTCCTCTTTTTGGGTGAAAATAACATGGAGTCCTCTTTTTGGGTGAAAATAACATGGAGTCCTCTTTTTGGGTGAAAATAACATGGAGTCCTCTTTTTGGGTGAAAATAACATGGAGTCCTCTTTTTGGGCGAAAATAACATGGAGTCCTCTTTTTGGGCGAAAATATCATGGAGTCCTCTTTTTGGGCGAAAATTACATGGAGTCCTGTTTCCTGGCAAAAATATCATGGAGTCCTCTTTCTGGGCAAAAATATCATTGAGTCCTCTTTCTGGGCGAAAATAACATGCAGTCCTCTTTCTGGGCAAAAATATCATGGAAATTCTCTTTTTGGGCAAAAATAACATGGAGTCCTCTTTTTGGGCGAAAATAACATGGAGTCCTCTTTTTGGGCGAAAATAACATGGAGTCCTCTTTTTGGGCGAAAATAACATGGAGTCCTCTTTTGGGTGAAAAATAACATGGAGTCCTCTTTTTGAGCGAAAATGACATGGAAACCTCTTTTCAGACGAAATAACATGGAGTCATCTTCTTTGGGTGAAAATAACAAGGAGACCTCTTTTGGGGCAAAAATAACATGGAGTCATCTTTTTTGGGCAAAAACATCATGCATTCCTCTTTCTTGGCAAAAATATGATGGAATCCTCTTTTTGGGCGAAAATAACATGGAGTCCTCTTTTTGTGCGAAAATATCATGGAGTCCTCTTTCTGGGCAAAAATAATATGGAGTCCTCTTTTTGGGTGAAAATAACATGGAGTCCTCTTTTTGTGCGGAAATATCATGGATCCTCTTTCTGGGCAAAAATAACATGGAGTCCTCTTTTTGGGTGATAATAACAAGGAGTCATCTTTTTTGGGCAAAAACATCATGCATTCCTCTTTCTTGGCAAAAATATGATGGAATCCTCTTTTTGGGCGAAAATAACATGGAGCCCTCTTTTTGTGCGAAAATATCATGGAGTCCTCGTTATGGGCAAAAATAACATGGAGTCCTCTTTTTGGGTGAAAATAACATGGAGTCCTCTTTTTGTGTGGAAATATCATCGAGACCTCTTTCTGGGCAAAAATAACATGGAGTCCTCTTTTTGGGCGAAAATAACATGGAGTCCTCTTTTTGAGCGAAAATGACATGGAGTCCTCTTTTTGGGTGAAAATATCATGGAGTCCTCTTTTTGGGTGAAAATAACATGGTCTTCTTTTTTGGCGAAAATAACAAGGAGGCCTCTTTTTGGGGTGAAAATATCATGGAGTCCTCTTAATGGGCGAAAATAATATGGAGCCCTCTTTTTGGGGGAAAATAATATGGAGTCCTCTTTTTGGGGGATAATATCATGGAGTCCTCTTTTTTGGGCGAAAATATCATGGAATCCTCTTATTGGCCAAAAATAACATGGAGTCATCTTTTTGGGGTGAAAATAACATGGCATCCACTTTATGGGCAAAAATAACATGGTCATCTTTTTTGGGTGAAAATAACATGGAGTCCTCTTTTTGAGCGAAAATAACATGTTGTCTTCTTTTTTGGGTGAAAATAACATGGAGTCCTCTTTTTGGGCGAACATATCATGGAGTCCTCTTTCTGGGAAAAAATAACATGGAGTCCTCTTTTTGTGCGGAAATATCATGGAGTCCTCTTTCTGGGCAAAAATAACATGGAGTCCTCTTTTTGGGTGATAATAACAAGGAGTCATCTTTTTTGGGCAAAAACATCATGCATTCCTCTTTCTTGGCAAAAATATGATGGAATCCTCTTTTTGGACGAAAATAACATGGAGCCCTCTTTTTGTGCGAAAATATCATGGAGTCCTCTTGATGGGCAAAAATAACATGGAGTCCTCTTTTTGCGGTGAAAATAACATGGAGTCCTCTTTTTGGGCGAAAATAACATGGAGTCCTCTTTTTGGGCGAAAATAACATGGAGTCATCTTTTTTGGGCGAAAATAACAAGGCGTCCTCTTTTTGGGGTGAAAATAATATTGAGTCCTCTTTTTTTGCGAAAATAACCTGGAGTCCTCTTTTTGGGTGAAAATAACATGGAGTCTTCTTTTTTGGGCGAAAATAACACGGAGACTTCCTTTTGAGCGAAAATGACATGGAGTCCTATTTTTGGGCGAAAATATCATGAAGTCCTCTTTTTTGTGCAGAAATAACAAGGGGTCCTCTTTTTTGGGTGAACATAACATGGAGTCCTCTTTTGGGGTGAAAATAACATGGAGTCCTCTTTTTGGGTGAAAATAACATGGTCTTCTTTTTTGGGCGAAAATAATAAGGAGTCCTCTTTTTGGGGTGAAAATAACATGGAGTCCTCTTTTTGGGCGAAAAAAACATGGATTCCTCTTTTTGGGTGAAAATAACATGGAGATTTCTTTTTTGGGCAAAAATACCATGGAGTCCTCTTTTTCAGTGAAAATGACATGGAATCCTCTTTTTGGGCGAAAATAACATGGAGTCCTCTTTTTGGGCGAAAATAACATGGAGTCTTCTTTTTTGGGCAAAAATAACATGGAGTCCTCTTTCTTGGTGAAAATAACAGAGAGCCCTCTATTTGGGTGAAAATAACATGGAGTCCGCTTTTTGGGTGAAAATAACATGGAGTCTTCTTTTTTGGGCAAAAATAACAAGGATTTCCTTTTTGGGGTGAAAATAACATGGAGTCCTCTGTTTGGGTGAAAATAACATGGTGTCTTCTTTTTTGAGTGAAAATAACATGGAGTCATCTTTTTTGGGCGAAAAAAAAATGAGTCCTCTTTTTGGGGTGAAAATAACATGGAGTCCTCTTGCTGGGTGAAAATAACATGGAGAGTTCTTTTTTGGGCGAAAATAACATGGAGTCCTCTTTCTTGGCAAAAATATCATGGAGTCCTCTTTTTCAGTGAAAATGACATGGAATCCTCTTTCTGGGTGAAAATATCATGGAATCCTCTTTCTGGGCGAAAATAACATGGAGATTTCTTTTTTGGGCGAAAATAACATGGAGTCCTCTTTTTCAGTGAAAATGACATGGAATCCTCTTTTTGGGTGAAAATGGAGTCTTCTTTTTTGGGCAAAAATAACATGGAGTCCTCTTTCTTGGCGAAAATATCATGGAGTCCTCTTTCTCGGCCAAAATAACATGGAGTAATCTTTTTTGGGTGAAAACAACATGGAGTCCTCTATTTGGGCGAAAATAACATGGAGTCCTTTTTTTGGGCGAAAATAACATGGAGTCCTCTATTTGGGCGAAAATAACATGGAGTCCTCTTTTTGGGCGAAAATGACATGGAGTCCTTTTTTTGTGCGAAAATAACATGGAGTCCTCCATTTGGGTGAAAATAACATGGAGTCCGCTTTTTGGGTGAAAATAACATGGAGTCTTCTTTTTTGGGCAAAAATAACAAGGATTTCCTTTTTGGGGTGAAAATAACACGAAGTCCTCTCTTTTGGGGTGAAAATAACACGGTCCTCTATTTTGGGGTGAAAATAACACTAAGTCCTCTATTTTGGGGTGAAAATAACACGGTCCTCTATTTTGGGGCGAAAATAACACGGTCCTCTATTTTGGGGTGAAAATAATATGAAGTCCTCTTTTTTCGGTGAACATAATGTGGAGTCCTCTTCCTGGGCGAAAATATCATGGAGTCCTCTTTCTGGGCAAAAATATAATGGAGTCCTCTTTTTGGGCGAAAATAACATGGAGTCCTCTTTTTGGGCGAAAATAACATGGAGTCCTCTTTTGGGTGAAAAATAACATGGAGTCCTCTTTATGGGCGAAAATAACATGGAGTCCTCTATTTGGGTGAAAATAACATGGAGTCGAAAATAACATGGAGTCTCTTTTTTTGGGCAAAATAACATGGAGTCCTCGAAAATAACATGGAGTCCTCTTGATGAAAATAACATGGAGTCCTCTTTTTGGGCGAAAATATCATGGAGTCCTCTTTTTGGGCGAAAATAACATGGAGTCCTCTTTTTGGGCGAAAATAACAGGGAGCCCTCGATTTGGGTGAAAATAACATGGAGTCCGCTTTTTGGGTGAAAATAACATGGAGTCCTCTTCCTGGGCGAAAATATCATGGAGTCCTCTTTCTGGGCAAAAATATAATGGAGTCCTCTTTCTGGGCAAAATCATCATGGAATCCTCTTTTTGGGCAAAAATAACATGGAGTCCTCTTTTTGGGCGAAAATAACATGGAGTCCTCTTTTTGGGCGAAAATAACATTGAGTCATCTTTTTTCGGCGAAAATAACATGGAGTCCTCTTTTGGGTGAAAAATAACATGGAGTCCTCTTTTTGAGCGGAAATGACATGGAAACCTCTTTTCAGACGAAATAACATGGAGTCATCTTCTTTGGGTGAAAATAACAAGGAGACCTCTTTTGGGGCAAAAATAACATGGAGTCATCTTTTTTGGGCAAAAACATCATGCATTCCTCTTTCTTGGCAAAAATATGATGGAATCCTCTTTTTGGGCGAAAATAACATGGAGTCCTCTTTTTGTGCGAAAATATCATGGAGTCCTCTTTCTGGGCAAAAATAATATTGAGTCCTCTTTTTTTGCGAAAATAACCTGGAGTCCTCTTTTTGGGTGAAAATATCATGGAGTCCTCTTTCTGGGCAAAAATAATATGGAGTCCTCTTTTTGGGTGAAAATAGCATGGAGTCCTCTTTTTGGGTGATAATAACAAGGAGTCATCTTTTTTGGGCGAAAATAACAATGAGTCCTCTTTTTTGGGCGAAAATAATATGGAGCCCTCTTTTTGGGCGAAAATAATATGGAGTTCTCTTTTTGGGGTGAAAATAACATGGAGTCCTCTTTTTGTGGTGAAAATAACATGGAGTCTTCTTTTTGGGGCGAAAATAACATGGAGCCCTCTTTTTGAGTGAAAATGACATGGAATCCTCTTTTTGGGCGAAAATAACATGGAGTCCTCTTTTTGGGCGAAAATAACAGGGAGCCCTCTATTTGGGTGAAAATAACATGGAGTCCGCTTTTTGGGTGAAAATAACATGGAGTCTTCTTTTTTGGGCAAAGATAACAAGGAACCCCTTTTTGGGGTGAAAATAACATGGAGTCCTCTTTTTTGGATGAAAATAACATGGTGTCTTCTTTTTTGGGTGAATATAACATGGAGTCATCTTTTTTGGGCGAAAAAAAAAATGAGTCCTCTTTTTGGGGTGAAAATAACATGGAGTCCTCTTTTTGGGGGAAAATAACAATGAGTCCTCTTTTTGGGCGAAAATAACATGGAGTCCTCTTTTTGGGGGAAAATAACAATGAGTCCTCTTTTTGGGCGAAAATAACATGGAGTCCTCTTTTTGGGTGAAAATAACATGGAGTCCTCTTTTTGGGTGAAAATAACATGGTCTTCTTTTTTGGGCGAAAATATCATGGAGTCCTCTTTTTGGGCGAAAATTACATGGAGTCCTGTTTCCTGGCAAAAATATCATGGAGTCCTCTTTCTGGGCAAAAATATCATTGAGTCCTCTTTCTGGGCGAAAATAACATGCAGTCCTCTTCCTGGGCGAAAATATCATGGAGTCCTCTTTCTGGGCAAAAATATAATGGAGTCCTCTTTCTGGGCAAAAACATCATGGAATCCTCTTTTTGGGCAAAAATAACATGGAGTCCTCTTTTTGGGCGAAAATAACATGGAGTCCTCTTTTTGGGCGAAAATAACATGGAGTCCTTTTTTTGGGCGAAAATAACATGGAGTCCTCTTTATGGGCGAAAGTAATATGGAGTCCTCTTTTTGGGCGAATATGACATGGAAACCTCTTTTCAGACGAAAGAACATGGAGTCATCTTCTTTGGGTGAAAATAACAAGGAGACCTCTTTTGGGGCAAAAATAACATGGAGTCATCTTTTTTGGGCAAAAACATCATGCATTCCTCTTTCTTGGCAAAAATATGATGGAATCCTCTTTTTGGGCGAAAATAACATGGAGTCCTCTTTTTGTGCGAAAATATCATGGAGTCCTCTTTCTGGGCAAAAATAATATGGAGTCCTCTTTTTGGGTGAAAATAACATGGTGTCTTCTTTTTTGAGTGAAAATAACATGGAGACCTCTTTCTTGGCGAAAATAACATGGAGTCCTCTTTTTCAGTGAAAATGACATGGAATCCTCTTTTTGGGTGAAAATAACATGGTGTCTTCTTTTTTGAGTGAAAATAACATGGAGACCTCTTTCTTGGCGAAAATAACATGGAGTCCTCTTTTTCAGTGAAAATGACATGGAATCCTCTTTTTGGGTGAAAATGGAGTCTTCTTTTTTGGGCAAAAATAACATGGGGTCATCTTTTTTGGGCGAAAATAACAAGGAGTCCTCTTTTTGGGATGAAAATAACATGGAGTCCTCTTTTTGGGGGAAAATAACATGGAGTCATCTTTTTTGGGCGAAAATAACAAGGAGTCCTCTTTTTGGGATGAAAATAACATGGAGTCCTCTTTTTGGGGGAAAATAACATGGAGTCATCTTTTTTGGGCGAAAATAACATGGAGTCCTCTTTTTGGGCGAAAATAACATGGAGTCCTCTTTTTGGGCGAAAATAACATGGAGCCCTCTTTTTGAGCGAAAATGACATGGAATCCTCTTTTTGGGCGAAAATAACATGGAGTCCTCTTTTTGGGCGAAAATAACAGGGAGCCCTCTATTTGGGTGAAAATAACATGGAGTCCGCTTTTTGGGTGAAAATAACATGGAGTCTTCTTTTTTGGGCAAAAATAACAAGGAACCCCTTTTTGGGGTGAAAATAACATGGAGTCCTCTTTTTTGGATGAAAATAACATGGTGTCTTCTTTTTTGGGTGAATATAACATGGAGTCATCTTTTTTGGGCGAAAAAAAAAATGAGTCCTCTTTTTGGGGTGAAAATAACATGGAGTCCTCCTTTTGGGTGAAAAAAACATGGAGTCCTCTTTTTGGGCGAAAATAACATGGAGTCCTCTTTTTGGGGGAAAATAACAATGAGTCCTCTTTTTGGGGGAAAATAACAATGAGTCCTCTTTTTGGGTGAAAATAACAATGAGTCCTCTTTTTGGGTGAAAATAACATGGAGTCCTCTTTTTGGGTGAAAATAACATGGCCTTCTTTTTTGGGCGAAAATATCATGGAGTCCTCTTTTTGGGCGAAAATTACATGGAGTCCTGTTTCCTGGCAAAAATATCATGGAGTCCTCTTTCTGGGCAAAAATATCATTGAGTCCTCTTTCTGGGCGAAAATAACATGCAGTCCTCTTCCTGGGCGAAAATATCATGGAGTCCTCTTTCTGGGCAAAAATATAATGGAGTCCTCTTTCTGGGCAAAAACATCATGGAATCCTCTTTTTGGGCAAAAATAACATGGCGTCCTCTTTTTGGGCGAAAATAACATGGAGTCCTCTTTTTGGGCGAAAATAACATGGAGTCCTCTTTTGGGTGAAAAATAACATGGAGTCCTCTTTTTGAGCGAAAATGACATGGAAACCTCTTTTCAGACGAAATAACATGGAGTCATCTTCTTTGGGTGAAAATAACAAGGAGACCTCTTTTGGGGCAAAAATAACATGGAGTCATCTTTTTTGGGCAAAAACATCATGCATTCCTCTTTCTTGGCAAAAATATGATGGAATCCTCTTTTTGGGCGAAAATAACATGGAGTCCTCTTTTTGTGCGAAAATATCATGGAGTCCTCTTTCTGGGCAAAAATAATATGGAGTCCTCTTTTTGGGTGAAAATAACATGGAGTCCTCTTTTTGTGCAGAAATATCATGGATCCTCTTTCTGGGCAAAAATAACATGGAGTCCTCTTTTTGGGTGATAATAACAAGGAGTCATCTTTTTTGGGCAAAAACATCATGCATTCCTCTTTCTTGGCAAAAATATGATGGAATCCTCTTTTTGGGCGAAAATAACATGGAGCCCTCTTTTTGTGCGAAAATATCATGGAGTCCTCGTTATGGGCAAAAATAACATGGAGTCCTCTTTTTGGGTGAAAATAACATGGAGTCCTCTTTTTGTGTGGAAATATCATCGAGACCTCTTTCTGGGCAAAAATAACATGGAGTCCTCTTTTTGGGCGAAAATAACATGGAGTCCTCTTTTTGAGCGAAAATGACATGGAGTCCTCTTTTTGGGTGAAAATATCATGGAGTCCTCTTTTTGGGTGAAAATAACATGGTCTTCTTTTTTGGCGAAAATAACAAGGAGGCCTCTTTTTGGGGTGAAAATATCATGGAGTCCTCTTAATGGGCGAAAATAATATGGAGTCCTCTTTTTGGGGGAAAATAATATGGAGTCCTCTTTTTGGGGGAAAATGACATGGAGTCCTCTTTTTGGGGGAAAATATCATGGAGTCCTCTTTTTTGGGCGAAAATATCATGGAATCCTCTTATTGGCCAAAAATAACATGGAGTCATCTTTTTGGGGTGAAAATAACATGGCATCCACTTTATGGGCAAAAATAACATGGTCATCTTTTTTGGGTGAAAATAACATGGAGTCCTCTTTTTGGGCGAAAATAACATGTTGTCTTCTTTTTTGGGCGAAAATAACATGGAGTCCTCTTTTTGGGCGAACATATCATGGAGACTTCTTTTTGGGGCGATAATAACAAGGATTCCTCTTTTTGCGGTGAAAATAACATGGAGTCCTCTTTTTGGGCGAAAATAACAAGGCGTCCTCTTTTTGGGGTGAAAATAATATTGAGTCCTCTTTTTTTGCGAAAATAACCTGGAGTCCTCTTTTTGGGTGAAAATAACATGGAGTCTTCTTTTTTGGGCGAAAATAACACGGAGACTTCCTTTTGAGCGAAAATGACATGGAGTCCTATTTTTGGGCGAAAATATCATGAAGTCCTCTTTTTTGTGCAGAAATAACAAGGGGTCCTCTTTTTTGGGTGAACATAACATGGAGTCCTCTTTTGGGGTGAAAATAACATGGAGTCCTCTTTTTGGGTGAAAATAACATGGTCTTCTTTTTTGGGCGAAAATAATAAGGAGTCCTCTTTTTGGGGTGAAAATAACATGGAGTCCTCTTTTTGGGCGAAAAAAACATGGATTCCTCTTTTTGGGTGAAAATAACATGGAGATTTCTTTTTTGGGCAAAAATACCATGGAGTCCTCTTTTTCAGTGAAAATGACATGGAATCCTCTTTTTGGGCGAAAATAACATGGAGTCCTCTTTTTGGGCGAAAATAACAGCCCTCTATTTGGGTGAAAAAAACATGGAGTCCGCTTTTTGGGTGAAAATAACATGGTCTTCTTTTTTGGGCGAAAATATCATGGAGTCCTCTTTTTGGCCGAAAATTACATGGAGTCCTGTTTCCTGGCAAAAATATCATGGAGTCCTCTTTCTGGGCAAAAATATCATTGAGTCCTCTTTCTGGGCGAAAATAACATGCAGTCCTCTTCCTGGGCGAAAATATCATGGAGTGGGCAAAAATATAATGGAGTCCTCTTTCTGGGCAAAAAATAACAAGGAATCCTCTTTTTGGGCAAAAATAACATGGATAACATGGAGTCCTCTTTTGGGCGAAAATAACATGGTGTCTTCTTTTTGAGTGAAAATAACATGGAGTCATCTTTTTTGGGCGAAAAAAAATGGAGTCCTCTTTTTGGGGTGAAAATAACATGGAGTCCTCTTGCTGGGTGAAAATAACATGGAGAGTTCTTTTTGGGCGAAAATAACATGGAGTCCTCTTTCTTGGCAAAAATATCATGGAGTCCTCTTTTTCAGTGAAAATGACATGGAATCCTCTTTCTGGGTGAAAATATCATGGAATCCTCTTTCTGGGCGAAAATAACATGGAGATTTCTTTTTGGGCGAAAATAACATGGAGTCCTCTTTTTCAGTGAAAATGACATGGAGTCCTCTTTTTGGGCAAAAATAACATGGAGTCCTCTTTTTGGGCGAAAATAACATGGAGTCCTCTTTTTGGCGAAAATAACATGGAGTCCTCTTTTGGGCGAAAATAACATGGAGTCCTCTTTTTGGAGTCCTCTTTTTGGGGGAAAATAATATGGAGTCCTCTTTTTGGGGGAAAATGACATGGAGTCCTCTTTTTGGGCGAAAATAACATGGAGTCCTTTTTTTGGGCGAAAATAACATGGAGTCCTCTTTATGGGCGAAAATAATATGGAGTCCTCTTTTTGGGCGAAAATAACAGGGAGCCCTCTATTTGGGTGAAAATAACATGGAGTCCGCTTTTTGGGTGAAAATAACATGGAGTCTTCTTTTTGGGCAAAAATAACAAGGAAACCCTTTTTGGGGTGAAAATAACATGGAGTCCTCTTTTTGGATGAAAATAACATGGTGTCTTCTTTTTGGGTGAATATAACATGGAGTCATCTTTTTGGGCGAAAAAACATGGAGTCCTCTTTTGGGGTGAAAATAACATGGAGTCCTCTTTTTGGGCGAAAAAAAAAATGAGTCCTCTTTTTGGGGTGAAAATAACATGGAGTCCTCTTTTTGGGGGAAAATAACAATGAGTCCTCTTTTTGGGCGAAAATAACATGGAGTCCTCTTTTTGGGTGAAAATAACATGGAGTCCTCTTTTTGGGTGAAAATAACATGGAGTCCTCTTTTTGGGTGAAAATAACATGGTCTTCTTTTTTGGGCGAAAATATCATGGAGTCCTCTTTTTGGCCGAAAATTACATGGAGTCCTGTTTCCTGGCAAAAATATCATGGAGTCCTCTTTCTGGGCAAAAATATCATTGAGTCCTCTTTCTGGGCGAAAATAACATGCAGTCCTCTTCCTGGGCGAAAATATCATGGAGTCCTCTTTCTGGGCAAAAATATAATGGAGTCCTCTTTCTGGGCAAAAACATCATGGAATCCTCTTTTTGGGCAAAAATAACATGGAGTCCTCTTTTTGGGCGAAAATAACATGGAGTCCTCTTTTTGGGCGAAAATAACATGGAGTCCTCTTTTTGGGCGAAAATAACATGGAGTCCTCTTTTGGGTGAAAAATAACATGGAGTCCTCTTTTTGAGCGAAAATGACATGGAAACCTCTTTTCAGACGAAATAACATGGAGTCATCTTCTTTGGGTGAAAATAACAAGGAGACCTCTTTTGGGGCAAAAATAACATGGAGTCATCTTTTTTGGGCAAAAACATCATGCATTCCTCTTTCTTGGCAAAAATATGATGGAATCCTCTTTTTGGGCGAAAATAACATGGAGTCCTCTTTTTGTGCGAAAATATCATGGAGTCCTCTTTCTGGGCAAAAATAATATGGAGTCCTCTTTTTGGGTGAAAATAACATGGAGTCCTCTTTTTGTGCGGAAATATCATGGATCCTCTTTCTGGGCAAAAATAACATGGAGTCCTCTTTTTGGGTGATAATAACAAGGAGTCATCTTTTTTGGGCAAAAACATCATGCATTCCTCTTTCTTGGCAAAAATATGATGGAATCCTCTTTTTGGGCGAAAATAACATGGAGCCCTCTTTTTGTGCGAAAATATCATGGAGTCCTCGTTATGGGCAAAAATAACATGGAGTCCTCTTTTTGGGTGAAAATAACATGGAGTCCTCTTTTTGTGTGGAAATATCATCGAGACCTCTTTCTGGGCAAAAATAACATGGAGTCCTCTTTTTGGGCGAAAATAACATGGAGTCCTCTTTTTGAGCGAAAATGACATGGAGTCCTCTTTTTGGGTGAAAATATCATGGAGTCCTCTTTTTGGGTGAAAATAACATGGTCTTCTTTTTTGGCGAAAATAACAAGGAGGCCTCTTTTTGGGGTGAAAATATCATGGAGTCCTCTTAATGGGCGAAAATAATATGGAGTCCTCTTTTTGGGGGAAAATAATATGGAGTCCTCTTTTTGGGGGAAAATGACATGGAGTCCTCTTTTTGGGGGAAAATATCATGGAGTCCTCTTTTTTGGGCGAAAATATCATGGAATCCTCTTATTGGCCAAAAATAACATGGAGTCATCTTTTTGGGGTGAAAATAACATGGCATCCACTTTATGGGCAAAAATAACATGGTCATCTTTTTTGGGTGAAAATAACATGGAGTCCTCTTTTTGAGCGAAAATGACATGGAGTCCTCTTTTTGGGTGAAAATATCATGGAGTCCTCTTTTTGGGGGAAAATAACAATGAGTCCTCTTTTTGGGCGAAAATAACAAGGAGGCCTCTTTTTGGGGTGAAAATATCATGGAGTCCTCTTAATGGGCGAAAATAATATGGAGTCCTCTTTTTGGGGGAAAATAATATGGAGTCCTCTTTTTGGGGGAAAATGACATGGAGTCCTCTTTTTGGAGGAAAATATCATGGAGTCCTCTTTTTTGGGCGAAAATATCATGGAATCCTCTTATTGGCCAAAAATAACATGGAGTCATCTTTTTGGGGTGAAAATAACATGGCATCCACTTTATGGGCAAAAATAACATGGTCATCTTTTTTGGGTGAAAATAACATGGAGTCCTCTTTTTGAGCGAAAATAACATGTTGTCTTCTTTTTTGGGTGAAAATAACATGGAGTCCTCTTTTTGGGCGAACATATCATGGAGACTTCTTTTTGGGGCGATAAGAACAAGGATTCCTCTTTTTGCGGTGAAAATAACATGGAGTCCTCTTTTTGGGCGAAAATAACATGGAGTCCTCTTTTTGGGCGAAAATAACATGGAGTCATCTTTTTTGGGCGAAAATAACAAGGCGTCCTCTTTTTGGGGTGAAAATAACATGGAGTCTTCTTTTTTGGGCGAAAATAACACGGAGACTTCCTTTTGAGCGAAAATGACATGGAGTCCTATTTTTGGGCGAAAATATCATGAAGTCCTCTTTTTTGTGCAGAAATAACAAGGGGTCCTCTTTTTTGGGTGAACATAACATGGAGTCCTCTTTTGGGGTGAAAATAACATGGAGTCCTCTTTTTGGGTGAAAATAACATGGTCTTCTTTTTTGGGCGAAAATAATAAGGAGTCCTCTTTTTGGGGTGAAAATAACATGGAGTCCTCTTTTTGGGCGAAAAAAACATGGATTCCTCTTTTTGGGTGAAAATAACATGGAGATTTCTTTTTTGGGCAAAAATACCATGGAGTCCTCTTTTTCAGTGAAAATGACATGGAATCCTCTTTTTGGGCGAAAATAACATGGAGTCCTCTTTTTGGGCGAAAATAACAGGGAGCCCTCTATTTGGGTGAAAATAACATGGAGTCCGCTTTTTGGGTGAAAATAACATGGAGTCTTCTTTTTTGGGCAAAAATAACATGGAGTCCTCTTTCTTGGTGAAAATAACAGAGAGCCCTCTATTTGGGTGAAAATAACATGGAGTCCGCTTTTTGGGTGAAAATAACATGGAGTCTTCTTTTTTGGGCAAAAATAACAAGGATTTCCTTTTTGGGGTGAAAATAACATGGAGTCCTCTGTTTGGGTGAAAATAACATGGTGTCTTCTTTTTTGAGTGAAAATAACATGGAGTCATCTTTTTTGGGCGAAAAAAAAATGAGTCCTCTTTTTGGGGTGAAAATAACATGGAGTCCTCTTGCTGGGTGAAAATAACATGGAGAGTTCTTTTTTGGGCGAAAATAACATGGAGTCCTCTTTCTTGGCAAAAATATCATGGAGTCCTCTTTTTCAGTGAAAATGACATGGATCCTCTTTCTGGGTGAAAATATCATGGAATCCTCTTTCTGGGCGAAAATAACATGGAGATTTCTTTTTTGGGCGAAAATAACATGGAGTCCTCTTTTTCAGTGAAAATGACATGGAATCCTCTTTTTGGGTGAAAATGGAGTCTTCTTTTTTGGGCAAAAATAACATGGAGACCTCTTTCTTGGCGAAAATATCATGGAGTCCTCTTTCTCGGCCAAAATAACATGGAGTAATCTTTTTTGGGTGAAAACAACATGGAGTCCTCTATTTGGGCGAAAATAACATGGAGTCCTCTTTTTGGGCGAAAATAACATGGAGTCCTTTTTTGGGCGAAAATAACATGGAGTCCTCTTTATGGGCGAAAATCACATGGAGTCCTCTTTTTGGGCGAAAATAACAGGGAGCCCTCGATTTGGGTGAAAATAACATGGAGTCCGCTTTTTGGGTGAAAATAACATGGAGTCTTCTTTTTTGGGCAAAAATAACAAGGAAACCCTTTTTGGGGTGAAAATAACATGGAGTCCTCTTTTTTGGATGAAAATAACATGGTGTCTTCTTTTTTGGGTGAATATAACATGGAGTCATCTTTTTTGGGCGAAAAAAAAAATGAGTCCTCTTGTTGGGGTGAAAATAACATGGAGTCCTCCTTTTGGGTGAAAAAAACATGGAGTCCTCTTTTTGGGCGAAAATAACATGGAGTCCTCTTTTTGGGGGAAAATAACAATGAGTCCTCTTTTTGGGCGAAAATAACATGGAGTCCTCTTTTTGGGTGAAAATAACATGGAGTCCTCTTTTTGGGTGAAAATAACATGGTCTTCTTTTTTGGGCGAAAATATCATGGAGTCCTCTTTCTGGGCGAAAATATCATCGAGTCCTCTTTTTGGGCGAAAATTACATGGAGTCCTGTTTCCTGGCAAAAATATCATGGAGTCCTCTTTCTGGGCAAAAATATCATTGAGTCCTCTTTCTGGGCGAAAATAACATGCAGTCCTCTTCCTGGGCGAAAATATCATGGAGTCCTCTTTCTGGGCAAAAATATAATGGAGTCCTCTTTCTGGGCAAAATCATCATGGAATCCTCTTTTTGGGCAAAAATAACATGGAGTCCTCTTTTTGGGCGAAAATAACATGGAGTCCTCTTTTTGGGCGAAAATAACATTGTCATCTTTTTTCGGCGAAAATAACATGGAGTCCTCTTTTGGGTGAAAAATAACATGGAGTCCTCTTTTTGAGCGGAAATGACATGGAAACCTCTTTTCAGACGAAATAACATGGAGTCATCTTCTTTGGGTGAAAATAACAAGGAGACCTCTTTTGGGGCAAAAATAACATGGAGTCATCTTTTTTGGGCAAAAACATCATGCATTCCTCTTTCTTGGCAAAAATATGATGGAATCCTCTTTTTAGGCGAAAATAACATGGAGTCCTCTTTTTGTGCGAAAATATCATGGAGTCCTCTTTCTGGGCAAAAATAATATGGAGTCCTCTTTTTGGGTGAAAATAGCATGGAGTCCTCTTTTTGTGCAGAAATATCATGGATCCTCTTTCTGGGCAAAAATAACATGGAGTCCTCTTTTTGGGTGATAATAACAAGGAGTCATCTTTTTTGGGCAAAAACATCATGCATTCCTCTTTCTTGGCAAAAATATGATGGAATCCTCTTTTTGGGCGAAAATAACATGGAGCCCTCTTTTTGTGCGAAAATATCATGGAGTCCTCGTTATGGGCAAAAATAACATGGAGTCATCTTTTTGGGGTGAAAATAACAAGGAGTCCTCTTTTTGGGGTGAAAATAACATGGAGTCCTCTTTTTGGGCGAAAATAACATGGAATCCTCTTTTCGGGCGAAAATAACATGGGGTCATCTTTTTTGGGCGAAAATAACAAGGAGTCCTCTTTTTGGGATGAAAATAACATGGAGTCCTCTTTTTGGGGGAAAATAACATGGAGTCATCTTTTTTGGGCGAAAATAACATGGTCTACTTTTTTGGGCGAAAATAACATGGAGCCCTCTTTTTGAGCGAAAATGACATGGAATCCTCTTTTCGGGCGAAAATAATAAGGAGTCCTCTTTTTGTGGTGAAAATAACATGGAGTCTTCTTTTTGGGGCGAAAATAACATGGAGCCCTCTTTTTGAGTGAAAATGACATGGAATCCTCTTTTTGGGCGAAAATAACATGGAGTCCTCTTTTTGGGGTGAAAATAACATGGAGTCCTCATTTTGGGTGAAAATTACATGGAGTCTTCTTTTTTGGGCGAAAATAACATGGAGTCCTCTTACTGGGCGAAAATGACATGGCGTCCTGTATTTGGGCGAAAATAACATGGAGCCCTCTTTTTGGGTGAAAATATCATGGAGTCCTCTTTCTGTGCGAAAATGACATGGAGTACTCTTTTTGGGCAAAAAGATCATGGAGTCCTCTTTTTGGGTGAAAATGTCATGGAGTCCTCTTTCTGGGCAAAAATATCATGGAGTCCTCTTTTTTGGGCGAAAATAACATGGAGTCCTGTATTTGGGTGAAAATAACATGGAGTCCTCTTTTTTATGCGAAAATAACATGGAGTCCTCTTTGTTGGTGGGGTGGAGGGGGGGAGGGGATATTTTGTGCCTGAATATTTTTGGTGCCTCGGTCCCTAAAAATATCTTTATCCGCCTCTCTCTGTTCCATGACCTATATGCTGTCAAGATGCCCAGGGGTGTGTTCAGCTACCAAGCAGCTAGTTAGTGCTTGCCAATCCAGCCGTTCCTTATCAGCAGTTTTGTTGAAGTGCTTGCTTGAGTGCTCAAGCCACTTGGCAAGCACTGTGCAATAAACTGGGTGACTGAACACACCCCAGATTAATTGCATGGCGACGAGGATAATCATCTCGACCATGACTTATTTTGTCCATATCAATGAATTTGTCCATCAAAGGGCAGATTGCAACACAACACATGGTAAGTTTATATTTTATTGCGATGACGATTCAAGTCAGAGGTTGGTAGGAATCAAAAGCGTGTTTCTATTTCGTTGTTATTATTTTCCTAATCATGATTAAAAACCCTGCAAAAATTATTTTGTGGGAGGATGCAGGGAAAGTGGTGGGTGGGAGGAGGGAGAATAAGGGGTGGGATGCTAGAAGGGAGAGGAAGGGGATTGGAGGAGGCAGGGTTGGGAGGAGGTGTTGGGGTGGCATGAGGGAGGGGAAGGAGTGGGAGGAGGGAGATGAAAGGTTGGCAGGAGGGATCCAACATTGCTCGGCAGCACCAGGTACCTCTGCTATTAGCGATATATTTTAATTGTAATGAAAGTTTTTCGCTTTATGTCGCTATTTGTTATGTATAGCATGTAAGTTGTAAAAGTCAGAAATAACAAAAAAGAAACCTATAATGTATCACTGTTATCCCCCTCACTGGTGATGTTACAAATCGCACCCTGGTCCTTTGTAATGTCCTTTAAAACTGTACATTTCCTGTTTGGAATTATTTTAAATTGTATTTCCTTGCCAGGCAGGCCGACAGAGTAAAAATATTATCTCTCTCCTCTCGACGTATGTGTGATTGAGAGGAATTTCGAGCTAAAGTATGTTAAACCGGCAAAGTAGCATTTTTACTCTTCATATTCTTATACACCACCTCAAATAATATGTCCAAGTACTGAAAAATTGGAGGTTTTTGAAGCAATAAGTAGGCAATTTGTGTTCTACATTATCCTAGAATATCATTAAATTGAAATAAAATAAATATTGTACAAAAAGTTAATTCTGGAAGTTTACTGCCATTGATGCAATGGCTATTACACCATATTATTTAACACCTTACATTAATTCTTCATGCCTGTTGTTTGTTTCCTTTATGATGTCCTGAAAAACAGTTTGTTTCCTGTTTGTAATGATTCTCAATTTTGTTTGAATGCCAGACAAGCAGAGAGTGTAAAACATTTTATCTCGCTCCTCTCTGTGCATGTGCGATCAGTTTGAATTCAGAGCCAATGTACTGCTAAAATACAGGTTCATGTTCCGATTCGTGTTCAAAATATAACATTCCATTTCAATAAGTTGTTCCTTAATCATAAACTGATCAGATGGACCGATATAAACCAGTTGCTTAACCCCACTTTTCGCTTCTCATGCGGGGTGTAAAAATTTAAAACATTGTTGTGTCCTGATTCCGATCTTCACCAAAATCGAAAAAGTTTGTCCTTGGTGGACACTCTACATGTTCATTAAGTTTCATCCAAATGCATCCAAACTTTTTGAGATATTGTGCTTTATATCCTTTTTGACCCAATCTCTCAATAGTGAAGAATCACGAGGTTTGTCCAAAATACCCATGTGTGGATTGGGCCGAGAAAATATTCGCTTTTGTGCTCAGAACATATCACAGAGCACTGTTCTGCAACAACAGAGATGGCTAGATATTGTGGTTATTCCCCATGATTGAGATAGGATGGCATCGCCATGATTAAGCACAAGAAACAGCCATTGCTCGAGACTGTAACACTATCTATATCCAGCCACCTGCATATTGTATGTACACAGACAATTTGAGCAGTGAATCAAATACATGTTGGCATTGACTGTCAGTTACCACAAGAGCACCTGAAAATAATTATCTATTATTAACCCAAGTTTCTACAAATCAAATGAACCACCATCTATATATAGTGGAGAGAAAGTATGTATGTATCATCTACTACTCTAAGAAGATTTGACGTAGGATACTAAAACTTTCAGGATACCCCCCCCGTCCACCCCCACCCCCCATTCAACCATCACCCCACAATATCCACCACCATCCCACACCCACCCTCCATCCACCTCCCCCCCCCTCCACATTCCCCATCTACTGGGTAGGGACATTGGCACCTCACGGGCATGATGGTGGGACACGGCACGGACACAAATGGCATCTGGGAAAAGTATGAAACGTGACTATCCCGTAACATACAAGACACCTGGTCAGCCTGTGACAGTGGGACAAAGCATTTGTCACCAATTTTGTCATTCGTGATCACACCGATCAATCTGAAGTGATCATGTGACCAGAATTTTCATCTTCACTAACACTTCCGCCTTCTTCTTCTGAAATGCTCGCACAAGGCTCGAAACGATTTGGCTCCGCAACTCCCCTGAAAGCATTTCCATCACTAATTTTGTCTCCAATAGTTTCTTCAAAATCCCACTGATCACTTTCAACATGCTAATGATGGTGGAATCAGTATCTGAATCTGAGCTCGACCTCCACTGTTCTTCTATATAAAATCGCCGTTCGGTTCAAGGTTAGTTCATCATGTGACATCACTGGCAAAATTGAAAATCGACACTCAAGGGCTTTTTCAACACTTTGTGATTGGCAACGGAAAATTCAAATTTTTTCACCTTCGAATTAAACCATGATTAATGATTCTCAATTGGTTTCAGAAAAAAAAAAAAATTGGGTGTGTTTAGGTTCCCCTTTAAACTTTCTTTATGCAAGATGATTTGTAATCCTGGCTACCACCAGGTGTCGCTCATGGATACACCTTTACATGGAGAGAATTGGGCTCTTACCCCCCCCCAACCCTGAATCCCCTCCCTCAGATCTGCCATTCTGACAGAAAACATACTTGGCATACCCTTAGGCAACATACAAAATTTGGTTGAATTGTTCTAAGTACTTTTTTTCATTTTTGAAGCATATTCAAACAAAAATACAAACAAGAAAGATGAGCAGATCTCAATACTTGTGAAATCCAAATAAACAATAGTTGCCATAGAAACAGCAATTTGGTCAAATGTTCTAAATTACCAATCAAGTGTTTTACATGATTGAATGTTATGCATGACAAATTTGGTTGATATATTTTCTAATTGTGGCTGAATAGGTGTTTTCGGAATGCCTTGACCTTGACATCTGACTATGTTTGACCAAATGTCCCTCACATATACTATACAGATATGCAATTAAGATGTGTAAGTTTCAATTTGATATGTTGAAAATTTACTGAGTTATGGTAATAATAAATTCACAAAAGGCCTATTTGATTATAATTCAGTGAAATTGTTGTCATAGAAACCATTGACATGTCAAAAAGGTTAAATCGATCATTCTGATTTTTGGTGAACCAGGTTTGTGACCAAATATGCAAATCCTGTTCAAATTTCAAGTTAATAGAAGAAAAATGATAATTTTATGTGACCTTGAGCTTCAACCTTTGACCTCAAACAATTGGCTTCTGTGACACAATGTGCAAACCCTGTTCAAATTTTAAGTCAATCGGATGGAAATTGATGATTTTATAGGTTTGACTGTTTATATTGTTGCTTCCATGTTCACTGTGTGTTCCAAGTTCGGCTTTGTTTCAAGACTTTTGCTAATTTGGTGAGTATTCATCAGTCTTGTCATATCGGGTTTCCCTGAGGCCTACCCGTCTTCCCGTTTATGTGCATGATCGTGTTTATTGTATATTCTCCTTATTATCATCAGTTTTTATTTTCTCCACTTTTCCCTCCACACTCCTTCTATCCCTCCCAACGATACCCTCTGTTTCGTGTCTTAAAATGTAAAAAAAAATACAACAAAACGTTTTCCCTCCTCACCTTATACCCCACGCAACCACGTGTTTCTCTACCCCCTCTTCTTCTTCCTGTAACTTTCGGACTTACCATCTGCCTTCTGCTTTAGTCGATCCAAATTCACCACACACCTTCGATTGTTTTTGTTTTTCTTCAACCTTTCCTTTACCTAATCTTACCGAATCTTTAATGGGGGGGCGGTCTCTTGAAATGTTTCAACTTCCTCTTTCACATGTGTGGTTCTCTGTATTGTATCATAATTCACTACTTTTCTTCTTCTTCTTCTTCTTCTTCTTCTTCTTCTTCTTCAAAATACTGTTTTCAATTCGACCTTTCCTTCATCCCGTGTCTAAAACATCACACTGTTACAACATTTCATTTCTCCATTCTCGAAATTCACGTTTATTGCATCCCTCACGTATTGTCTTTAATCACATCTCGGACTTAGAAATTTTAACAATCCAAGATTGCAGTACATGTTCATGTTCCATCAATCATCCTGTTTTTCAATTTCAGTGCCAATTCACCCCACATCCTTAAATCGACCTCGTCCTAACCCCTCTCCTGTTATCCCCCCTCCTAATTCTCCCATCTTGCCCCTCATCCTACCTCTGCTGTTGGCACTTCTTCGCTGTCTTCTGCTTCAGTATCAGCTCCTCCTCTGATGTCCCAAACTGTTTTCTGTCTCCTTCCTCCTTCCCCTGCCCTCTCTCTTCCATCTCATTCCTCTACCTCCTCCGATCTTAAACTTCCTTATGCCCCCGCTCTTATCACTCCCAGCTGTGTCCCTTCCCATCACCAACAAGCCTTTTCTCCTCATCTGGCCCTCTCCTCTACCTTCTCTGCAATCCCCAACACTCTGTCAACATGTCTGCCGACATATCCCCCCTCCTCCCTCGTTCTCCTTCCTCCTCCTCCCTCGTCCAACCCTCCTCCTCCACTCACCTCCCCTGCACACAAAGCCTCCTCCCCTGCCTCCTCCTTAAGAGTGTGGACCTCAAACATCCGAGGACTTCGCTCAAACTTGACAGATCTCTCCATACAGGTTGCCACTGACAAACCAGACATAATCTGCTCAACAGAAACTTTCCTCATAAAGATGTCTCTGACTCCCGAGTTATCTCTCCCTGGTTACTCCATCTATCCATCCATTTGGACCACACTCTGTGCAGAGCATTGGTGCTGCCCAAGCAGTCACCTTGGCTATTGGACACAATCCTGTATGGGTCGCCACTCCGACACAGTAAACCAGCATGCTGGCACTCATTTTCCCGACCTCAGAAGGATGACAGGCAGTCAACCCCACCTGGTATTAAATCAACAGCCGAGTGGGATTTGAACTCAGGATCCTAGAATCCCAAGCCCACCACCCTAACCATTAAGCCAACACCAGGCAATGATTACTCCCTCCTCCGGTATGAAAGACCTGAGCCTCATCCTGGTGGCAGAGTCAGTCTCTTCATCAAAAACTCGATTCCTCACTCTCCATGCACTGCCCTCACTCCCCACACCCCCAAGAATACCTCTGGCTATGACTTCCCCGCCACTCCCACCTCATGTTTAAATGTTTGTTGTACCGTCCAACAAGCAGTGATGACTCCATTTACATCTCGCTCTCCGAAAACATGGACCAACTTCTATCCTCTCATTCCAACTCTCTCTTCCTCATTTGTGGTGACTTCAATAGTCATCATGCCAGTTGGTTGGGTGTGGGTACCTCCCTCACCTGCCATGGCACTTCAGCAAAAGACTTCTGTGACTCATTAGGACTGACACAATCAGTCAACTTCCTGACACAGATCTCAACCAACTGTACTCCATCTCTTCCGGATCTGATTTTGACCAATTTCCCTGAAAATATCTGCTGTTCTTCCTCTGTTCCAATCAGTTCATCTGACCACATGTTTATCAAAGTCGACATCTCTCTGGCTGTTATTTGAGAACCACCTCAGTGCCGTCGTGTCTGGCATTTCACTCAGGCCAACTAGCAGGTACTTCAAGCAGCCATCAAACTTCTTGACTGCTCTCCCATCTCCACTTCCTCCAGCATCAACTTGTCCTGGGAATTATTTCAAAGAAATTTGCTCTCTCTCATGCACAGATTAATACCATCTCATCTTCAGTTTTCCTTCCCTTCCTGCCACCCATGGTACACTGAAGCTTGTGGCGAGGCAGTTGCCTTTGCCTCATGGAAGGCGAATCCAACTGAAGGCAATCTCAGTTCCTTCCAAAAAGTTCGGAACAAGTGCGTGTCTACCCTCAGGAGAGCCAGGACACAACATCTTTCTCATCTCAAGTCTGAACTCTCAAACCTGTCTCCCTCCTCCAATTTCTGGGAGGATCTCATCAATTATGTTTTGGTGTGTGATCCCCCTCCATTTTCTCCCTCACCTCGAGTAGCCGCACAGCTGACACTGTATGTGAAAATGCTGAATGCCTAAGCTCCATGTTTGCTCTAAATCTTGTGTCCCAAACCCATCGCTTTCTGTGCTCACCTTACCCAGTCAAACCCAGCTGTTCCTGCACTCTGTCTCCATTTCTCCCGACAAGGTGGAGATTTTGCTGTCAAACCTCGATTCTGATTCTGCAACCGGTCCAGACGGCATCAGCCCACGTGTCCTAAAAACCTGCTCTGCTGCTCTTGCTCACCCTCTCTCTGTTGACACACTGTCATTTGCTCAAGGTCATCTGCCCGCTGCTTGGAAATCGGCAAACATTACTGCTCTGCATAAAAAATGTGCAAACACAGATCCCTGCAACTGCAGACCAATCAACCTTCTCCCAAACATCAGCAAGGTTATGGAATCCATGGCTTGATTTCCGAACTTCAATTTGGATTCAGACCAGGTCACTCTACCCTGAACTTACTACTACTGCTTTCCCAAGAAGAGATGGAGGGCCTCAATACCAGACATGAGATAAAAGCCATCTCCAGAGATATATCACGTGTTTTTGAAATGGTCTGGCACCCGCCCTGCTCACCAAACTATCTTCCTTTGGTATCTAAGGCAGTCTCCACTCATGGCTCACAGATTTGCTTTCCTGTCACAGTCAACATGTGGCCCTTCATGGAATTCCCTCATCTCCTCTTCCTGTCCAGGATGGAGTTCCTCAAAGCAATGTTCTGGGCCCTGTGCTTTTTCTTGTTTTCTTCAATGATCTCTCTGACTCTCCGAAAAATCCTCTTTATCTCTTTTTCTGATGACTTCACCCTCTGCCATAAAATCTGTCTTCCCTCAGATTAGCAAGCAGCAGTCTCTTCGCTCTGCAGATCTAGATAAAATCACAAGCTGGTCCAACACTTGGAACATGTCTTGCAATCCTGACAAATCTCTCACTGTCTCTCCGAAAGGACCACCTGGAACCCCCCCCCCCCCCATCTACTATCTACTTTCTCACAAAACCTCTTGAAGAAGTCCTTTTATTCAAGCTTTTGGGCCTCGACATATAACATTATCTTTACTGGGAAAGCCACATTTCCAAGCTGACCGACAAAGCCAGTCACTGACTGTGCATCCTCTGTCGTGCAAAGTCCATCCTTGGCACACCTGAGCTCCTACCATGTATAAAGCTTTTATCTGCAGCCTGATGGAGTACTGCTCTCCCCTCTGGGCTAGTGCTCCTGCCTCTCACCTTTCTCAGCTTCACGCTGTCGAATCCAAGGCATTTAGGATCATTGGTATCTCCTGCGGTGAGGCTGTGTCTTTGGGTCTCTCACTCTCTCACAGCAGGCAGGTCAGTGGTCTTTCTGTCTTCTACCGTCTCCTTTCCAGCCTTGCCCCCCCCACCGCTCTGTCTGTGAGCTGTCCCCCCCCCCATATTTTCACAGGGTGTTCAAAGTGTGCCAGCAACCCCCTTCTGAATCATTGCTCTGCTTCACTCTTTCGTTCCTCTTTTTCCCTCACGTTTGGACCAGACTTCCACACTCTCTTCAATCCCACTCTTCCCTCTAGGTCTTCAAAACAGCTCTTCCCCATCATTTCTCATCTTCCTCCATCCAAAACCATTATCTTTTCTACCCTTTTTAACCCGCTTCAAACCCATCTCCTTCAAATTCCCTGCTTTCCTTCCTGAAAGTCCCTTTAGTGTAAGGACCTGAAAGTCCCTGTCGTGTCCGTCTTGGATACCCCGTGTACCCCGCCCCATCCCTCTCCCTTCCACAGATCTCAAAATGTCTCTGTTCCCCACTGCTTTGTGCTTCCCTCTCCCAACCCTCTTGTCTCCTGCTCCCTTTGTTATTTGTTCTGTATGTTACCTCTGATACGAGCCTCATCATTCTCAAACCTGTGAATGGAGGGAATAACCAATTTGCTCTCACCTAATCAATTAAACCCGGGTGGCTGAGGATGTATATATATATATATATATATATATATATATATATATATATATATATATATATATATATATATATATATATATATATATATATGTATATATATATATATATATATATATATATATATATATATATATATATATATATATATGTATATATATATATATGTATATATATATATATATATGTATATATATATATATATATATATATATATATATATATATATATATATATATATATATATGTATATATATATATATATATATGTATATATATATATATATATATATATATATATATATATACACATCGCTTCTCGGCCTGATGGCTAAGATCAAGTGTAGTATCTGTTGTGGTCAGTGCGGTGGTCAGTGCGGCGAAGGAGATCTGCCAGCTTCCGGTCCGCGCTTCTAATAATTATATTTTCGCGGGCCGGGATGTTGGCGGATTAGGGCTTCAACACCCGGGGTCGGAGGCAGACATCCAAACTGTCGTTCAGACGGTGTGGATGCTGTCCTCCAGTGACCTTTCCTTACGCGGCATTGCCACGCAGCAGCTCTTGTCGGTCGTCCACCGGACGATCCGCTGTGTTCCCGTTGAGTCGGACGTGGATAAGTTCCTGTCTGGCTCGATGGAAGGGCCATTGGCGAACTCCGGGTACAGCGGCCAAATTTCCACGCTCTGGTCTCGGGTGAGGTCCGCGACACGGCGGTTGAATGTGACTGTCCGTCGTGCCCTCTCAGGGGTGCCCGTTGTGACCCTGGGCCATTCCCGAGAGTGCAGCTCTAAAGACGTGTGTTCTGCACTTCGGGAGTGGACCAGGGAGAAGTTTGCACAGCGGTTGCTCGGCCTCCCGGACCAGGGAAAGGTGGCCGCTGCACTGAAAACGGATAAGTTTGCCAACGGTTCCTCATGGATTCGCAGTGGTTCGTTTATGCGCTTCTGTGATTGGAGGTTTGTGCATCGGGCAAGGCTGAACTGTGTCCCGACTAATGCTGTGACCCATCGGTGGAATCCCGCTGCCCCCCAGGGGTGTCGGCGGTGTTGCTATCCCCGGGAGACTCTGGCTCACATTGTTGACCATTGTCCCCCGGGTATGGTACCCATTCGCCGCCACAACATGATCCAGAGTCGCCTGGTCAAGGCCATTCGTCATGGGGACGTATATGTAGACCAACATGTTCCAGGTGATCCCTCCCCACATGAAAGACCAGACATCACTGTGGTGGAGGGAAATAAAATCACAATTGTTGACATTGCTGTCCCCTTTGACAATGGTTCTGATGCCTTTGCCACTTGCGCAGTTGCAAAGAGGGAAAAGTATGAAGGACTGCGTAAAGCATTGGTGGCTAAGGGCAAGGATGTCCAGGTGCTTGGGTTCATAGTGGGGGCACTGGGATCGTGGTTCCCTGGAAATGAGTCGGCCCTGAACCGGTTGGGAATCTCCCGGTCTTACCGGAAGCTGATGCGTCGGCTTTGTTGTATTGATGCCATAAAGGGATCCCGGGATATTTATATTGAGCACATGTCGGGCCATCGTCAGTATGAAGAGGTTTGAGGTTGGTACCTCCCTATTTCCCTTCCCCCCTTCCTTCCTTCCCCCCCCCCTTTTTTTTTATTTTTTATTTTTTTTTTAATGGTGTGCATGGTTTCTATGTTTGTCTAAGTGAATGGATCTTGCCAAACGGACGAGAAGTGCAAATTTCCATTTTTGGACTGGTCCCCTTTCTTTTTATGGCTTGGTGCCCTTAATTGGTCCTTGGGGGTTGTATTCTTTTTATTTTGACATTCCCCCAGGGGCCTATTTCTATTCTCCTCTTGATTCTAACGGTGTGGAGGAATTTTATCCTCAGTGTCTATTCTTTTTTAACTTTTTAATTGTGGTCTTTTATAAATTTTTAATAAATCTGTTCTTATCAGTTTAGTTGTTATTGTTGTGAATGAATGGTGGTTTTTTATTTTGTTGTTGTTATAATTTTTTTTTTCTCCCTTTCTCTCGGTACATTGTGTGGACGTCCAATTCCGGGAACTGTTTTATGAATTATTGCGAATCTTTTTTCTTTTGTGTATGATTCTACTTTTTGGAATACAGATACCCGATGGAAGAGGACGGACGGAGGCCGGGTCGGCGAGGTGAAGGTGCTGCTCGAGATGTGGAGACGTTCCCCTGCGAGTACTGCGGTAAAAACCTAGCGACGCTCGCGGGGTGGCGTCGACACATCGCCCGCTTGCACCGGGTGGTTGCCGCGGAGGCTAACGCCCCCGTCGGCCCCCAGACCCAGGTATTTTTGTACCCGCTTCCCGACCGGTGGCCTTGTTCACTGTGCCGTGAGACTTTTTTTAATTTTCAGACCCTACAACGACATCTAAAGCGGTTTCATGCCGAGACCGCTTTTATTTCAGTTTTTAGATGCTCGAGGTGCGACCTGGAATACGATACGGCAAGGAAGGCGGCGAACCATTTCCAAATCCATCGGAAAGAGGACAGAGTTCGCCCCTCCGTTGCCGGTATCGCTGGGCCTTCGGGTAATCGACTGCCGAGACGATGGCTGGCTAAGACTAGCGCTGATTCTAGACAGGTGCCCCAAGTTACTACAAAGGATGCACCGGGTCCGGCCGTCCCGGCCGAGAGCTATGGCTCTGACGACGGGGCGGCCGGCCCGCATATTGTAAATATGAGTGGAATCGGTGGTAGTAAGCGGCGGTCGTTCCGGAGGTCCTGGTCACCAGTTTTGGGTTGCCCCTCTGGAGGGCAGGCTGATCTGATTCTGGAGTCTAGCCGGGTCTTAGAGCCCCTTGTGGGTGTCCCCCTCTTGGAACAACAATTAGTTGCCTGCAGTGAGTCTCCGGTGCTGCCCATCACCGAGGGTTCCCCTGTCGGGGTTATCCCCCGATTGTGGTGAGGAAACATCCCGGGTTCTTGACTGCTTGGTATCAGCTATTCTTGAGGCCCCCGAGGGGCCTGCTTTCGAGGAGGCTTGTGACAGTTTTTTGCAGGTGGCGGGTGCTGGGGCTGGGGGGGTTGAGCGGTAGTGTGGAGAGGGGGGGGGGCGGGGGTGGGGCGGGGGGGCTTGAGCCCGCGGGTGCGACTGAGGCCAGGCTCCGCCCGCTCGTTGCCGACCGGTCTCGGGTTCCCCCGCCCCGGCGCGACGCTCCCCCGGCTCCACGGCCTGTCTCCCCTCCCCCAGGTGTTGATGCTGGCCCTAGCTTTCCTGAGTATTGGGTTGGTCGGCTGAGGAACGCGGTGTTGTGGGAGGAGTTTGAAAAGGTCTGCGATGCGTTTGCCAATGCCCTGGTTGACCGTTGCCGACCGCGGCGTGGTGGACGCAGTGCAGACGCCCCCACGCACCCAAGTCGTCCTCGACCTGACCGTCCGGATATGGCGGGTGCTTCCGGGCGGAGGTATGACCCCCAGGAGGCCAGTCGCCTTCAGAAGCTGTACAGGCACAGCAGAAAGCGTGCCTTTGGGGTGGTCCTCGGGAAAGCTGAGGATAGATATTCTGGTGGGAGGGAACCCGTGGAGGCTTTTTTCTCCCGGGTGTTCTCCGCCAAGAATGTCGACCCAGCGGTCATTTCCCGGGAGTTCTCCAAACATGTGTCATCCACTGACGAGGCTCGTGCGGAGGGGGCAGCGTTAAGTGCGCCCGTTGGTCAGAGAGAGATCTCTGCCCGACTTGGGCGCATGAGTAACTCTGCCCCGGGACCGGACCGTGTTGAGTACCAGCACCTGAAGCGAATGGATGGGGCGTGTCGTGTGACATTGGAAATTTTTAACCGATGTCTGCGCTCGCTCCGTATCCCCGCTTCATGGAAGCAGGCCACCACGGTCCTGATCCACAAGAAAGGGGACACCGGGGACCCAGAAAATTTTCGGCCGATTGCCCTCCAGAGTTGCCTCTATAAACTGTTTATGGCGGTTCTGGCTGATTGGCTTTGCAGCTGGGCGCTCCGGCATTCAATGCTGAGTGAGGCCCAGAAGTGCTCTCGGCCCAGTGAAGGCTGCTTCGAGCACTCCTTTTTGCTAAACACCATAATGAAGGACGCCAGGCGGAATCAGAAGAATATTTTTGTT
>NC_140968.1:59351666-59381666 GCF_056783735.1 Eptatretus burgeri
ACAGTTTACAGGAAGCTCACTCACACTGACTGTTACTGGGATTTTGCCTCTTGCCATCCCATGGACCACAAACGAGCTGTGATATCCACCCTTCTAAAAAGAGTACGCCCAGGGGTGTCGAGAGCCAGCACAGGCGCCAAGGCAAACAACCTTGGGGCCCCCACCCTCACCCCCACCCCCACCCTTTCTCTCTTTTATAACTTTTTAACGTAAAATAAAATTACAGGAGAAGCTTGCATCTCTGACCTAAAACTTTTAAAACCTAAAACTTTTAAAAACCACAGTTTTCCATGGATGCTCGCTTTCCATCAACCATTCTTTTTTTCCAACTTCAGTGCCAACTCATCCCCCTCACCCCTCACTCTCACTCTCAAAGCAACCATCCCACTCTTCTCCCTCCAAGCCTCCCTCTCACCTCTCTCAAAAATTCCCCACTCACCTTTCTCCCACCTTTCATCCCCGTCACTCTTCCTTCTCAAAGTTGCCCCCCTCTCATCCACCAACCTGCCTCCCTCCACTGCCCTCTCACCTCCATCTCTTCACTCCACCTCCTCAAATCCTCAACTGCCTTCTTCCTTGTCTCTTGTGCCCCCTCTCCCCCAGCACCACAGAGCCTTTTCTCCTCCTCATTCGGCCCCCTCTCCTCGCTATTCTGCAATACCCCACACTCCTTCAGCAACCCTCCTTACCTGCCCCCCTCGTCCCTTGTCCTACCCTCCCCATCCCCCTCCACCTCCTGCACCCAAAGCCTCCTCCCCTACCTCTTCATTAAAAGTGTGGACCTCAAATATCCGGGGCCTTCGCTCAAACCTTTCAGATCTTTCCATACAGGCTGCCACTGACAAACCAGACATTATCTGCCTAACAGAAACTTTCCTCTCCCAAGACGTGTCTGACTCCCAAGTATCTCTCCCCGGTTACTCCCTCTTACGGTATGACAGACCTGAGCCTCGTCCTGGTGGAGGTGTTGCTCTCTTCATCAAAGACTCTATTCCTCACTCTCCATGCACTGCTCTCACTCCCCCACACCCCCAGGAATACCTCTGGCTTCGGCTTCCCCTCCACTCCAACCTCATGTTTATATGTGTACTGTACCGTCCACTGAACAGTGATGACTCCATCTACACCTCACTATCAGAAAACATGGACCATCTTCTATCTTCTCATCCAAACTCTCTCTTCCTCTTATGTGGTGACTTCAATTGTCATCACGCCAGTTGGCTCGGTGTGGGTACCTCTCTCACCTGCCATGGCACCTCAGCAAAAGCTTTCTGCGACTCATTGGGACTGACTCAATCGGTCAACTTCCCAACCCGGATCTCAACCAATGGTACTCCATCTCTTCTGGATCTGATTTTGACAAATTTCCCTTACAATATCTGCTGCTCTTCCTTCGCTCCAATTGGTTCTTCTGACCACGTCCTTGTCAAAGTGGACATCTCTCTGGCTGTTATCAGAGAACCACCTCACCGCCGTCGAGTCTGGCATTTCACTCAAGCCGACTGGCAGGGTCTCCGAGCAACCATCAAACTTACAGACTGGTCTCCTATCACTACTTTCTCAAACATCAACTCATCCTGGGAATTCTTTCAGAGAAACTTGCTCTCCCTCATGCACAGATTTATCCCCTCTCGTGTTCAGTTGTCTTACCCTTCCTCCCGCCCTTGGTTTACTGAAACTTGTGGCGAGGCAGTTGTACTGAAACAACTTGCCTTTGCCTCATGGAAAGCAAATGCAACTGAGGGCAATCTCAGTTCTTTCCACAAAGTTCGGAACAAGTGTGTATCTACCCTCAGGAGAGCCAGAAAACAACATCTTTCTCATCTCAAGTCTGAACTCTCAAACCTCTCTCCCTCCTCAAAATCCTGGTGGCATTTAATCAAATCTGTTTCTGGTGTATGTTCCCCCTCCATCCCCTCCCTTACCTCAAATGGCCGCACTGCTGATTCCACACGTGATAAAGCTGAATGTCTAAACTCGGTGTTTGCAGCTAAATCTAGTGTCCTAAACCCATCACTATCTCTACCCACTTTACCTAGTCGCACCCAACTGTCCCTGGACTCTGTCTCCTTTTCTCCGAACAAGGTGGAGAGCTTGCTTTCAAACCTCGAGTCAGATTCTGCAACCGGTCCAGACGGCATCAGCCCATGTGTCCTCAAAGCCTGCTCTTCTGCTCTTGCTCACCGTCTCTCTGTTCTATTCACCCTCTCATTTGCCCAAGGTCATCTGCCATCTGCTTGGAAATCTGCTAACATCACTGCCCTGCATAAAAAAAAGTGCAAAAACAGATCCCTGTAACTACAGACCAATCAGCCTTCTCCCAATCATCAGCAAGGTGATGGAATCCATCATCGCTTCAGACATGAAATCCTTCCTCTTCTCCAATGGCTTGATTTCCAATCATCAAATTGGCTTCAAACCAGGTCACTCTACCCTGGATATGCTGCTTCTGCTCTCCCATCAATGGATGGAGGTCCTCAATGCCAGACAGGAAATCCGAGCCGTATCCCTGGACATATCACGTGCTTTTGACACAGTCTGGCACCCTGCCCTACTCACCAAACTCTCTTCCCATGGTATTCAAGGCCATCTCCACTCATGGCTCGCAGACTTCCTCTCCTGTCGCAGTCAACGTGTGGCCCTAAATGGAGTTCTTTCATCCCCTCTTCCTGTGAAGGCTGGAGTTCCTCAAGGTAGTGTTCTGGGCCCTGTTCTTTTTCTGGTTTTCATCAATGATCTCTCGGACACTCTGGAAAATCCTCTATTTCTCTTTGCCGACGACTCCACCCTCTGCCGTACCATCTGTCATCCCTCAGACAGGCAAGCAGCAGCTTCTTCGCTCACTGCAGATCTGGATAAAATCACAAACTGGTCCAACACGTGGAACATGTCTTTCAATCCAGACAAATCTCACACTCTCACTATGTCTCTTCGAAAGGACCATTTACAAAACCCCCCCATCCACTTTCTCAACAATCCTCTGGAAGAAGTCTTTTCTTTCAAGCTTCTAGGTCTCACTATCTGCCATGACCTTTCCTGGGAAAGTCACATTTCCAACCTCGCCTCAAAAGCCAGTCGCCGACTGGGAATCCTCCGTCATGCTAAGTCCTTCCTCGGCCCTCTTGATCTCCTGACCACTTACAAAGCTTTTGTCTGTAGCCTGATGGAGTACTGCTCTCACCTCTGGGCTGGTGCTCCTGCCTCCCACCTTTCTCGGCTTCACGCTGTCGAAACCAGGGCATTTCAGATCATCGGCATCTCCCGCAATGAAGCTGAGTCTTTGGGCCTCTCACTCAATCACCGCAGGTTGGTCGGTGGTCTTTCTGTCTTCTACCGACTCCTCTCCAGCCTTGCCCCCCCTGCTCTCTCTGCGATTTGTCCCCACCACATTTCCACAGGGCGCTCAAGGTCCGCCAACAACCCCCTTCTGGTAAAACTACCAAAATCACGAATCACTGCTCATCTTCACTCTTTCATTCCTCTTTTTTCCCACCTTTGGAATAAACTTCCTCACTCTATTCTTTCCCATTCTTCCCTCCAGGCTTTCAAAACAGCTGTTCACCACCACCTCTTATCTTCCCCCATCCAAATCCTCGATCTTTTCTACCCCCGATAATCCACCCAAGCCCACTTCCTTAATTTCTCCTGCTTTCCTTCCTGAAAGTCCCTGAAATGTCCATCTTCTCTTCGCCATGTTCCCCGTCCCATCTGCATCCCTCTCCCTTCCACAGTTCACCTAATGTGTCTGTTCCCCACTGTTTTGTCCCTTCCACTCCCGCCCCTCTTGTCTCATGCCTCCTTGCTGTGAGTTGTGTGTTAGCTCTCATACAAGCCTCGACCAAGGTATACAAAAAAATAAATAAAAAGCTTGGGCCCCTCAACGAACCACAGGCAGTGTACCCAGCCCCCCTCCTTCCTCCCCGTCCCCTCTCGACGCCCCTGAGTACGCCATTTACCATGAACAATTGAAGACCAGAGGTGAGAGGTGAAACATCTTCTAAGCATCCTGAAGGCCAACGGATACTCTGACAGATTGTTACCGAAAAGGGAAGCAATATTGGCTGATCCAAAAAAGTGGGTTGGATCATAGCAACAACCAAAAGTTTTTGTGTTCTGCTTTTTGGGCCAAATATGTTAAAAGGATTGGCAGAGTGTTGAAATTACAGGTGAGAGTGAATTTCAAACCAGTATTTACCATGAGGCATCCACTGAAGTGAAGGACAAGCTGCCCAGGAATGACCAGGCAGGGGTGTTGTATGTCGTTCCCTGTGGTTGTGGGGCAGAATATGTTGGAGTGACAGGAAGAACCTTAGGCCAACGTATCACTGAACATCGCAAGGCCTTCAAATGCAACTATCCTTGGAGGTCTGCCGTTGTCAAACAAACGCCAGAGGATGGATATTGGAGACATTCCCTGCAGAGGAAACAGTTACATTGCTCGCAGAGGAGGTTGTGGACTTGCCACTTGCATTTGGTTCACTCGTGTAAATGCACCTGGGATACTTCTACGTAAAAAGAGGAAACTGAATAAAAACATTTCACACAGTTTGACTTCAGAATGTGATGTCAAATTTGTCCCCACCCCTAACCCCTGTCATACCCCCACCCCCACCTCCCCTTCTTTCCAACACTCTTCCACATTTTTACCATGAGTTCAGGTCATTATGATTTTTGTTTGTTCGTATTGCACCACTTTAACGTGATTGGATTGCACTACAAACGATTACCTTCAGCATGTATTCCTGCCCCTCCCCCATCTTCCCCCCACTCCTCTTCCTCCCACCTACACACACACACGCACACGCACACGCACACGCACGCACGCACGCACGCACGCACGCACACACACACACACACACACACACACACACACACACACACACACACACACACACACACACACACACACACACACACCCTTCTACCCAGAATAATTTTCTGCCAGGTTGTTTGATTCCATGTGATAACGGTTGAAAGTCACAAGTTTGAATTTCCAGGACACCGCTTCAATTGGTGAGTTTCACTTGGCCCACCGAACCATGGTGGCAAGGTTGGCTGCAGAGTCCTGCAGGGGGTGTGGAGCTTTTATTTAGGGCTGTCCTGTGATGACCCGAAAGATTGACCTCAACCACAAGCAGAAGGTGGCCAATCCCTGGACACTCCGCCTGTAATTGTGGTCCGGGAGATTATGAGGGCTGCGCTGTGCAGGCAGTTGAAGTTTGACCTTGAAGGAAGCAACATCTCTATCATCCCTCTCTCTGCTTGGCTAGCACCCTCATTGCCATTGCTCCTCACCACCATTCATCCCTCCGTACCACACCACATTCTGCGGAATCCTGCAGCCACTACCAGCTTGTGTCAGGCCCAAACCCTCGCCTGCCTCTTTGTTCATCGTATGAGTCCGGTATATTGGCGCCATATATTGGTATACAGATGGTTATTTCTTGACATTTGTATGCAAGGTTGTTTTCGTTCTTTCCATCGCTAGCTGTTGCAGATCTTTGCCGCTAGCAGATCTTTGCCGTTATTTATTGAATATTTTGTCTCTAACCTTATCCCCATCTACCATTGTAAATAAACCAGATTTTAATTAGAAGAAGCATCTTCCCCCTTTTTGCCTTCAATGCATTTCACCGCCAGGTTAGATTTTCATTTGGGTGCTCTTTGGGAAATCATATTAGTTGAACACAGTAATTTAAACATTTTCAGTCGTTCATGAGGGTCTTCGACAAATCAAAGCCAGACAGTCCGTGGTAATGGAGGTCATCTGATATGACAATGTAATGAAAAATAAGTCAGTAATGGTTTGTATATCGTAAAAGTTAACCTGTCTGATTAATTATTATTATTAACTGGTAAAGAACCTGTTTGTTAATTCCCCCACTTTTATGATTTTTGACTTGTAACAATGGCTTACACCAGAGGGCACTATATGATGCTCATTTCATCATCACCATCATCGTCATGTACCATGCTGTATACACATCATCATGGCTGCCGAAGCAGTTTTTGGCTAGGCTTACAATCCTGAGCTGTTTGCCACTCCGACACAGGAAGTCAGGGTTGGAATTTGGCCAAGATGCTGGCGATATCACTCACTGTCTCTTCACGAAGGACACTGTGGGATCTTCAACATCCACCAACTAATGCCGGCAGATGGGATGCCCAGTTTAGCATGCACGGTCTACCCAAGGGACAGCACATACATTGAAGAATCGTCCTGCCTATGAAACACAGGAATAACAGTTTATAGCTGGGTTAAAATTTGAAGCCAGGCTAGACAGCTTCGAGGCAAGTGTGCATACCTCTAGACTATCCTGTCGGTCACTTTACCCATTCGTAAAAGTTAAATAAGTATGCCTGATAAACTAGACTTTTTGCTGAAGAGGCACCTCTTTGATCTTGTGACTATCTTTTAGATACCTATGTGGATTTATGATATTCTAACCACCAGGAAAGGGGAATCAAGAGATTATATAATGCATGCTGCCCATGGGTTTAGAGTTAGACCATTTGGCCTGCCCTGTGTGTGCCTTTTCCACACCTCACAAGCTTAATCTATCAGTTTGAGCTGACTTCTATATCACATCTTGAATTTGTAATGTTAAAAAGAAGTGCTATCAGTGCAAAATATTGACATGAAATCAAGCCACCAAGTGTTTTGCATTTAAAGTGAAACCTATTTTGCAGAATACTTCCTTGTGAAGGCCAGTGTTGGTCTGAGATGGCAAAGATAAACAACATCAACTAATCGTTCATTCCCATGGTAGTAAACATACTCTTATCAACCCTTCGTTGATAAAATCAATATGGAAAATAGTTTTGAACTTCTAAAGACATATCTGCAAGGACTGAATTGCACAACATTTAATATGGCACAGGATAAACTCAGAATGAATTGTCCCATTCTAGATGTAAGCTTCAAAATAAGGATGTAAGGGGTCAACTTACTGTTCATATTAAATAAATACTCTTCGCCCCCCACCCCCAATCCCCACCCCCATATTCCTGTAAATTTCTTCCATCGTCTCTACCTATTCTTTTTCTTCTGATTCTGTGAATGTATAAATCAGGTTGCCAAGTTAATCTGAATTGTTACTTGTTTAATATCTTGTGCAAGTTGCCCCTTTAGAATTCTATTCAGATAAAATGTTGGCAGAGTTAATCTTGAATGTCATGTTTCACATTAAATGCCTCGTACTGATCTCAGACAAAAGTTATTATTTTCATTCCAAGAGCGGAGAACTCAGTGAAAGGTGTTAATGGGAAACAATCTTAAATAATTTATACTCGTTTTTATTTCTATTTATAATTATGATTTAGAGGAGTAGCTAGATATAATATGAGCATGATTAAATGTTTTGCTTTCAGGCAGTTTTTTTTTTCATGTAATGAGTAGGTGTCCACACACCTCACATGTACTGTCTGAAAGGCCTCCGAGAGACAAAACATCTCTTTCTATCGGCTTCAGTCGTGAAGCTTCTCAAATTGCTCTCTCGAGTATTGAAACAATAATCTTGGCCTTGTCAGCTGCTGCCGAAGGGCATTCAATCTCGAGAAGCGGCTCCTCTGACCGGCACCGAAATGGCTTTTTGTACAGGTGTGCTTGGCCCATGGCAGTCAGTCGCCCAAGTCGTCTGTCAGCATGTACACCAAGTACTGCATGCACTACAGCAGCCACTTTTTCTTTATGTCTTTAATGTGGGCACCCATTGGTTCTTGAGGTTTCAAGTAATTTCGTTTGAAGATTTGTGAAGGTTGATCTGTAAGTCAGTGGTCTAACATAGAAGCTTACAGATATATGTGTGAGTGTTCAATTAAATGGCTCAGTTGTTTTCGATGGGCTCAGTGGAAAACTTCTATTAAAGTTGGTGTAGAAAATTGTCGTGAATGTACATATTTGTTGTCAGTCTTGTGACCCAATCAATCAAAACTATGCAGTTTATACAGCAATACAGTGCAGGCGATATACGCATTGTATGTGTACAATTCACATATGTCACATCCAAGTTTTTGCTTTGAGGTCAATATCATGGAATACCAAAGAAAGGATCCTGGGTGGATTACACAATATTGCATCAAGTCACTTTTACAAGTCTGTATAAGGAAAAGGAGATAGAGAGAAACATCGATTTTCAAAAGTAAATTGACAAACGTTCATTACATAATAATCACGACCCCAAGGTGGAGCAACTACTCAAGCGAATTGATGATTTGGAGAAATTATGATGAAAATAATGTTGTATGATTTCCTCAAAGAACAACCCCATTACAGCCACTTATTACAATGACAAACTCTTGACTTCTGAAAATCATATCACCAAATGCCATGTGTCACCTAAAGTGATACCTTGATACCTGGAGATGGAATAAGTGCTGTGAATAAAGGACACTCAATCTTTTTTTCACTCTCATTTTCTTTTTTCCCCATATCTTTTTAAGATTGAAAAAAGTAAAAAGAAATTACTCAATAAATGGGAATTTCTTATTGGAAGCTCATTCAAATAGAGTTGTCAAGTTAGCAAAATACTGATTTGTTTACTCTCCGATTTTAATTGTGATTTTTTTTTCAATGATGTGAGGAGGTCTTTTTCTTTTGTAAGCAGCACACAGCTGCAGGAAGCATAATTTGTTGGGGGCACAGCTTTGCCATGATGCTGTACCCCCTGTAGGTTTGAGGAGGAATTTGGAAATTCACCAGGATGTCAACAATCGCTCTGCTCACCAACTCTTCGCGAAGGACATTGTTTGATCTTTAACTACCACCAACTGATGCCGGCAGACAGGATACTCAGTGTAGCAGCCTTCTAAGGGACGGCACAAACATTGGTGCCTCGCACTGCCTGCGAAACACCAGAATGACAGTTTATAACTGGGCCGAGATTAGAACTCAGACTAACAGTTCAGAGGCTATCCTCACAGCCCTGTGAAGAGGTTTATCATGTGTATCACCAAGTGACTCTTTCCAATAATTCTTGCAAAGCATAGTGCAGTTTATTCACAGAATCATCACAATATAATGCTTATTATAAGCAGCAACGTTATGGTCACTGACTATGGTCCACTTCTCAGTCCGAGAACTGCTCTTAAGGCGCTGTCACACCTTGATGATTTAGCCAGCGTATGCCGACTTATGAAAAATTTGTCTAAAACGCTGCCACACGTCGAATACGTTATGGGTAAGTTTTGATAACATTAAGAGCATGCAGAAAAACACTGCCATATGTCGTAGTATGCTGGCTTTCATCGTTGTACTTTGCGGTTGTCCTCAAATTTTAGCATGCTTGAAATTTTATGACGTATGCCAGCGTATGACTACGTTCTGCTACGCTGGCCATAAGTTGTAGGCACGTTATTTGATCGTTAACACACGTCGACACACGTTACTTGTGAGTTACTCATACGTCGAACAACGTCGAGGTAATGATTAGCATACCCGGAACTTATTTATAACCTATGAGTAAAGTGTTGTAGGCACGTTACACGATCGTTGACACACGTCGAGGCACGTTACTTGTAAGTTACTCATAAGTCGAAACCCGTCGAGGTAATGCTTAGCATACCCAAAACTTATTTCTAACCTATGAGTAACATGCTTTGAACCTATGTGTAACGTACCTCCAACACATATTGACGTATGTAGACATATTTGATTGACGTCTTCCGGACGACCACAGAACTTACTGAACGTATTTCTAATTTACAGCTACCATATAATGGCGTATTGGCAGCGATTAAAAAAAAAACAACAACAATAACTTCCGATATTTCGTCACGTGCCGTTACGTCACGTCTGATTGCCTCTTCAGTTTGCTCATGTCTTATTCTTAGTTCCTCCTCTGTGAATATTTTCTGTTTGAGGATATTGTCATGTCGCCGTCGAAACTTAAAAGCAAATGTCAGAATATATTTTAAAATTCGTGGTAGACTAAAAAAAATAATAATAAAAAAACAACAACAACAACAACAACAACAACTTCAGATATTTCGTCACGTGCCTTCACGGAGCCAAGGAGAAAAAAAGAAAATGTGCCTTGACGGAGAAAATAAGTTTCGGGTATGCTAAACATTACCTCAACGTGTTTCGACTTATGAGTAACTTACAAGGAACTTGTGTCGACGTGTGTCAACGATCACATATCGTGCCTACAACTTATTCCCAGCGTAGCTGAACGTATGAGCCATACGGCGAGTACGTCGTAAAATTTTCAGCATGCTTGAAATTTCACGACGAACTCGACGTACTACGACGTATGACAGCGTACTTCATCGTTTTTCAGCGTGCTCTTCACGTAAACCAAACTTACCCATAACGTATTCGACTTGTGCCAGCGTTTTAGACACATTTTTCAGAGGTCGGCATATGCTGGCTAAATCGTCAAGGGCAGACTATCCTAAGTTAGACTATCATTGGGCATAGGTTGTGAACGCCGACAACACGCTAATCATTCGTTGGTATAAGTTATCTATAAGACAACGAAACGTTCTGTGTACGTTATTAATATGTTATGCATACGACCAACTCGTTATGAATACGCCAAAAACTTTAAAAAAAACATCAAAATTTCAGCGTATGCCAACGTTTTACATACATTTTTATACATTGCCATTGGTGGCTGAATCGTCAAGGTGTGACAGCGCCTTTAGTTTGTGCTACGCAATGTCACTCCGGAAGGTTGCTTCCAGCCTTCCTTTTTATGGTGTTATCTTGATGACACACTGCTGTATAATACAGCTCTTTACTGCCGAGTTCAGGTGATCTTTTCTCCAGGTGCAAAGTCTTTATCTTTTGTGAACTCACACTGAAGACTTACAAAATAAAGCAGACCAATCCTATCCTATAATCAACCCATGATCTAAAGTGCAGCAATTCATTTCTCGTGGGCATTACTCAAAAGTTATTTTGAGGAAGCCTCTCTGATTATCAATTGCTTGTTTTTGTTGTTCCGGGTGATGTTATCCACAGGATTATACGTAAAATTATTTATAGTCACACCGATGGTAAATGAACAGAATTATTTAGTTGAACACTGTACCACATCCTGACACAGTTGTGCCCAACATTCTCCTGAAATCAAGACTCGTAAAGTTTGATGTTCTGGACAGCATTCTATTGTGGCTACAGTTTTCTACCACTTGGAAAATGTTTGTACACTGATGTAGAAAGTAATTGTAAGATCAAAGAAACTGACAGCGGTTAAATGTAGCACCCACATATTGGTGAGAGATTCACTGAGACAAATCATTTGGGGTGTGTGTCAACCTTGCATTATAAAGCCATTCTACACAGTGCAGCTTGATATCACTGCTGTGTGAATTTTATAAAATCTCGTGTCCACACTGATTGTGTGATCAGTAAACAGTCAATCTGTGTCAAACACTTAAGCATTATTTATGAAGTGCTTGCAGCTAAATATTGCCGCAATCACCCAGCTACTGCTTACACCATCTTGTGACCAGATGACATACTTTACATGTCACCAAGTACAAACTCTCTCCGCTTAATTGGGTCACATTTCATCAGAAGCTTCACGTGGATGATTGTTTCATCTTCCTTGAACTTCTCATCTTCGAGTCCGTTGGATATTAAGGACTGAATGTCCAAATCTATTCTTACAACAAACTTTCTCATAGTTCAAGAGAAGACTAATTGTGTGATTACATTTCATCCTTGCTATGCCTCGTTAATTGTAATCTAGCATAAAATTTTCGAAGAATTTTTTCTTCTAAAACTGCAAAATATCGATTTTCTTTGTGTATTTATTTTATTAAGTTTGCAGAACATGTCAGAGGCTTGCCATTACGAAGTTGTCAATTTCCATTTTTGATTCCTCATTAGAGCTTGCTTGATTATTTTGTGGTGCTGAGCATCGACTTTCCTATTCACGAGATATTTATTAGTAGGTATTACGTGGTTAACTCCTGTTCAACCAAATTTTCAGTTAACTAAGTAGGGCATGGATTGTGTATATTTGACTTCACGTGAGTTAACTGTATAATCTCACAACACTTAATAATGATACAGAAGCCTGGTGTTGGCTTAGTGGTTAGGGTGGTGGCTTGGGATCCCAGGGTCCTGAGTTCAAGTCCCGTTGGCTGCTGAATTAACACCAGGGGGTTGACTCAGCCTGTCATCCTTCCGAGGTCGTCGAAATGAGTACCAGTGTACTGGTCCCGGTGTATGCCCCCGGTTAGAATAGGTGTACCATATCCCTGTGTGTCGTAAGAGGCGACCAGGGTTGGCGTCAGGAAGGGCATCCGGCCATAAAAGATTGCCTCAAGAAAAAGCCCAACCCCTGCACAGCAGGGAAAAATGGCTGTAAAAACGGTCATTTTTTTATACTTAATAATGATACACCATGTGTTTGAGTGTTGTGGACATATTTCAAATGCCCTGGACAAACATTTATTAGCACTTATGTTCTTGAAAATAATTTGCAAGCACTACAATAACAACCTTACTGGCAATGTTTTGCCACTGAACACAGCAGAAAACCGCCCTCAGATGACCTGGTCACGATTCAGTTAGTACAATGAGAATGCACCTGTACTGCAAGCTTTGTCATCACTATATTTGGAAAATTACACAAAAGGGCGTCCACACTTGCCTTATTCTACTGACTTCACCATAAGTGGCATTTGGTCATTTCAACACATGAGGAGTCACCTGCAGGTATGATGATTGCCTGACCATACTGGCTGTGCCATCAGTACAATGTTAATCTGATGTGTGTATGTATCATACAACAAAAGCACAGCCAGTGTATCAAATTTCAATGGACATGTGTTTTCCTTTAAGTCCAACAGCAAATGGGTTCATTTGACATTCGACTCAAAAGACAGCCTTTTTTCAGAGTGATTTCATGACAATAAATGACGTAAGCATCTTCAGCACACCTTGTATGTTTTACAGCTGAAGTTATTGTTTGCAATGACAATATGATGGATAAGGCATTTTTCTTTAAGAGGTATTTAACGACAAAGGTTATGCTTTATCTTGCTGCTAATAATGCTGTCCTGTTTATATGGCAATGCTTTGATATTATGCGAAACTGGAGACCTGTTCTTGGTACATTTTCCTTAGCTTTCTTTTAAAATTGCAGCTATGTCATTACTCTGAAGAAGCACCTTCATATCAGGCACTTTTGCCAATATTAATAGAAAACGACCACAGCTAAATTGACTAGTATAATCTTTTTTCCATTACAGAATCATTAGAGTCAAAAAATATGCAAATAAAATGCTTCCTCGCATTGCAGCGGCAATAGTATAATGATGCAAAAGTTATACATTAACATTCATCTGCCCTATTAGTCTGTTGCCATCAGCGTCGGAGGCCAATGTTAAATCGAACCCATCTCGTTTGGATCTTTGCTTCATTCCTCATTTACTTGGTGTGGCCGAGGCTAAATACCCTCGTAACAACCATGACCTTGTGGTTCAGAGCACGGCCTTGCGCGCAGCAGTTTGAATGCTCCTAAGCCTGTCAAGGTAAGATGCGGTGCAAATGTCAAGATCCTGTTATTTGTCCATGAGAGGCAGTGCTGGCCCCGAGAGACCTGCTTTCACATGGTATAAGAATATTAAGTCATCCAACATTTTAGTGAAGTGCAAGAAGAATAGCACATGGAAAAGCGAGAACAGAAATCAAATGAAATTGATGTCCTGCATTTGACAACTGTATTGCTGCTTGAAATAGACACCTGCCCTTTTCCAAAGGCTTGCTTTGACGTTATGTTCAGTGGTTGAAAACGGTTGGAAGAATATTAACAAGGGCCTCTCATGAATTTGCTTGATTATTCTGCATAGTCATTGCCATCGTTTATTTTTTCTATCTGAGTAATATTATCGTTTAATTGTTTTTTTTTCTTTTTCTTGTGTGCTGTTTTATTACTTTCAAAAGAATAGTCTATCACAAACAGAGCATGAATGTTTATTTTTCAACCCCATGACCTTGTGTGTGTTTTGTAATGTGTACTTTGTATGTGCACATGGTCTCAACAGCAGGTGTTTGAGCATCAAGCTTTCCATTTGGTTCCCTTAATTGGGTTATGGCTCCAAAACAACCTATAAAAGGCTACATAATACAAGTATCTGTTTCTGTATGTTTCCCTTTGTATCTTCACTTCATCTGTTTTTTTTAGGCTTGTATCAACCTTTTTTCCTGTTGGTGAAAACAGAAATTGAAAGCAATACTCTGATTAAGCTATTTTGCTGCTTCTCTGCAGAGGTTTTCATTGTCTGACCACATATGTCCCAATGCTTCTTGGCCTTAAAGGCTAGAACATTTTGTCTATGAGGGCAATACATATTAAATGGGAAAAGCAGTGGAATTTTTAAACTCCTCTCCTCTTTTTTACATTGTCCTTTCCTCCCTTTCTCTTTCTCTTTCTCTTTCTCTCCTCGACTCCCAAACTCCATTCTCTTTGCTTTCCCATCCTTCCCAACTCTACCCACCCTTCCCTACCCTTTTCTTCCTTTGCTCAATTCCTTGTTTCTCAATTAGCCCCTCCACCCAACCGCCATGTGCATATTATTTTTAACATTATAAAATTGTTGACATTTCTTGTCTTTGAGATAAAGTATGTTGTATTTTTTAAAGCATCTCATTCCATATTTTCACAACCCTCCCTTGTATCTTTCTGTTACATTTGCTATTAAAACATTTATGAGCTGTCATTGGAAATTTCGAGTATGGTAAGAATTCATATGTGCTGATGTTCCTGCCTTGTTTTGTTCTTGATATGACCATTGTCCTCTCTTCCAGCATTCCTTCCAAATATCAGACATGCTAGTATGGTATGACATGTTAATATTAGACATGTTAGTATGACCATTTATGTCTCGAACGCTTCTAACAGACCTTGACCAACTTTAATTCCGCAGAGTAATACTGGCTATGTGTTTCTTTCTGTGGCAATCTCTTGTTTTTATATGTAGCATACCAAGCCTTATTATCTATGAGGCATTCTTTCCCAATATAAACTCCCCACTCTTCCATCATCCTAGCTCTCTGTAACTCCTTCTAGTGATTTAATCTGCCAACACAGCAGGTTTGACTGACCACTGACTACAATATTTCCGTTTTTGTTTTTAATTAACACCACAAGGGAAGGAAGGGTTGAGCACAAACACCAAGAGGGGCCCCTTTGGTGAAGAAGCAAAGAAAGATGGGAAAATGTAGAATGGGGGGGGAGGGGTGCTGCAGATGATTAGCCGAGAGTAATATAAAAAGGGGGCGAGACACTTCAGGGAACTTTGCAGACAAAGAAGGAGCATCCCAGATGGCACCAACAATGCAAACAAGTGAACTCGGAGGGGACGCCTGGATTCCCATGCTTGGTGCGACTCCAGTCATGAACTAGCAGAGAAGCAGGTCCGAGATGATGCGACAGGTGATGAGGCAGCTTCCCATGGCACTACACCCACTTTGCGGCCTCCAGGTCTTGGGGAAAGGCCTGTTTGAGAACCTACTCCAGTCATACCCTCTCGCAGGCACTGGAACACCAGTAACACAACCTGTAAGGCAGAAAGAACCCTCAAAACCCACAAACCCCTCATCCTGCATCCTGCCCCAAGAGCTTGCTATAGAACCAATGTTCTGGAAGAGCTGCTCAGGGACAGGTGGTGGTAATCCCCTGGGTGGCTGCAAGCAGCCTATAACCTCCTGGATCTTATGGTCAACTGCCATTCAATAAATCTTTGCTCCTCTTCTGCCATTTCTAGATCTGTTGTGTAAGAACCACCATTTTCCTGACTATAATGTTTGAGCTCTTCGATGGTAAATATTATGACAATTTTATCACCTCACTGATTTGTACTGTAGGCTTTTCCATCTCACTCTTAATGATTTAACCTTTCCACCACTGAAGACATTGACAGATCGAGAAATTTATTTCCTCCCATCTTGACCTTCTGACTCCATCTCCAGGCCCTCCTCTGCAGAAGAGTGTTGAGAAGTTGTTGCTAGAATATACTACTTGCCCTCTTAGCTTGGAAGGCTAATCCTATTCTTGAGCATAGAGCTTCAACACAAGAAGAGGCCATCAAGCCCACTAAGCGTGCATAGTCGTTGCCAACCTAGAATTGTTTGTCCATGCTCTATTCTTTTTAACTGCTGAGCATCAAGCAAAGAAGCAGCATGTACCATTTTAAGACTTTGTTGTGACTCGGCCAGGATTCAAACTGACAATCTCCCAGATTCAGAATGGATTCTCTAACTATTATGCCACCGAGACTGCTTAACCATTACACTCGAACCATTATGCCATCAAAGGGTGTATATTGTGTGTCTATTGTGTTGTGTATTGTGTATATTGAATAATTAGCGATTGGCACATTTGAGAGGTCATGTGACTCCTTCGCCAAACTTACCAATCGTTGTAACATTTTAGTTAACAGTTATTTTTCACATCTGATACCATATTTGACAATCGGAGCTCACCTTCTCACCAATTATATAGGTATCCTGGTTAAAATCTGAAAATGTTGGACATTTTATACAGCATGATTTTACTGCCATGCTTGCTTCCGTGCGAGGTATGGACAAAAAAAGAGATGTCACTGTGTGGACGTCATATGCAGCAATGTCTTTTGTTACATATCTCACATGGAAGCAAATATGGGATATCATTTCGCTTATAACAGTCATTGGAATGCCTTGCAAATTCTGGTGAGCAAAAATTGAGTTAAAAGCAACAAGACACTGTGTCCGGCAGGCAAAGTAACTGTGTTTAAGGTCCCAAAATGTGGCACAGAGAAGAGAAAGGTGTTGGATAGTAGGTGGCGCTTGTGACACTGGGGAAGGGGGAGGCCGGGTAGTGCTTGTAATGCTGGGGAAGGGGGGGAGGCGTGGCCTGTAGAATGTGAGGTGCTTGTGGTACAAACACAAACTGACCTTTATATGCATATTCGCAAATACCACCCGTCATTTCGCCGATGGGAATACTAAAGGGGAGGAGAAAAAGAGTGTGGAGAGAGTGAGAGTGTTAGAGTGGAAAGTGAGGATGGAGGGAGGGGGAAGAGGGGTGGGGGAAGGAGAAGACAGCAGCGAGGTGAGAGGAAGGGAAGGAAGACGTGTGGTGGAGTGGTAATTATGATTCATACCATCTCATCAAAATGATTCTGCACAGAATAACAGTGAAGAAAGAAACAAAATCATGTCTGAAATCAATGTTATACCAGTCATACGATCAATACCGACCAGAGAAATCCACCACCTGGACACGTCTGGAGACAAACTCCCATCCGGACATAAATACAGCCCGGACACGTCTGAAGACAAACTCCCGTGCGTACATAATCATTTTATAAGAGACAGAGGTGTGTGGGAGGGTGCTACCCGACACATATATATATATATATACACACACACACACACACACACACACACACACACACACACACACATATATATATATATATATATATATATATATATATATATATATATATATATATACACACACACACACACACACACACACACACACACACACACACCAGTTTTCGGCCGCTATCGGCATTTTTTCGGGAATTGGCAGATTTGAGTCAGTGTGGTTACCAACTATAGTACGTACTGTATACAACCCAAAAACCTCGAGTAGCTTTCACTGTTGTTTTGGGGAATTTCAAAAAACAGATTTTTACCTTCGCAAACTTTGTTGCGAAGGTTATGTTTTGATCGCTGTGTATTTATTTATTTATTTGTGAATATGTGTGTTTGTTTGTTTGTTTGTTTGTTTGTTATTCGCATAACTCCAAAAGTATTGAACTGAATCGCAGCAAATTTGGTGGGATGATTGGTTATTATCCGAGGACAATTTGATTAGATTTTGGGAGCGATCAGGTCAAAGGTCAAGGTCAAGGTCATGAAAAGGTCAAAATCGTATTTTTACCATAGCGCGGTCAATTTGTATCCAATTTGCATGCAACTAATGCCAAAATGTTCAAAATTCAATGCCCCCATCTTGTGATATGTGACATGACACAATGACGTAATAACCCTTATTAGCGGTTGGGAGTCAAAGGTCAGGGGGGGTCACGACATTGCAAAATGTGCGGTTTTAGTCGTAACACGGTCAATTCTCATCCGATTTGCATGAAACCAACACCAAAATGTTGACTGTTCTGTTCCCCACACTGTAATACCAATTACAAAATTAACAGTACAAAGCTCAAGGTCGAGGTAATGAAAAGGTCAAAATAGTCATTTTTGTTCAATGAATGTTTGTTTGTTCACAATAAATAACTTATTTAGAAAAACAGAAACTGGTGTGTGCTAAATGCCCCTAAAATGCCAGAAAATAATATCTTATAATATGACCAGTTGTCATCAGATTGACTTGACACCGACATACAGAAATTGTACAATGTACGTGAATCAGTGTCAAACAGCAGGAAATTTAAAGTTTTTAAGCCATCATAACACATATGAGATGGCAGATGTGGTATGGGATTAAATACCCTCACAATCAACGGTTTCTGGGGGGGGGGGGTGGGCAAAATGTAGCGTTGGCGAAGGTATGCGCTCTACTGAGTGCCCGTTCTAGTTTTAATGTTGAATTTCAATAGATGTTTAGAAAAGTATGATTATTTTAGAAATACATTTAGGATCAGTGATAACGTAATTTCAAATGACTGAGTAAAATATATTTTTTACTGCAAGTATAAATGACGAACATCTCACCTCTCACTTTATAGTTGTAAAAACAACTGGAATGGTCATGCAATCAAATCAAAGTCAGATGCGTGTTGTAAAAGTTTTGAATGGCATAAATTCACCTTTCCTGAGTGAAAACAAAATGGTGATTTGCACATATTGCTTGTGCTCCCTTTCAGTTACGAACAGCATCTTCACTTCCTTGAACATGAGGTCACTTCCTGCACAACAGAAATAAATACACAGGGCTGTATATATATATATATATATATATATATATATATATATATATATATATATATATATATATATATATATATATATATATATATATATATATATATATATATATATATGAAACATCAGAAATAAGATAGCCGTTTTTCTGTTCTATCTTCATTTTGAACCAACCACGTCTCAACCCCCATCACACAACAACCACCGACCGCAACGCCGCTTTACAACAACAACAACGCCAACAGCCACGACCTTCACCTTCACAACTCGCTCCCGCAAACATCGCATCACCACCATTCCAAACGTCGCCATGGCCATGGACCAGCACTTTAAACCCTCCACCACCTTCACCTCTCCTTCTGCGGCCATTCCTGCACCGCTTGTGAGCACCGAGCGTCAGGCTGTCCTGGCCCCGTGCAGGACGCGCGTCGAGCCGCGGGTGCAAATAGCGGCCTTTCCGAGGAGAATTCGGATCAGGAATGATACACGCCCACTTCTGATCCGTCCAATCAGCAAGCGCGGGGCGGTTTGGCCCCGCCTCCAGGCGCGTCGGAGTGGAATCGGGATATGCAAATTATCGGATCGGGGAGACTCACGCCCCTTTTTCTCCGTCCAATGGGTGAGCGTGGCTCCAACCCCGAGCTCCTTCTATTCCAGAAATTTGCATATGGGTTCTCCTGCCGGACTATAAAGCGCCGAGTGCGGGGCGAATTTAGTCAGTTTTCGGTCAAGGCGAGTTGGAGAAAAGGTCGAGGCAGTCAAGTCGGGTCTGGAGAGGAGCAGTCTGTGGAGCCGTGAGTCAAGTCGGGTCTGGAGAGGAGCAGTCTGTGGAGCCGTGAGTCAAGTCGGGTCTGGAGAGTGACAGTCTGTCGGGGTTCGGAGTCTGTCGGGGTTCGGAGTCTGTCGGGGAGCTACAGAGAGGGGAAGCCTGGAGCGCGGTCGAGGTGGTTTGCTACAGTCGGCTGAGGAGAATTGGGGAGGAGGTCGAATAGCTCGGGTCCGAGGCAAGGAAGACGGCGGTCGGCGACGAGGTCGCAGTGGAGTCGCTCGTCGCGGGACCCAAGCAAGCCAGCTATCCTCTTTCCCCAGAGCATCAACAATTCCCCCCTTTTTTCCCCCTGCGCTGAGATAGTGCGAAAAGAGGGCCCCGTTCCCACCCCACTCCAAGCAGTGCCAACGAAACCCGCGAAGCGTGGAGTCGGGGCGCCACCACATTTGCGGCTCATCACAAGACACAGGTAGGATCCACCCGGTCTCGCGGCCCACAGGCCCCGTCTGCCCCCCTTGTCTTTGAGGGTGGCCCTTTTCTTTTGCTTTTGAGTAAATGTGTTGTTGGCGCCGTCTGTAAAGTAAAACTGTGTAAGTGTTGCCGTGTGCTCGCGTAGTCGGTAGTAGATCTGCATTGTTGTGTTTCTTTTGTTACATCTGCTTTGGTGCATAATTGTTGAAATTGTATATGTGTGCTCTCTGTGTGCCGGGAATAAATGTGCATTATGTTGAACTGTTTTTCCCGTTTCGCTTCGTCTTTTCTTTAATTGAATCTCCATCTTGCTTCACGTAAAGGGTTGGTAGTGGGCTGAATACGCCCGATAATTAATCGGAACCGTCGAGGCCGACGATAACACCGCTCGGTTATCCCGACAGTACGGAACGGGTCGCTTAAGTGGCCCGTGTCCGGAGTCGACCAGCGGCGAGGTGCGATCGCCCGGTTTACCCTCCGCGTGGGTACTTAGGTAGGTCGAATTTGGCGAACAACCCTATCCCACGCGGGGGCCGATTGGCATGATCGTGGTGAGGCCGAAAGGCCCACCCGTGAGTAGCTCCCGGCGTTAGTCCGAGAGGGTCACGACAGAATTGTCCGTCCGGTGGGCGACGTGCCGCGATTCGAGTTACGTGGCCGATCGCACGCCGGCGGGCGCGAATTCGCAACAATATATATATATATATATATATATATATATATATATATATATACATATATATATATATATATATATATATATATATATATCTTCTTCTTCTTTCGGCTGCTCCCGTAAGGGGTCGCCACAGCGGATCATCCATATGATCCGCATAGTGATTTGGCACATTTTTTACACCGGATGCCCTTCCTGACGCAACCCTGGTCGCCTCTTGCGACACAGGGATCTGGTACACCTATTTTTAACCGGGGTATACACCGGCCCAGTACACTGGTACTCATTTCGCCGACCTCGGAAGGATGACAGGCTGAGTCAACCCCCTGGTGTATTAATCCAGTGGCTCAACGGGGCTTGAACTCAGGACCTTTTGGATCCCAAGCCGCTGCCCTAACCACTGTGCCAACACCAGGCTCATATATATATATATATATATATATATATATATATATATATATATATATATATATATATATATATATATATATATATATATATATATATATTGTTGCGGATTCGCGCCCGCCGGCGTGCTGACGGCCACGTAACTCGAATCGCGGCACGTCGCCCACCGGACGGACAATCCAGTCGTGACCCTCTCGGACTAACGCCGGGAACCAGTCACGGGTGGACCTTTCGGTCTCACCGCGATCGAGCCAATCAGCCCCCGCGTGGGATAGGGTTGCTCGCCAAATTCGACCTACCTAAGTACCCACGCGGAGGGTAGACCGGGCGATCGCACCTCGCCGCAGGTCGACTTCGGACACGGGCCACTTAAGCGACCCGTTCCGTACTATCAGAATAACCGAGCGGTGTTATCGTCGACCTCGACGGTTCGATTAATTATCGGGCGTATTCAGCCCACTACCAACCCTTTACGTGAAGCAAGATGAGGATTCAATGGGAGAAATGACGAAGCGAAGCGGGAAACAGTTCAACACAAAAGCACATTTATTCGCGGCACACGGGAAGCACACATATACAATTCCACCAAATGCACACAGAAAAGACACAATGCAATTTACACAAAAAGCAAATGTAAAAGTGAAAACACAATGCAGAGCTAATACCGACTACCGAGCACACGGCAACACTTATACAATTCTACTTCACAGACGGCGCCGACAACACATACCCAAAACCAAGGAAAAGAATACCCTCAAGAATGAGGCGGGCCTGAGGCCGAGACCGGGTCGCGCCTACCCGTCTGGTGATGAGACGCGGAGCGGCGATGGCGCCCCAACCCCGCGGGCCTCGCGGAGGGTGTCTGGTAGGGGGTGGGAAAGGGGCCCCCTTGGTCGCACTATCTCAGCGCGGGGGGAAACAGGAGGGGGTTGCTGATGCTCGGGGTATAGAGGATCTTTATTATGTGCGACGAGCGTCTCCACCTCGGCCAGGTCGCGCTGTCGGCCTCCCTCGGGTGCAGCTTCCTGCACGACGCGAGCACCCCCTCGTCTGGTGTCGCCGCCTTTCCACAGCTCGTCCCCTCCGTTCCGACTCCAACGCACACGACGAGCAGCTCCACCGCCCGCGAAGTCTTGACCCTCTGCTTCCGACTCTCCTACTCTCCGCCTCTCCGCCTCTGGACTCTCCGACTCTGGACTCTTCTTTGGACTCTTCTGACTCTCCTCTCCACTCTCCGCCTCTGGACTCTCCGACTCTGGACTCTTCTTTGGACTCTTCTGACTCTCCTCTCCACTCTCCGCCTCTCCTGACTGACGAACACGGTCCTTTTATCCCCCCGTAGCTTCGCCTTTGACCCCCTCCCTTTGACCTTTCACCTCGCTCCCCATTGGCCCGAGAAAAAGTGGGCGTGAAGGCTTTTTGATCCACAAATTTGCATATATCGATCGTCCTGGAGGCGGGGCCAAATCGCCCCTCGCTCACCGATTGGACGGCAAAAAGTGGGCGTGTGTCGTTTTTGATCCGTTTTTGAAGCACAAAATCCGTGATTTTGTACACGCTGTTCGGCGCGCGCCCTGCACGAGTCCAACACCGGCACCCACAGCGGGGCAAGAACGGTGGCGATGCTACGGTTGCGAGGTGTGACGTGAAGGTCGTGGCGGTTGTGGTGAAGCGGTGGTTGTGGTTGTAATCATGGCGGTTGGTCCAAAATAAAGATAGTAAAAGAAAAACGGCTATCCTGAAGAGTCGCAGCTCGCATAAACGACATGTATTCCCACTAGACAACGGGTCTGGGCCTAACTACACATGTACTTACCGAGATACCTCACCTAAGGGACCTGAATGGTGGTTTGCGAATTTGGTAACCACAACAATATATATATATATATATATATATATATATATATATATATATATATATATATATATATATATATATATATATATATATATATATATATATAATATGTATGTATACCGGGCGTAGTGGCGTGCGCCTGTAATCCGGCGACTCGGAGGCTTGGGTTGGAGGATCGCTTGAGGACGGGCGCTCTGCACGGGGCTGCGCTATGAGAGGGTGTAGGGCAGCCCGAAACCCAATCCTTATCCCTGTGTCGTAAGATACGACCAGGGTTGCATCAGAAAGGGCATCCGGCGTAAAACCTCTGCCAAATCAGTATGCGGATCATAACGGATGATCCGCTGTGGCGACCCCTAACGGGAGCAGCAGAAAGACGAACACAATATATATATATATATATATATATATATATATATATATATATATATATATATATATATATATATATATATATATATATATATATATACAGTGGGGAGAACAAGTATTTGATACACTGCCGATTTTGCAGGTTTTCCCACTTACAAAGCACGTAGAGGTCTGTAATTTTTATCAGAGGTACACTTCAACTGTGAAAGACGGAATCTAAAACAAAAATCCTGAAAATCACATTGTATGATTTTTAAATAATTAATTTGCATTTTATTGCATGAAATAAGTATTTGATACATCATAAAAACAGAACTTAATATTTGGTACAGAAACCTTTGTTTGCAATTAAAGAGATCAGACGTTTCCTGTAGTTCTTATCCAGGTTTGCACAGACTGCAGCAGGGATTTTGGCCTACTCATCCATGCAGATCTTCTCCAGATCCTTCAGGTTTCGGGGCTGTCGCTGTGCAACACATACTTTCAGCTCCCTCTAAAGATTTTCTATTGGGTTCAGGTCTGGAGACTAGCAAGGCCACTCCAGGACCTTGAGATGCTTCTTACGGAGCCACTCCTTAGTTGCCCTGGCTGTGTGTTTTGGGTCATTGCCATGCTGGAAGACCCAGCCACGCCCCATCCTCAATGCCCTTGTTGAGGGAAGGAGGTTGTTGGCCAAGATCTTGCGATACATGACCCCATCCATCCTCCCCTCAATACGGTGCAGTCGTCCTGTCCCCTTTGCAGAAAAGCATCCCTAAAGAATGATGTTTCCACCTCCATGCTTCACGGTTGGGATGGTGTTCTTGGAGTTGTACTCATCCTTCTTCTTCCTCCAAACATGGCGAGTGGAGTTTAAACCAAAAAGCTCTATTTTGGTCTCATCAGACCACATGACCTTCTCCCATTCCTCCTCTGGATCATCCAGATGGTCATTGGCAAACTTCAGACAGGCCTGGACATGTGCTGACTTGAGCAGAGGGACCTTGCGTGCGCTGAAGGATTTTAATCCATGACGGCATAGTGTGTTACTTATGGTTTTCTTTGATACTGTGTTCCCCGCTCTCTTCAGGTCATTGACCAGATCCTGCTGTGTAGTTCTGGGCTGATCCCTCACCTTTCTCATGATCATTGAGGCTCCACCAGGTGAGATCTTGCATGGAGCCCAGACCGAGGGAGATTGACCGTTATCTTGAACTTCGTCCATTTTCTCATAATTGCGCCAACAGTTGTTGCCTTCTCACCAAGCTGCTTGCCTATTGCCCTGTAGCCCATCCCAGCCTTGTGCAAGTCTACAATTTTGTCCCTGATGTCCTTAGATAGCTCTCTAGTCTTGCCCATTGTGGAGAGGTTGGGGTCTGATTGATTGAGTGTGGACAGCTGTCTTTTATGCAGATAACAAGTTCAAACAGGTGCAGTTAATACAGGTAATGAGTGGAGAATGGGAGGGCTTCTTAAAGACAAAACTAACAGGTCTGTGAGAGCCGGAATTCTTACTGGTTGGAAGGTGATCAACTACTTATTTCATGCAATAAAATGCAAATTAATTATTTAAAAATCATACAATGTGATTTTCAAGATTTTTGTTTTAGATTCCGTCTTTCACAGTTGAAGTGTACCTATGATAAAAATTTCAGACCTCTACGTGCTTTGTAAGTGGGAAAACCTGCAAAATCAGCAGTGTCAAATACTTGTTCTCCTCACTATATATATATATATATGTATGTGTATATATATATATATGTATGTGTATATATGTATATATATATATATATATATATATATATATATATATATATATATATATATATATATATATATGTGTATTGAAGAAGACTACTCAGTTTGGATTTCAATTGTGACCACATTTCATCCCCACCTTAACCCAAACCTGCTCAGCACACCCCCTCCCCCCAACCCACTTTTCACACTGGCATTCTGTTCCATAGTTCGAGCCATATATATATATATATATATATATATATATATATATATATATATATATATATATATATATATATATATATATATATATATATACAGATATACAGATATATATATATATATATATATATATATATATATATATATATATATATATATATATATATATATATATATATATATATATATATATATATATATATACAGCAATCTCGGGATCCCACCAGACTTCCCGGAATTGCAAGCTGTCACACATGGTTAATTCCGTGACGCGGCAGGTCGCCAACCGACCGTGAATGCCAATAACTCAACCACGTGACTGAGAGTCATCCGTCTAGTTAATCCGGTTACCTAAAATAACCAAGTAATCTAATTACAGGGGGACACGCCCTAGGTACGCCTTGTTCGGACCGGATCACTTTACTGGATCAGATGCAGCTGAGCGACACTGTCAAGGACGTACCGGCTAAAAGGAATAATTGGCAATAAAGTCCCGGCTAAGTTAGGATACGGACCATAATGGATGAATGAAAGAAAAGACGAAAACGAGCTGGGAACATTTCTACAAAGGATTTATTAACAGGCAGGTGAGGAAAGATATGTGGCACAGTGAATATTGCTTTTATTGTTGTGGGTTTGCAGAGATAGGAAGAAAGGTGAGAGGTGCGGAAATATACAAGCAACTTACAAGAGCAGGCACAGAGCAGAGTTATCCCAATATAATTATTGTACACTCTTAGCTTAAACGAGCACAGGCGCCATGACATACACACACACACACACACACACACACACACACACACACACACACACACACACACACACACACACACACACACCGATGAAGAGGAATTGATGAAGACAAAAAGGAGAGGAGATGAGGCTAACAGCCTCTCAATACCTTGCACAATTGCACAATCAATACCTTGCACAATCAATACCAGCACACGGGGCGGCCACCATGACCGGAAATGGCTCCACTTCACTTCCGACCAGATGGTTCAAAGCTGCGGAATCGTCTCACCCCGATCACCGTGACATGAATTGCTGTGCCTTGGCAACCCGCGGTTGGTGCTGGTCAATTTGCCTCATGGTGTTCCACGCGGCCTGAGCAATCCGACCGCAAAGCATGCCTCTGCCTGGTAGCAACTGCATTGAGGCGGAGGTGCAGGAGGATGTCTGCCATCTGCAGGAGACATTTGTTGCCATCGTGGTGAGCAAAGACCGATGGTAAGATGTTACTGTAACCCCATGTGCAGACCCGACCAAAGATGTGTGTTATTCATGCCCCATTCTGCATGATGATAAAGTATCACGGCTGTGCGTGAGTCCGCCATTGTACACGTGGTCAGTGTTCAGGTCCGACTGCCACCGAGCATGCCCCATACAGTGCGATGATAAACCACCCCGGGGCCATGCGTGGGTCCGCCGCCCTGACCCGTCATGAATTCAGGGAAAATATTAGAAGAGAGGATAGACACAAGTATTAAATGGGGAATCGGATTGGAAGGAGATAGATATAATTATTAGATGGAGATTTGGAAATGGGTTGGAAAGGGTGCGGCTGCGTGTACTTTGCAAGTTGCCAGCATGTTCTTCCTTGTTGTTCCAGCACCAAGTTCTTCCTTCTGCTCGGTAGGTGTTCCTTGCAGCGTGGGCGTCATGTTCGGTGTGCTTTCTGTCCAGTGAGTGGATATTACCACTGCACGTGCGTTTGGTAGGCTGTGATTTCTGCAGGGGGTGTCCAGCGGAATACCTGCTTGGCCTTCGCTGAGGACCCATCTCACAGCGAAGGGCACACATGGCTGGGATTTACCTCAGGAATAAGGGTGGAAAAAAGAATAGGAATGACTGCAGAGATTTAATCAGACCTTGCTATGAAGTTTACTCAATGCACTGTCCCATGAGACAAAAGGCAAGGATCTGCCTGAAGGTATATTAATGGAATAACTGTCTGGGGACCACTGTGTGATGGTTGCTATTGCATTGGAGGGATGCGGTTCCCAGAAACGCAACAATATGGATCGATACAACATCTATATACATGTGTATATATAGAACTCATCAGTGTGTCCCACAACATCCCAGAACTCATCAGTGTATATATATATATATATATATATATATATATATATATATATATATATATATATATATATATATATATATATATATATATATATATATATATATATATATATATGTATATATATGTTGTTGTTCATCTTTCGGCTGCTCCCGTTAGGGGTCGCCACAGCGGATCATCCGTTATGATCCGCATACTGATTTGGCACAGGTTTTACGCCGGATGCCCTTCCTGACGCAACCCTGGTCGCCTCTTACGACACAGGGATCAGGATTTGGGTTTCGCCATGATTCCGGGCTGCTCTACACCCTGCCCAGTGCAGAGCCCCCGTCCTCAAGCGATCCTCCAACCCAAGCCTCCGAGTAGCCGGATTACAGGCGCACGCCACTACGCCCGGTATTATATACATATACATATATATATACATATATATATATATATACATATATACATATATACATATATATACATATATATATATATATATATATATATATATATATATATATATATATATATATATATATATATATATATATATATATATATATATATATATATATATATATATTGTTGCAGCCACGGGTACCGAGACACCAGCTTGTCACTCGGGGATTAATCCCCAGTTGTCCTCGGAAGAGCCGGACCTGGGCCTCCGCTCACAATTAACGTTGTGGTACAGTGGGTTGTTTTAAAACCATGAACACCACTCAGTTAATCACCAGTTCCAGGGTCCACCATCTAATTATGCCATTTAACTAGAGGTCATGGGGTTACCTGAGTGGTGAGCGCACCCTCGGCAAAGCACCAATCTCATCTGATTAGATTTTAATTCGGGCGGCCGAGCGTTTTAACCGCCGTTGCGTGCCGACTATTTTGGTCAAATCTGTGGTAATTACCTCCCAGTCTATCTAGGTTCGGACAATGCTAGACCAATGGAAGGAAAGGACAAACACGGACAGGTTGGAAATCGATAAATGATTCATTAATAATAAAATAAATAAATGAAAATAACTTTATTTTCTGAGGTAAATAAATGAATGAATTTCAAAGCAATCGAAATGAATCATTACTCAGGCAAAATTAATCAAAATGACAGGAAAGAGATGGAGAGCAGATGCTTATCGGGGGTTGACTTACAGCTAAACACAGACAAAGGTACTCAGCAGATCATTCTGGGGGGAGGGGGGGGGAGAGTCGTCTCGCTCACCAGAAAGTAGTCGTCCGTGAAGTGAAAATGTCCTGAAATGTGTGCGTGCGTGTCCCATCCGTCGCCAGAACCCAGCCTTGCAGTGCACCCACTCGCCAACAGCCTTGGACGCCAGTTGACATCTGAGGAGGGGCGGGGGGGCACCGAGATAGTCTGTCATGGGTTTAGACCCTGTTGCTGTGACACAGGCAGCTCCTCACAATTCACGAAACTGGTGACGTCCAGTGACCCACACGGTCCGTCAGTGACTGACCCACGCCTCACTCGTTGGTGACTGACCCGTGCCTCACTCGGTGTCAGCGCTGCTCACACCCACGCGTGCACCACACGCTCACTTGCTCAAGCACTGGGAAGGAGGAATTGTCTCGTTATTGGCACTGGTCAGACACCCACACGCTCACTCGCTTGCTTCCTCGCTTGCGGGCTTGCACGCTTCCTCACTTGCACCCTTCCTCTCTGGCTCGCTTCTTCCCTCACACACTTCAACTTTTGCTTGCTTCCACTCTCTCTTGCGTGCTTGCACACTCACTTCTTCCCTCGTGCGCTTACACCCACTTCTTGCTCGCTTCTCACGCGCTTCCTCTCTCGCTTACTTCTCGCTTCCTCTCCTGCTTTCTTTCTCTCTCTATAACGGACCTCCAATTATTTTTATATCTCGGGCCCGTCTCGGCGGTCGCAGAGTTCCCCCAAGCTCACCCCGCCCCACTTGCGCACCATTACCATGACAACCCGTGCCCTCGAAAATGGCGGGCTTCAGTGCTCGTGAAAGAAATATGTGCACAAACGTTGCTGAGGAAAAATGAGGCAGGTGCCAGCGCTCGCGAAATAAATGTGTGTAAACGTGTCTGTCGTAAAGAAACAAGGACAAATGAGTCCAAGAGCCGCGTCATAAAGGTTTTGTCTTCACAAGAAGAAGAAGAAGAAGAAGAAGACGAAGAAGAAGAAGAACAACGCGGAGCTCTCTGAGAGCCAGCGTTCGTAACGCGACACGGCTAAAATAAACTTCCCATTAGAAAGGGGATCGATTCTTTACCCTTCTCAACACATCACATTTAAAATCCCATTAGACATGGGGATGGGACTAATCTGAATATGCATTTAAGGAAATAACTGTCTGAGGACCTGGATGTGTGGATGCAGACCAGATGCTGAAATCCGTAACACTATATACATATATATTTCCACAACAAGCATTTTAAGGCCATTTTCCCTGCGAAAGCAGGGGTTAGCCATTATATATATATATATATATATATATATATATATATATATATATATATATATATATATATATATATATATATATATATA
>NC_140968.1:59386666-59399166 GCF_056783735.1 Eptatretus burgeri
TACTAAAACAATGGGGCCTACAACATTTTATGTATTTTTTTTCACTTGTTTCCCAAGTAACAAGAAAGATGTCATGCATTACCATGATACTTCTGAAATCCAAATAAACAATAATTGCCAATGTAAAAAATGTTTGTAATGTAAATAATTGTAATGCCAATGTAAACAGCAATTTGGAAAATTTGACCTCTCAAGTTTGACCTCTCAAGACCTAATGTGCATCACAAATTTGGTTGATACATTTTGTAAATGACACCTAATAGGTATATTAGATAGCATTGACCTTGACCTTTTACTAATTACAACCAGATTTTATGCACACACTACACATGTGTACAAATAAGCTGTGTCAATAGTGTAGGCATATTTGTCATGAAAAAAAGGATTCGTGTATTTTTTTTGTTAAAAGCAAAAACTCAATTGATTTTGTTAGATGATACTCTAAACATGAAAAAACATTTGGGTGGCATTTTTTCTGAGCATTCTAACGGCCTGAAATCCAAGATGGCCGCCACCCTAGCAAAACGCCCTAAATTTGACACTAAAATTAACTTAATGTTGTTTAAATAACTTTTTTTTCAGCATGAACTGCTTGGAACCACTCTCAACAAGACCCGAACCATTTTGTTTTGCTATCACCGCAAAATCTTCCAGGAAAACTGTCTCGCTGTATACTGTAATAGGATAATGCATCGAGGATTTTCCGGGAAAGGCTTGGATGTGGTGGAGCTTAATTAATTAATCGTTAGATCATGCCATAATCACTGTGAATGAGTTTGGCTTGGAACTTGTATATAGAGGTGACTATAATAACAATAACTTTCACCTGACTACTAATCTTTTTTATTTTGCACAATTTGAGACAGAGGCTGCCTTTTTATTTCAACATGGCGGCCGGAAAATTGATGTTCGAATCCAGTCATCGGCAGCAGTTTGTTCGCTTTAAGGTTCCACTTGTCCATTTTATGGTATACAACATATTATTTTCTTCTTTTGCAGGCTGCACGTACCCACAGCAACCATAACCCATGATAACATAGCTTAGAGACCTTGGATTAACCAAAATGGCAGAGTCTTCATCTAACAAGAAGTCAAAAACGGTAGATTTTGAACTATGCTTTATTTGCCAGTTGAGCAGCAAGCAAACGGATTATAAAAACTATGTGCTTCGTCCTTCTTTGCCTTCAGTGGAGAAAGTAATTACAACAACTGATGTTCAATGTTCATATGGGGAAACAGAATTCTCTGCATTAAAGAATCGCATAAAAGGTTTGTCTGCCCATGAACTGTTACAGAATGGTGCTTCATACCACAAGACATGTTATAAGGATCTCACAAATGAAACATGCATTGAACGAGCCAAGACCAGATATGAGAAAGGACAAGTGACAGGCAGCATCAGTGATGTAAAACAGAAGACAATAGGATGACTGCCAAAATCTGATGCTGCATCTACAAGTGGTTCCACATCACAGCGATCTACCAGGCTTTCGACAAGGAGATGTGTGTCATTTGTCAGGAAGACAAAGCAGACAAATTGCACGACGTCTCAACTGAAAACATGGGAGCTCAGCTCAAAGCCATTGGTCAACAAACGGACAAAACTTTTGAAAGTCAGACTGAGCAATGTTGTAGGCTCACCTGATCTTCTTACAGCAGTTGCTGAGAACATGAAGTATCACCTTCTGTGCTTAAGCCATACAAAACGAGATGTAGAAAAAGCTAACAGACCTCCAAAACAGCATGTTCATTTTGCACAGTTAGTGTCTGACATGGAGATGCTCGACATGGTGGAAACTGAAATGAATGACACATATAACAGTTCAGCTTTGAATATGAACGACATTGAACAATCATATGTTGGTTTGCTAGAAGCCAATGGGTTCCCTTTACCCGACAATCCGCGATACAAACCATACTTAAAGCAACTGATTTTGGACAACATCGCTGATGTGCACTTCACCAGGCCTCCAGGCAAAACCAAACCTGAGCAGGTACTTTCTACAAAAGCCAAGGAAACCCTGTTAGCTGGTGCGTTGGCTACCGATACAAAAGACCGAAGAGAAGATGTGAAAGTCCTTCTGAAAGCAGCTAAAATACTGAGAAGAGACATTGCAAGTGCAACCCCGTGGAAATTCGAAGGAACATTTGACAATTATGAACCACCTGCTTTGCTTCAACTCTTCTGCAAGCATGCTATCCAAGGTTTACATCAGGTTAAAACAATCAGCAGGGCCGAATCTATGAACCAAAGTGCATCTGTGCTGGCACAACATTTCGTATGTGCATACAAGTCTGATTGGCAGATATCACAAAATAACAATTCACTTGATGTCCATGGTTAAAACTACTAAATGAAAGCCAGGCTTTTAATCAGTATGACTTTCTGCATCTTCCTGTTTAAACGATTTAAGAGATTGAACACTGTATTGAATAGTAATTCAAGTATTTAATTTTATTTAGATCTGTTTGTTGGTTTGTTAATTATGTATTCTTTGTGAAAAATACATGTCTTTAAATAGGTAGTTACTTGGTTTGTAATTACAAAATCCTGTTGGCTTGGTAATGCATGCAAAGGGAGAAGGTATAGCTTTCATTGCGGGTGCGCCATGGCCATTTTGGAATTTGGCATGCAGATCACACATATAACATAAATTTGATGATTCCATTAGATTCCTGGTCTCAGAAAACATATATTTAGACACTTCATTTGTAATTGTATCACATGTATTCGCGAAGATATCGCATTATCCGTGTTCGGCGGCCATTTTGGACGCCATCTTGGATTTCATACCCTTAGAATGGTCAGAAAAAATGCCACCCTAATTTTTTTTTAAAACCTTATGATACCTTCCTACAAAATCAAGTGAGTTTTTACTTTTAACAAAAAATACATGAAATTGCAAATATGCCTACACTACAATTTCAATCTGATATCTTGAAAAATTCCTGAGGTTTGGCAATAATAAAATCACAAAAATATCCCACTTGATTATAATTGGGTAAAATTGTTGACATGGAAACCGTTTTCTCTTTGCCACGTGGGACTTTTTCTCTGCCATGTGGGCCTTTTTCTTTTCCATGATGGACATTTCCTTATGCGACTAACAAAGATGATCAGAACCTGAAAAAAAAGAAAGAGAAATTTAAGATTACATTTTGCAGGGTTTATGTGGTATTAGGGGATCTGAAGAGTTCTAATGGGGTCAGTGGTCTCCACAGGATCTTAGAGTCCTCATGAGTCTTCAGGGTCTTAAAAGGTCTAAAGGGTCTGAGGGGTTTTAAAGGTCTTAGGGGTCTAATCGGAGAGTCTCAGGGTTATAAAGGGTCTTTGTGGTGGAAAGGGTCTCAAAGGACTTACCAGTCTGGGGGCATATAAAAGGTCTTAAGGATTTCAGCGACTTAAAGGGTCTTAAGGTTATAAAGGGTCTTCATGGTCTTCAAGAGTCTTAGGAGCCTTATGGGTCCTAAGGGTCTTAGGGTTAGAAAGGGTCCTTGGGGTCTTTAAGGGTCTTAGGGCTATAAAGGGATTTTTAGAGATCTTAGAGGTATTAAGGATCTGAAGGGTCTAAGGAGGTATTAAAGGGTCTTCAACTTATAAATGGTCTGAAAGCGTTTTGGGGGTCTGAAGGATCAAAGGGGTCTAAACTATGAAAGGTGTAAAAGTTTAGATGTTATCAAAGGTCTTAAAAGGTCCAAAGATTACAGTGCCAAAAGAAAGTCTACACCCCCTTTCAAACTTTTCACCTTTTGTTGCTTTATATCCTGGAATTAAATTGCATTAAATCAGAATTTTTCCCCCTTAAGTTACACATCGTAATGCACAACTTTCAAGTGAAAATCTAATTGTACACATTTCAGAAAATTATTTAAAAATACAAAACTAGAATATCTTTGTTGAATAAGTATCCACACCCCTTGTAATAGCGATTGTGAATTCGCTCAGGTGTAACTATTCACCTTACCACAGGGACTGGGGTACTTGTCAGGATAGAAGGGAAAATGGATGGAACAAAATATGCAGAAAAATCAGAGGAAATCCTGCTGCCATCTACAAGAAAGCTGAAATTGGGACGGAAGTTTACCTTTCAGCATGACAATGACCCGGAGCACACAGCCAAACCAACTCTGGAGTAGTTAAGGAACAAAAAGATAAATATCCTTGAGGGGCCCAGTCAGAGCCCTGATCTAAATCCAATCGAAAATCTGTGGCATGACTTGAAGATTGCTATCCATCAACGCTCCCCACAAAACTTGACAGCTTGCACCGTTTTGTGTAGAAGAATGGAAAATATTGCCCAATCAGCCTGGTGTTGGCTTCGTGGTTTGGGTGGCAGCTTGGGATCCCAGGGTCCTGCATTCAAGCCCCGTTGGCCGCTGAATTAAAAATACACCAGGAGGTTGACTCAGCCTGTCATCCTTCCGAGATCGGCAAAACACATTTCAACCTCGCCTCCAAAGCCAGTCGCCGACTAGGAATCCTCTGTCGTGCAAAGTCCTTCCTTGGCCCACCTGAGCTCCTGACCACTTACAAAGCTTTTGTCCGCAGCCTGATGGAGTACTGCTGTCCCCTCTGGGCTGGTGCTCCTGCCTCCCACCTTTCTCGGCTTCACGCTGTAGAAACCAAGGCATTTCGGATCATTAGCATCTCCTGCAATGAGGCTGAGTCTTTGGGCCTCTCACTCAATCACCGCAGGCTGGTCGGTGGTCTTTCTGTCTTCTACCATCTCCTTTCCAGCCTCACCCTCCCTGCTCTCTCTGCGATTTGTCCCCACCACATTTCCACAGGGTGCTCAAGGTCTGCCAACAACCACATTCTGGTAAAACTACCAAAATCACGAATCACTGCTCACCTTCACTCTTTCATTCCTCTTTTTCCCCGCCTTTGGAATAAACTCCCTCACACTATTCATTCCCATTCTTCCTTCCAGGCCTTCAAAACAGCTGTTTTTGCAGTTTTGCATATATATATATATATATATATATCCATCCATATATATATATATATCCATCCATATATATATATATATATATATATATATATATATATCCATATATATGCAGTATATATATATATATATCCATCCATATATATATGTATATATATATATATATATATATATATATCCATCCATATATATATATATATATATATATATATATATATATATATATATATATCCATCCATATATATATATATATATATATATATATATATCCATCCATATATATATCCATCCACATCCCCCATCCAAATCCTCGATCTTTTCTACCCCCGATAATCCACCCAAGCCCACCTCCTTCAAATTCCCTGCTTTCCTTCCTGAACGTCCCTGTAATGTCCATCTTCTATTCCCATTGTTCCCCGTCCCATCCCTCTCCCTTCCACAGATTTCCTAATGTCTGTTCCCCACTGTTTTGTCCTTCCAACTCCTTCCCCTCTTGTCTCATGCCCCCCTTGCTGTGCGTTGTGTGTTAGCTCTCACAAGAGCCTCGACAAGGTATACAAAAAAATAATAATCAGCACCAGTGTACTGGTAAGGGGGACTCTGCATCAGCGGCATGGCCGCGTCCCAACCAATGATGCAACCAGCAGCCACAGGCTGCACTCGATAGAGAGAGATTGCCCAATCAAGGTGTGCAAAGTTGGGAGAGACCGATCCCAACATACTCACAGCTCTAATTGGTGTCAAAGGTGCTTCCACCAAGTATTAACTAAGGGGGGTGAACCCTTATCCAACCAAGATATCTGAATTTTCTGAAATTTGTAGAATTTGTTTTTCACTTGAAAGTTGTGGGTAACGATGTGTAAATTAAGGTGGAAAAAGTCTAATTCAGTGTAATTTCATTCCAGGCGAAAAGGCAACAAAAGGTGAATATTTTGAAATGGGTGTAGACTTTCTATTGGCTTCATATAAGGTTATATATGGCTTTATATAAGGTTTAAAATGATCTGAAGGAGTCGAAAAGGTTTAAGGGGTCAAAAACGTGAAAGGGCTCTCAAGGTCTACAATCTACATGTTGAAAAGGTATGTTCTTATGGCCCGTAATTAATAAACGTTGCCAAGATCCATTAAATAGTACATAAACATATATATATATATATATATATATATATATATATATATATATATATATATATATATATATATATATATATATCCATCCATATATATATATATATATATATATATATATATATATATATATATATATATATATCCATCCATATATATATATATATATATATATATATATATATATATATATATATATATATATATATATATATATATATATATCCATCCATATATATATATATATATATATCCTAAGCAGTATATATATATATATATATATATATATATATATATATATATATATATATATATATATATATCCATCCACTGGGACATACTCTGTGCAGAGCGTTGGTGCTGCCTAACCCCACCTGGTATTAATTCAACATCCGAGTGGGATTTGAACTCAGGATCCTCGGATCCTAAGCCCACCACCCTAACCATTAAGCCAAGTATATATATATATATATATATATATATATATATATATATATATATATATATATATATATATATATATATATCCATCCATATATATATATATATCCATCCATATATATATATATATATATATATCCATCCATATATATATATATATATATATATATATATATATATATATATCCATCCATATATATATATATATATATATATATATATATATATATATATATATCCATCCATATATATCCATCCATATATATATATGTATATATATGTATATATATATATATATATATATATCCATCCATATATATATGTATATATATATATATATATATATATATATATATATATATATATATATATCCATCCATATATATATATATATATATATATATATATATATATATATATATATATATATATATATATATATATATATATCCATCCATATATATATATATATATATATATCCATCCATATATATATCCATCCATATATATATATATATATATATATATATATATCCATCCATATATATATCCATCCACATATATATATATATATATATCCATCCATATGTATATATATATATATATATATATATATATATATATATATATATATATATATATATATATATATATATATATATATATATATATATCCATATATATTGTTGCGGATTGGCGTGCGAACGGCCACGTAACTCGAATCGCGGCACGTCGCCCACCGGACGGACAATCCAGTCGTGACCCTCTCGGACTAACGCCGGGAACCAGTCACGGGTGGACCTTTCGGCCTCACCACGATCGTGCCAATCGGCCCCCCGCGTGGGATAGGGTTGCTCGCCAAATTCGACCTACCTAAGTACCCACAAGGAGGGTAGACCGGGCGATCGCACCTCGCCGCAGGTCGACTTCGGACACGGGCCACTTTAAGCGACCCGTTCCGTACTATCGGGATAACTGAGCGGTGTTATCGTCGGCCTCGACGGTTTGATTAATTATCGGGCGTTTTAGCCCACTACCAACCCTTTACGTGAAGTAAGATGGAGATTCAATAAAGGAAAAGACGAAGCGAAACGGGAAAACAGTTCAACAATAAGCACATTTATTTCGCGATGAACAGAAAGCACACATATACAATTATACACCAAAAGCAAATGTAAAAGAAGAAGAAACACACAATAATACACCAAAAGCAAATGTAAAAGCAAAAGACAATGCAGAGCTATCCGACTACCAAGCACCCGGCAACACTTATACAATTTTACTTCACAGACGGCGCCAACAACACATATACCCAAAGCAAAAGAAAAAGAACCACCCTCCAGGATGAGGGGGGTAGGCGGGCCTGGGGCCGAGACCGTGTCGGGCCTACCCGTCTGATGATGAGACGCAAAGCGGCGGTGGCGCCTCAACTCCGCGGGCCTCGCGGACAGTGTCTGGTAGGGGGTGGGAAAGGAGCCCCCTTGTCGCACTATCTCAGCGCGGGGGGGGAAACAGGAGGGGGTTGTTGATGCTCGGGGGGGAGGAGGATATCACCCTGTCTCGGGTCCCACGACGAGCGTCTCCACCACGACCTCGGTCGCGCCGCCGGCCTCTGCAGTTCCCCGAATCCGACGCGAGCACCCCCTCGATCGCCTTCGCCGCCGCCACCTCTCCACAGCTCCGTCCTCTTCACTCTGACTAGTACCACTTCTTCCCAGCTCCACCAACAACTCCCAACCGCGAACTCCCAACTCTGACTCTTGACTTCTCCCCTCTGGACTCTCAACTGCCCACTGTTTGGCGAGCGCGGCCGTTTATATCCCCCGTGGCTTCGCTCCTTCACCTTTGACCCTCTGCCTCCGACCCTTCACCTCTCTAACTGGCTCCCCATTGGACCGAGGAAAAGTGGGCGTGAATGCTTTTTGATCCATGAATTTGCATATAGCGTCCTCACTCCAACGCCCTGGAGGCGGGGCCAAATCGCCCCAGCTCGCCGATAGGACGGAACAGAAGTGGGCGTGAGTCGTTTTTGATCCGTTTTTCTCGGAAAGTCTGTGATGTTTCTGAACACGCTGTTCGGTGCGCGCCCTGCACGAGTCCAGTATCGGTGCCCACAAGTGGCGCGAGAATGGTGGGGATGCGATGGTGGCGAGTTGTGACGGTAAAGGTCGTGGCGGTTGTGGTGAAGCGGCGTTGTGGTTGGTGGTTGTTGTGTGGCGGCTGGTCCAAAATAAACATAGTAAAAGAAAAACGGCTATCCTGAAGGGTCGCAGCCCGCATGAATGACATTTATTCCCTCTAAACAACGGGTTTGGGCCTAACTACACATATACTTACAGAGATATCTCACCTAAGGGACCTGAATGGTGGTTTGTGAATTTCGTCAACTACAACACTACCCCCTCCCCTTTTTACAGACTCGTCCCGAGTCGTCAAATTCTCGTGTGCCATCATGTGTAGTTTTCCCCTAGTACATTTTACCTACGGATCCCTGAGTGCGACATTCATGGTATTCGTGTCCCCAAAATAAATAACCTGAGGGCTGAGTAACTACCTAAACAAACTCACTCACACGGACGACTTAAATAAAATTGCTGGCGCGAAGACAGACATGCCGGGGGCGCACTCATATTTACAGTACATCTTAACCTTAACTTACAAATGTTACACTAAACCATGGCCCAGGATCAATGAACTCTGCAAAAAGAAAGCAGTTAGCAGGGAGCCAGGCTGCTCGCATGCAGTCTCTGGCTCAAACAATGCAGGTGACAGGGAACGTGGCTGGCTGCTCACACGCAGTCCAAGGCCTTCCCTTTTGAACTGAACGCAGTGAACCACAACGGTGCATGGGCTGCACAAACGTAGTCTCCGTGCCAGCTCAAGTGGCACACGCAATGAACACAACGAATGGATGGATGAATGGTTTGAACTGAACGCAGTGAACCACAACGGTGCATGGGCTGCACAAACGCAGTCTCCGTGCCAGCTCAAGTGGCACACGCAATGAACACAACGAATGGATGGATGAATGGTTTGAACTGAACGCAGTGAACCACAACGGTGCATGGGCTGCACAAATGCAGTCTCCGTGCCAGCTCAAGTGGCACACGCAATGAACACAACGAATGGATGGATGAACACAAACACGGTGCACGGGCCGCCACTGCAGGCCCGTGTTGTAGCTGCCAACAGGGCAGTTCTTGCAGCTTGCAAACTGTTGCCTTGCGGATCCTGGCGCACATGGAAATGAACAGGGGGGGGGGGCAAAGCAAAAATTGAACGGGGCTGGTGAACATGGGCAGTGGGCATGGCATGGCAAAGGCAGCAGGCAAACACAGCCCGCAGAAGAAGGCCGCTGCAGGCAAACACAGCCGGCAGATGAACTGGCCGGCATAGGCCTTGAAGTACCACAGCTGCAGACGATCCGGCCGGCACAGGCCTTGCAGCACAGCAGCTGCAGATGAAGCTGGCCAGCCTTTGCCGTTCAGTGGAGGTTGGTGGAGGGAGTGCGGTGGTGCTGGCCACTCGGAAGGCGGGCTCGGACCTACCCTACGGTCTCCCTCCCAACCTATCGCCTCTGCCTGTCACTGTCTATACCCACTCCCTTAATTTGTCAAACCCCAATTTAGCCCCAACTTATTTTTTTTTATTTTTTACTTCCCCACTATAAATCGTCCCCTAACCCCCTTTATCGTCTTTGTTCGGCTAACCTATCCTGTCACCTAGCCTACTCCCAACCCCTACGTTCCCTTCCCGGAGGGGAATAAGGGAGAGCTAACGTCCTGTGTCGAGGCCCAACGAAGCCTCAGGATGGCCTCCCCAGAGTTCAGCGATCTATAACCCAAGTGGGTTCAGCGGCCCACAACGAGAGCGAGGGGATGGATGGTGCGGAGGGGTACACTTCCTAATCTACTCTAACCATTTAACTGTTAAACTACCCCGGGCTTTCAACAAGCGCCTCTCGCTTAAACTATTGGTTCTAACAACCCAGATTCCCGTCGCCTGTGTTGGTGTCCTTACAATTTCGGGCCTCGCCCCCCAATTTTCTCTCCGTGCCCTCACACGGTCTCATGGCTGGGACACGTGGCTCCCTTCGGCAGGCACGACCCTCTGCCGATTCTCCGACGATGGCACCCCCGGGCACTACACTGCCTCCGAGCTTACCAGCTCCCTAAACACCGGGGAGTGCCCCCCATGGCACCTCCCCTGAAACGCACACGTGGCAGGCTGGCTTCCCAGGCCCCTTTCCGAGGGTCACCCGTGCCCACAACACTGCCCACGCGGCTAATGGCACCCCGGGCCCCGCACCAAGCAGGCGCACCCGTGCCCACTACGCTATCCCGGCCCCCCATGGGCCCTTGGCCTACCACGGCCGACTAGCCTGGTGCCCGGGGTACCCACTCAGCGATACTCACTTTTCGCAGCCACGCTCCCAGCCCGTCAACAGGGCTCCTGCACCCCTCCAAACGGGTTTCGAGCCTACTCTCCCACCAACAACAAAACGACTTCCATTTTTCAATTTAACTAACCCCCTAACTCACTTTATACTGACCCCGGGGTCCCTTGGGTGGGAGTCACTCCTCCCCCCAATCACTCATCGCACCATGCATTCTCCATTCGCTCCACTCACACAGACCCGCTGGCCTCACTGCTCAACAAGTACACGCTTCCACTTCACTCACCAAGTCTTCAACACACTCACCGCTGAACTCTGCCATCCTTCTAACTACCTCCCCTAACTAACTCGTGCTCCTACGTCGTCCCTTAAACTACAGCACGTTCCATTTAACCTACCTAGCTAAGCTACGTCCCCTCTACACATTCTCTGTCTGTCACTGTCTCCAAATCAATAAAAAAATCATTTCCCAACCTAAATCTGGCTACAATCCCTCTAACTAATCCATTCCACGGACTCCATGAGGACTTACCCCTGCCCCATGAAGTCGGTCTAACGAAGCTAACCTTTCCCCTAACTAGTTTCCATCCTGTGCCCTGTCAAGGGGGTCTTCCACCCCTTGCCCAGGAATCCTGTGCACCCGAAAGTGAGGCTTGCTTTTTCTTTTTTTTTTCTTTTTTTCCATGCGCATCACCAGCGCGGCAACTCACAGCTCGCGCACTTTACACTTGCCCGTGACGTCATGCAGCTGCACGTGTACCTCGTCCCTCCTTGGACGGTACCATCCGGCAGGGATACCCCTCCTGCCGGATTCCAACCCCACGTGCAGCCATGGCGTCACCGTGCGCATAAAAAAAACACAAGCCCCACGTCTCGAGGGGTTCCCCACGCGAACACATGTGCTTTGCCCGTTGGAGCTTAACACACACGATCGCGTGGAGAACCCGTCCGGTCCAAATCCATCTTCCTGCCTAAACTTTGTCCGTCCGCGGGATCGGCAAATCCACCGCGTGCGTTTCCGGAACGGGACTTCACTCTCGCAAGCGAACACGTGGGGGCCTCGTGCGTTGCACAGCACGGACCTCGTGCTCACTGCTGGGTGAACCCGGCACGGTCCCCGAAACAACTACAGCCGCTACTCGGCTTTCGTTCCTCTGTCGTCGTCGTCGCCATTCGACCCACGCACACCTGCGTGTTACGATGCTCATACACCATTCCATTGAACTCACACCGGGAGACGCGGCTGCATGTTCACACATGCCCACCGACATCTCCCTTACATACCGCTCTCTCACACACACGGTCTCCCTTGCACTCGGCCGTTCACTCACGCATGCTACTTCTTTCGCACACGTGGCTCCACGCACTCGCGGCCTTCCACTCACTCGTGCCATTTCCCTCACACAAACCACACCACTCACACACGCGGGGGCACTCACCCGCGGTGCCTCACTCATACACGCTGGGGAACTCATCCGCGGTGCCTCATCCACACACCGTGCCTCACTCACACACGCGGGGGCACTCACCCGCGGTTCCTCATCCACACACGGCGTGCTGGGAAGCACGTACTCCGGCACAACCG
>NC_140968.1:59404166-59410480 GCF_056783735.1 Eptatretus burgeri
GCTGGTCGTCGTGTGCGTTGGAGTCGGAGCGGAGGGGACGGAGCTGTGGAGAGGCGGCGAGGGCAGACGAGGGGGTGCTCGCGTCGTGCAGGGAGCTGCACCCCAGGGAGGCCGACAGCGCGACCTGGCCGAGGTGGAGACGCTCGTCGCGGGACAATAAAAATCCTCTATACCCCGAGCATCAGCAACCCCCTCCTGTTTCCCCCCGCGCTGAGATAGTGCGACCAAGGGGGCCCCTTTCCCACCCCCTACCAGACACTGCCCGCGAGGCCCGCGGAGTTGAGGCACCATCGCCGCTCCGCGTCTCATCACCAGACAGGTAGGCCCGACCCGGTCTCGGCCTCAGGCCCGCCTCATCCTTGAGGGTATTCTTTCCTTGGTTTTGGGTATGTGTTGTCGGCGCCGTCTGTGAAGTAAAATTGTATAAGTGTTGCCGTGTGCTCGTGTAATCGGTATTAGATCTGCATTGTCGCATTTGCTTTTTGTGTAAATTGCATTGTGTTTTTCTTTTCTGTGTGCTTTTGGTGGAATTGAATATGTGTGCTTTCCGTTCGTCGCGAATAAATGTGCTTTGTGTTGAACTGTTTCCCGCTTCGCCGTCATTTCCTTCATTGAATCCTCATCTTGCTTCACGTAAAGGGTTGGTAGTGGGCTGAATACGCCCGATAATTAATCGAACCGTCGAGGTCGACGAATAACACCGCTCGGTTATCCCGATAGTACCGGAACGGGTCGCTTAAGTGGCCCGTGTCCCGAAGTCGAGCTGAGGGGAGGTGCGATCGCTCGGTCTACCCTCCGGGTGGGTACTTAGGTAGGTCGAATTTGGCGAGCAACCCTATCCCACGCGGGGCTGATTGGCTCGATCGCGGTGAGACCGAAAGGTCCACCCGTGACTGGTTCCCGGCGTTAGTCCGAGAGGGTCACGACTGGATTGTCCATCCGGTGGGCGACGTGCCGCGATTCGAGTTACGTGGCCGTCAGCACGCCGGCGGGCGCGAATCCGCAACACTGGTGTCAGGTCGTGCGATACAAATTCATCGCCCTCCTCGCGGCACTGGTATCGGAGAACAGGAAAACGGGCTCTCCTGTCTCCAGCTAAATTCACGGGAATCGGTCCAGGGGTGAGAGAAGCGACCCCCGATTCCCTCCAAATTACGAGCGAGCGAAATTAACCCTTCACGAGAAGCAAGATGGCGTCTCAAGGCGAGCGGGAGCCGGGGGTATTAGAAATGGATGGAGAATGTGTAGAATCCATGATCCAGGATGGAATCCCCGAGCAGGAAATGTTGATTGTGCAGGAACACGGACTCGCCCAACTGAACCCAGAGCCCGAAATGGGTGCGGCAGCGGCCGCAGTGTATGACACCTCCCCCCCCCCTCTCCACCAAAACCCTTCCCCAACCCTTGCCGAAACGGCTCAGCTGAGTGCATCCGACATGGCCCAGCTATGCGCCATGCTGGCGGCAATGACAGCAAGGATGGATGCAAATACAAACGAAATGAAAGGCATGAACGAAAAGATGAATGCGGAAATGATCGAAAAGATGGATACAAACACAAATGAAATGAAAAACGAAATGAACAAGCAAATAAACAGCATGGGCAAGCAAATGAAAAAAGAAATGAAAGAACTACGGGGTGAGACGCAGAACATGGGCCGATGCCTGCAGGCGGGCATGAAGGCCGTGACCAGGGAGCTGGGAATGGCGACTCCACGTGTGGAAGCAAACGCGCTGGAAGGGGGTGCAACGGCTGACAGGCCCGCGGTGGAGGCGGGTGAAAAAATAATTCGGGGGGCGTGTTGGGCGAGGGTCGTGACAGAGGAATCGACGGTGACCAAGAGGGAAAAATTAAATGGGGAGACTAAAACGTGTGAGACGAGACACGAAATGACGACAACGGAAATAATAGTGGAGACAAGGGAGGTAAGGGGTGAAGAGTTGGCAGTGACGGTAGCCGGGAAGGGAACGATAGAGGAGAGACTGCACGGTGAGGACGGGGTAAGTGACGCACACACACACACGGAGGTAGTGGAGGATAATGGGGGTGAGCTGGCGGACTGGGTAGAGACCCAGTGCGAGCACCTGGATGGCCTCCTCCAGGAACGAGGGGAGGGAGATGCCCCCTTGAGGTGAGTCACGACCAGGTGAGTTCGGTCGTGCTTTGCGAGGTTGAGAGGAGGAGTGCTGTGGACGGGTGCACGGAAAGCTTGGGGGGTATAGAGGCCCCGGAGACCCTTGTGGGGACACGAATCCCCAGTGTGGTTGTCCCTGTGTGTGGTGCAAGGTGTGAGTGCGTCCCCGTGTGTGGAAGCGACCCCGTGTGTGAGTGGTGTGGTGGCGATGGTGCCGGAGTGTGTGCTTCCCAGCACGCCGAGTGTGGATGAGGAACCGCGGTTGAGTGCCCCCGCGTGTTTGAGTGAGGCACCGCGGGTGAGTGCCCCCGCGTGTGTGAGTGAGGCACGGAGTATGGATGAGACACCGCGGTTGAGTGCCCCCGCGTGTGTGGATGAGGCACCGCGGTTGAGTGCCCCCGCGTGTATAAGTGAGGCACGGTGTGTGGATGAGGCACAGCGGTTGAGTGCCCCCGCGTGTGTGAGTAGTATGGTTTGTGTGAGTAGTGAGGCACGCGTGAGTGAACGGCCGTGTGCAAGGTCGCTGTGTGCAAGGGAGACCGTGTGTGTGAGAGAGCGGTATGTGAGGGAGATGTCGGTTGGCATGCGGGAGCACGCAGCCGCGTCTCCCGGTGTGAATGTGATGGAGTGGACTGTGTGCGTCGTAACACGCAGGTGTGCGTGGGTCGAATGGCGACGGAGACGGCGACAGAGGAGAGAAAGCCGAGTAGCGGCTGTTGCTATTTCGGGGACCGTGCCGGGTTCACCCAGCAGTGAGCACGCGGTTCGTGCTGTGCAACGCACGAGACCACCACGTGCTCGCTTGCGAGAGTGAAGTCCCGTTCCGGAAACGCACGCGGTGGATTTGCCGACCCCGCGGACGGACAAAGTTTAGGCAGGATGATGGATTTGGACCGGACGGGTTCTCCACGCGATCGTGTGTGTAAAGCTCCAACGGGCAAAGCACATGTGTTCGCGTGGGGAACCCCTCGAGACGTGGGGCTTGTGTTTTTTTTTATGCGCACGGTGACGCCATGGCTGCACGTGGGGTTGGAATCCGGCAGGAGGGGTATCTCTGCCGGATGGTACCGTCCAAGGAGGGACGAGGAACACGTGCAGCTGCATGACGTCACGGGCAGGTGCAAAGTGCGCGAGTTGCCGCGCTGGTGCTGCGCATGGGGAAAAAAAAAAAAAAGCAAGCCTCACTTTCGGGTGCACAGGATTCCTGGGCAAGGGGTGGAAGACCGCCTTCCTGGGCACAGGATGGAAACTAATTAGGGGGAAGGGTTAGCTTAGCTAGACCGACTTCATGGGGCAGGGGTAAGTCCTCATGGAGTCCGTGGAATGGATTAGTTAGAGGGATTGTAGCCAGATTTAGGTTGGGAAATAAAATGATTTATTTGAGGACATGGACAGACAGTGAATGTGTAGAGGGACGTAGTTTAGCTACGTCGTGTTAAAAGGAACGTGCTATAGTTTAAGGGACGACGTGGGAGCACGAGTTAGTTAGGGGATGTAGTTCGAAGGATGGCAGAGTTCAGCGGTGAGTGTGTTGAAGAGTTGTGGGTTGTGAGGTGAGTACGTGTACATGTTGAGTGAGTGAGGCCAGCGGAACTGTGTGAGTGGAGCGAGTGGGGAATGCATGGTGCGATGAGTGATTGGGGGGAGGAGTGACTCCCGCCCAAGGGACCCCGGGGTCAGAGTAAAGTGAGTTAGCTGGGTTAGTCAAATTGAAAAATGGAGGTCGTTTTGTTGTTGGTGGGAAAGTAGGCTCGATACCCATTTGGAGGGGTGCAGGAGCCCTGTTGACGGGCTTGGGAGCGTGGCTGCGAAAGGTGAGTATCGCTGAGTGGGTACCCCGGGCACCAGGCTAGTCGGCCGCGATAGGCCAAGGGCCCATGGGGGGCCGGGATAGCGTAGTGGGCACGGGTGCGCCTGCTTGGTGCGGGGGCCCGGGGCGCCATTGGCCGCGTGGGCAGTGTTGTGGGCACGGGTGACCCTCGGAAAGGGGCCCGGGAGGCCGGCCTGCCACGTGTGCGTTTCAGGGGAGGTGCCATGGGGGGCACTCCCCGGTGTTAGGGAGCTGGTAGGCTCGGAGGCAGTGTAGTGCCCGGGGGTGCCATAGCGGGAGATTCGGCAGAGGGTCGTGCCTGCCAAAGGGAGCCACGTGTCCCAGCCAGGAGACCGTGTGAGGGCACGGAGAGAAAATTGGGGGGCGAGGCCCGAAATTGTAAGGACACCAACACAGGCGACGGGAATCTGGGTTGTTAGAACCAATAGTTTAAGCGAGAGGCGCTTGTTGAAAGCCCTGGGGTAGTTTAAGAGTTAAATGGTTAGGGTAGATTAGGAGATGTACCCCTCCGCACCATCCATCCCCTCGCTGTCGTTGTGGGCCGCTGGACCCACTTGGTGTTAAGATCGCTGAACTCTGGGGAGGCCATTCTGAGGCTTCGTTGGGCCTCGACACAGGACGCTAGCTCTCCCTTATTCCCCTCCGGAAAGGGAACGTAGGGGTTGGGAGTAGGCTAGGTGACAGAATAGGTTAGCCGAACAAAGACGATAAAGGGGGTTAGGGGACGATTTATAGTGGGGAAGTAAAAATAAAAACAATAAAAAAATAAGTTGGGGCTAAATTGGGGTTTAACAAATTAAGGGAGTGGGTATGTACAGTGACAGGCAAAGGCGATAGGTTGGGAGGGAGACAGGTAGGTAGGTCCGAGCCCGCCTTCCAAGTGGCCAGCACCACCGCACTCCCTCCACCAACCTCCACTGAACGGCAAAGGCTGGCCAACTTCATCGGCTGGCTGTGTTTTGCTTCAAGGCGGAGGCCGGCCAACTTTATCGGCAGCTGTTGTTTTGCTGCAAGGCCTGTGCCATCGGCTGGCCGTGTTTTGCTTCAAGGCCTGTGCCGGCCACTTCATCTGCTGGCTGTTTTTCTTCAAGGCCTGTGCCGGCCAGTTCATCTGCCGGCTGTGTTTGCCTGCAGCGGCCTTCTTCTGCGGGCTGTGTTGCCTGCTGCCTTTGCCATGCCATGCCCACTGCCCCTGTTCACCGCCCCGTTCAATTTTTGCTTTGCCCCCCCCCCTGTTCATTTCCATGTGCGCCAGGATCCGCAAGGCAACAGTTTGCAAGCTGCGAGAACTGCCCCGTGGGCAGCTACAACACGGGCCTGCAGTGGCGGCCCGTGCACAGTGTTTGTGTTCATGCATCCATTCGTTGTGCTCATTGCGTGTGCCACTTGAGCTGGCACGGAGACTGCGTTGTGCAGCCCATGCACCGTTGTGGTTCACTGCGTTCAGTTCAAAAAGGAAGGCCTTGGACTGCGTGTGAGCAGCCAGCCACGTTCCCTGTCGCCTGCATTGTTTGAGCCAGAGACTGCATGTGAGCAGCCTGGCTCCCTGCTAACTGCTTTTCTTTTGCAGAGTTCAGTGATCCTGGGCCATGGTTTAGTGTAAAATTTGTAAGTTAAGGTTAAGATGTACTGTAAATATGAGTGCGCCCCCGGCATGTCTGTCTTAGCGCCTGCAATTTTATTTAAGTCGTCCGTGTGAGTGAGTTTGTTTAGGTAGTTACGCAGCCCTCAGGTTATTTATTTTGGGGACACGAGTACCATGAATGTCGCACTCAGGGATCCGTAGGTAAAATGTACTAGGGGAAAACTACACATGATGGCACACAAAAATTTGACGACTCGGGACGAGTCTGTGAAAAGGGGAGGGGGTAGTGTTGTGGTTACCAGATTCGCAAACCACCATTCAGGTCCCTCAGGTGAGATATCTCGGTAAGTATATGTGTAGTTAGGCCCAAACCCGTTGTCTAGTGGGAATAAATGTTATTCATGCGTGCTGCGACTCTTCAGGATAGCCGTTTTTCTTTTACTATCTTTAATTTGGACCAACCGCCATTGTTACCACCACCAGTCACAACATCAACCACCAACCATATATATATATATATATATATATATATATATATATATATATATATATATATATATGTATATATATATATATATATATATATATATATATATATATATATATATATATATATATATATATATCCATATATATATATATATATCCATATATATATATATATATATATATATATATCCATATATATATATATATATATATATATATATATATATATATATATATCCAGATATATAGAGAGAGAATATCAAAGAGAGAGAGAG
>NC_140968.1:59410980-59535980 GCF_056783735.1 Eptatretus burgeri
GCAAGTGTACAGACCTGCAGGCAGGGTGGCGGTTTATTTATAATTTTTATTTCACGGGTGATTAAACTTTTCGATGTCTCTCGGGTTGTTCTACGTTTTACATCAACTCTTTGGTGAACGGTCATTATTCAATCAAATTCATCTAATTTATCCAAATGCTACGGGCGTGGGTCAATATCGGCTTTAAAGAAATCCTACATTATATGTGCCCACTGCCTGGCTGTGCATTAGGTTTATGCAGGGGGCTGCTTGCTCGCAGGAGCTATTCAACTTTTGTTTACATTTTCGGGGGTTTCACGAGGTACTCAACAGGTGCTGAAAACAAATTTGGTGAAAAACGGATGCTTTAAAATAAAGTTATAATGTTTACAAGGACCACGAGCCGATGTACCATGTGAGCATACACAGACAAGCAGGCAATGTGGTGGCTTATCTGTAATGTTTATTTCTCAGGCAATCAAACTTTTCAATGTCTCAAGGGTTGTTATATATTAAACAGCAACTCTTTTGTGGATAAAGTCATTGTTTGAACAAATTCATTTAATTTCTTTAACTGCCACAGGAGCGAGTTTCCTCCGTCCTCTCTCTGCCCCATTCCCTCCTCTCTCTACCCCTTCCCTCCTCTCTCTACCCCTTCCCTCCTCTCTACCCCTTCCTCCTCTCTCTACCCCCCCTCCATCTTTTTTTTTTCGAACACCCTGTACGGTATATCATTTTTGGCCCTTTCTCTCAATGTTTAAGAATCACTTAAAAAATTATAGTGTCCGGATCTTCACCAAAATCTAAACAGTTCGTCCTTTTCACACACCCAACCTGTCCACCAAGTTTCATCCGAATCCATCCACAACTTTTTGAGATATTCTGCTCACAAATAAAGAGACAAACAGGGGTGAAAACAACTTCACTCCACCTTCAGTAGCAGATGTAAGCAGGTAACTATAACTTTTCATCTAATTTGTAACTCATCTGATAACTTTACTGATCTGTGCATTATACCTGTTCATTTTGAATGAAATCGAATTGGATATTTTGTCCTGAGGAAGCTCAGAAACCACAAAAGTAAGATGTTTAAAGTTACATGTTCAATAGTGTGGTGTGACAAACTGATATTGTTTGATAGCTCTCATGAAAAACACATCAATGAAAGATCAACATGACCATTCCTCTTAAAAACACCTTGATGAAAGACCCACATAACCACACTTTAGAAGGTGCTTTTTAATCATATTGTTCTTTCATCAAGGTGTCCTTTTTTTAAACCCATATTCAGACATTTACCTGGAGTGGCACTCTCATTGGTCAACCAGCCATTGTTTTCAAGACCGTGACGTGCCTTTACATCATGTTTTTTTGTTTTGCAAAGTAAAATGAACACCTTTTCCCTGATATTTGATGTGGGTCACGTGCCTAGTTCTCGGGTTTCAAATTCGAGCTTGTCCTCATGAGCATCTGCTTGCAACATGAGCAAATATTTTGGTTTTCATATCATGGTGCAAGTAGCACAAATTTCAAAACTACAGCAAGAGAAAGTAACAGCTGGAGTATACTGCTATCATGAGGTCAATATCATTAGAAGTTGAGAGGAAGCGAGTGTTAAGGAGTCGTATAAAGATGGGTTTTGACTCACTCACCCTCCCCACATATCTTCCACCTCCCCTCACCCCACCCTACAACCACAACTACTCTTTTGGGATTAATGTATCAAAGATGATCAATTAGTCCATTGCCTGGTATAAAAAGTAAATTTCTTTTCATGTTTTTCTTGATGACAGTATTACTTACTGGCATTTTTTTTCATTGTGACAATTTTTATAAATACTCTTTGAACCTTAAATTAGCAATACCTCATTTAATTTCACAAATTTCTGTTATGACAGAGTTACTGATCAGCACTCACTGAATGCCACTCTGATTGATAGTACACATGGTCATCCATTGTCAGCAAATGACCTCAAACTGGTATGGTTGGGTAAACCTCTCAATTGGCCCAGCCAAAATATTTATGCCGGTTTATTCAGGTCAAGCCAAGGTTTGACCTTTATCGTGTGTATTCAATTTGGTTGGGGCCACTGAATCATTTGCCACTGAGAATATCTGTGGGCAAGGGGGGGGGGGTGGTGAATGAAGAATTGGAATGCAAGCAACTCCTGGCTGCCTGAATGTAACACTAAGGATTGATATACATATTCAACACTTAAATGGGAGAGAGCAGGGTTATTTCTAAAAAAACAAATAGAGAAAAATATGGAAGGAGGACAAAGAGAGGGGAGAACAGTTAGAGGGAGGGGAAGCAAAGAAGATGAAGATTGAGAAGACATAAGGGAAGGAAAGGAAGCAAATTATTTGAGAGGAAAATGAGGGAATCGAGAAAGGCTAAATGTTTTACCACATTTTGCACAGCTGATATGTAAATTTCTCCTAATGGTGAAGCTTGCAGGTGATTCATTTTTTTTTTGTTAAATGCAGATCCCTTTCACCAATCCAACCCATTTTAATCACAGTTTGAATAAGACAATAACATAATTGTTTCCTGTATTTCTCACAAAAAAATAGTTTTACTTTGCTGACTTTTGTATTCCTATAAAAGTCCTCTAAATAGCCTTAGTGTTGACTTGAAGGGAAAAAAACAGGAGAAGCAATAAAACCGTGAAGCAGAGCTGCAGGCAACGAGCTAAGGCTTATTAGCTGCAAGGGGAGGGAATTTAAAGTAGAATAGACCCGATGCTGCTGAGAGTACGCTTGTCAATACACAAATAACGTTCGGAATTGTCCCATCCTTATTTACTAGCCAAATTGCCCTTATTCAGCCTCCACAGCCGCACCCCACTCCTGACACCAACTAATCATTTGGCGTTTAGCATTCTCCCCAATCAGTGCAGTATAACTTACTGCCATGCATTTAACAATGTCCTTCACGCAGTGGCGTGCACGGTCCGTACTTGACGAGCAGCGCACTCCTTGCAAAATCCCGAGCCAAATGGCTTGCCTGGAATGGACAATTTGGCCTTTTGCAGGCCCGTGCTCAAATGCAAGTCACATTATGCTTAAGTCAATGGCTTTAAGCAAGTGATCAATCAGTAACCCTTTGCCAATTATCCTTGGGCATAATAAGACGTTGTATGCAGATTTTGACCTTTTTCAGTTGTTCCCACAACATATTAATTCCACTGTGTTTGCGTGTTGTTTAGTAATTATACTTTGGAGAGGAAAAATATGCTGCAGTTATGTTGATCGTTAAACGAGTATGTAATACATAAACTGAAGTGTTATCTATAATGATGCTTTGACATGATGTTTAGCATGTACGTTTACTGTTCATGGCTATAAAATGCTTTACATTCAGTACATCTGTCAATTCATTCATACAGCACAAATATACATCATTTACATTCAAACATTTACAGAACAGACAAGGCATAAAAATTCAAAAATTTACACAAATGTACAGGGTAAAATGAAAGTAAACACTCCAAGGATAATAAGGAATGACATGACTGCAGGTTTTCTTTGGTGTAAACGATGCATTTAATTAATTATTTTGTTATGGAACTATTTGGTCTGTTCTATACCTGCAGCCAAAATCATAAAACCCCACCATATTAACTGACATTCCACTGAAGAATACAGGAACAACACTTGACTTTGCCAAATTGATTTTTGCTTTCTTTTCAAAAACATACAATTAAAAACCAATTCTGAGAAATAAAATTGACATCGAATTAAATTAATTTACATAATAAACAAAACTTTAACAAAAATAAAACTTTCCCCCAACTATTTACAGTATTTTTTATCCGTTCCTCTCCCCCCCCCCTCTAAAATCTCTATCCTAAAACATCAAAACATCACGATTTTGCAATGAGCTTTTTGACGACATGTTTTCATTTCCAAAGGACATTTCCTTGCAGAAATTCTTCTTAACCCAAATGAAATCTCCCTTGAGGGCCCACAGATAATAAACTTCTTGGAAACATAATACAGCACTCCAGAATGAAACAATAAGTTATCTTGGGGAAAAGGGGGGGGGGGTAGTGTAATTTCAAACAATTTTTGAGAAATATCTCATCTTTTTGTGAAGCCAAAAACAAAATTAGCTCGAAGATCAAATATTACTCGAACGTTGTACTTTGAATTTCACAATTGAGTAGTTAGGGATTTCTTGCGGGGCTGTTTTTCAAACAAATTGAGCTGTGTCTCTTGGCTGTCATCCTGTAAGGCAATTGATATGTTATGAGGAGCATATCACATTACTTTGGTACTTATGACTTTTTTTGTTCAAAAGGACGACAATATCAACATAGAGTTAAGCATCGCATGGAATTGAAAACGTAGATTTCTCAATGGCAATGCAAAAAGCCTGTCAAGGAACCGGTGCCTGTACATTTGGAAGGCACTTGTCTCGATACACTACAAGTGATAATGATCATTGCTTCGACCTTCTCATCATGAAGCTGTAAGAAAAGGATGTTGGAAAATGAGCCGTTTCCCTTATTATGCATCGGTTGTGGCAATAAGGATGAACACAAATGTCATTTCTTTTCCCTGATAATTAATTGCTCCGGTTGTCATTGGAGGACACAAAATGAAACCGTCAAATTGATTTCAGAGATGGGGGGAATTTTTTTTTTTTTTACAACTAAAGTTAGGTTTCAGACAGATGATTTTGAACAGCTGGAGGAAGGATTAATGAAACTATTTTAATTCCAAATGTTTTCGGGTTAACATTACTCTTGCATATTGAGGACTCATTTATTGGCAAAACGAAGTGTTTCCATTTAAATCGCTTTGAAATGTGCTAGAGACTAGCAGCAGAAGTGAACCATTTCCCATGAAATGAAGAATTTTTTTTTTTAAATAAAACTTACAAGCAATCCTAATAATAAAGATTACTGCAGCACGTTATAGGGGCATTAAACGCAAATTAATGTTTTGGTTAAACAAATGAGTGCATGAATGTGACATTCTATGGCTTTTAGCTCTCAAGCCAGTTTTGATTTATGGGGTGTTTATGGCCAACATCATGGCGCCATGACAAAAAAAAAGACAGAAAAGAAAAGAAAAGAAAATGCTTCGATGGATGTGAATGCCTGGATTTCCAGGTTTGTCTTTCACAAAGAGTGCATCATCCAAACTGTACATATCAGGAGTCAGTGTCAAGTCCAAATGAAGCCCATTGTGTTCAGACAGCTAAAAAGACAGCAACTTGGCTTAATGCCATGCACAGAAGGTTTGAAAGCTGTCAGTGGTGTCGGTTCGGCAGCTAAGGCAATGCTCCCACAAGACGAGCCATGGTGCTTGATTGATGGTGGGGGACCTGCGTCTCATCCATTCCGGTTGTTGTCTGTGTCCCCATGTGATGGATATTTCCTTCTCGCCGCAAAGTGCCATTATGGAGGAGACCCCCAGTAAGCCGCGCCGCTGTCGAAATGCCCAACAAAAAAGTGCACGAGAACACATTGAAGCAATCTGCTCGTTGCCAAATTCAAATTGTGATCAGAAGGACGCAAATTTTTGGCAATGTCAAAGTGTCTCAGGCGTGCCGTTTCATGTGCAGGGCAAGATGGTCCGATCTTGAGAATGACCTGCAGGGAGAAATGCAGGAATATAAAAGAGCATTGTGGGTGAACAACAAAGAGCTTTTGATGGAATAAATTTTTGTGAAGCTTCCATTCTGTTTTTGCATTGCATTCTTGACTGCTGACAACAACTTCATCCTTTATACCCTGAAAGAAAGAATTATCCATGAGCAAATGCCGAACCATGTTTGTATTTTTTTTTCCTTCATTTTACAGGACTTTCCACTTCTTTGTATCCCTCAGTGACACATTCCTGAGCTCAAACACACAGTGGCTTTGGAATTCCTTTGCAACAACAAGTAGACCTAAGAAAACATCCGCGATATGTTGCACGACGTGCTTCAAAAACACAAAAGATTTGAGCTCAATTACGGGCACGTTGCACCCTCTCATTTTGCTTTTATTTATTTTTCGCACAATTTCTTACACAAGCAGATTCAAAAACTGATACCAGGTTTTCGCTCAGCTCAACTCCTAGCATTACAGCATTGTACCTGTCACAGTGGGCGCACTTGAATGGCTTGGCACCAGTGTGTTTCCGATAGTGTCGTGTTAGTTCGTCACTTCGTGCAAACCGCCACTCACAACCATCCCACGAACATTTGTACGGTTTCTCGCCTATGCAGAGATGGAATTGCCGGTGGAGAAGAAAGTGAGAGGTGACATAAATTGGCAATTGAACACTGCATAAATAGCAGGTTGCTTAGCCAATAAGGAAAGCACTCTTACAAACAAGGCAATCTGCATTCCAATAGGCAATATGGCTAAAAAACAAACATTGGAATTATTTATCAAGAACATTTGCTGACAAATATTAACTATGTTTACAATTTGCCTTTGATACAAATGCACTGCATTGGTTACAGATCTAAAATGAAGTGGTTCCAACTTGAAGCAAAAGGTGTCACCTGGACTAGGTATTTCCTTTGGAGCTGAGCGAGCGACCATTACAGCAATACATTAATCAAAACAAACATGACAAAAGCATTGCAAGAAATGAAAGCTAACAGGAGCAACTTTCTGAAGATCATTTAAGCTTATAAACAGTCTTCTGTGGTTAGATCTTTTCGAACCTGTAGAGTCCTGGTCTCAACTTAGTGCTTCTAAGCTTTGATTTGCAGCAGAGTAGGATGTGAAATCTACACGACTCGATAGCTTGACAGCCCAAAACTGGACTACAATTCTTACCAGTATGTGTCCTTTGATGGGCTTTTAGATGGGAACTCTTTGTGTATACTTTGCGGCAGCCTGTAAAGGGGCAGCGATGAATACGTTTCTTGCCCTCGGGGGATGCTTCTGGGCTGCCTTGACCCAATTTGACTTGAGACTTGACCAAAGCATGTCCCTGAAGCATGGATCTTGTCAGGTCAATTTCACCATAGCGAGTCTCCACGATTTCTGCAGTGTCTCCGGCCATCAAAGCAGCCACTGCTATCGCCCCTTCAACTTCAGGCAGCGATGGCTCAGGAGAGGACGGAGGTGTGAGGCCAGTGGCTTCACTCAGTTGTTCCATTTTCCCGACCCTCCCTGGTGATAGCATGCCAGAATGCACATCGTGTCCTGGGACTCTCTCGGAACCGAACGACCCTGGTCCATCACACTGTGCATCACTGCCCACGGGACTCGATTCAGCTGTTGAGAAGCCATCCCCAGAGAAATCTACGTCACAGCCATCTTCCGCAAAAACTTCAGCACCTGGTTCGAGGGGAGATGATGGTGTTGCAGCCAACGGGTCTCCGACAGTGACCGGAAGGGTTGCCTCCATGCACGGCTCAGTATAAGACGTCAGAAAACACTGCCAAGGACTCTCGTCCAACTGTCGGCTGGCAGGCACGGCTGCATCATTGGGCTCTGTTTGCAAGTAGCGTTCCATCTCAAGGCAAATCTGCACGAGACAATCAGGCAAGCACAAAATGAAGATAAACGGCAATGAAATTTGCTTTCTAAGCACACCGATAGCCAGAGATGCCAATGGAATTTGATCTGGTGATGTAGTGTGGACCACCAGCAGGCAGAACGTATGAGTTTTTAAACACGGAAACAAGCCGATGTGCAAAAACTTTAAGACCGCACAGGAAGTCGGTGTGTCTGATAGCACACGGTGCCATTGTCCAAGGACAATCATGCAAGATTTATTAACACTAGACCAGAGCCTTCAAACACAAGAGAACAGGTCATTTCACCAAATAAAAAGGATGTGGCAAATCATGAAATGCGAAAGCAAAAGACAATTTAAAATAATGAACAAGCATCAGCAGCCTTGCATAGCAAGTTGAAAATGAAATATGGGTAATTAATGCGTTTTAAATAATAATAAAACAAGAATAGCAATAAAATTTTAAAGTGTATATGATAAAAACATCATGTACAAGATGCAGAGTTAAAAATGAAGCGCATGATTCCTTTTGATAGACGTCAGCTGTTTTGCCTTTTATCTCACACAACCACTTCGCCGATCAGCCCTCCTCGTATAAGGCAATAGTTGCATTCCAAGAAATCTTAAAATCGCAGCAAAAAGTGGAAAAGTTCAATATGAGTAATTGTATGTTGTACGGTTGTTGTTGTACGGTTTTATTGTTGTACGGTTTTATTGCTTCTCCTGTTTTTCCCTTCACGTCAACTCTGATTAAAAAAACAACCACAATTTCCTGTGCAAGGAACACGTGTTTTATTTATATATATATATATATATATATATATATATATATATATATATATATATATATATATATATATATATATATATATATATATACTATGTCCACACTCGTACATTCGACCACAAGTATACAGGGTGGACTGGAAACTCAGCGTCAAAAAAATTGGGCACACGGTAAAAGGATTGAAAATTCGTCCTCGTTTATTATTCCGTAATCAGAAAGCTGCGTATGAAGTCCACAATGAGGAAGTGACAGCAACCGAAGAGCTTGAAGTCCGGGCCAAAAAAGCACCTTGTCAAAGCTCCAACGGATCAGATTACAAAACAGGCGCTGCCATTGGTGGAATTTTGAAATTGGTGACCTATCAGGTTTGAACAGAATATGACGGGTAGTGCAACTGCAATCTGGGCAGAGCCATCCAATGCCATTTGAGCAATCCACGATCTATCACTCGATTTTGAGGGCAAATGTACAGGCAGGGCAAGCAAATGAGTTTACCCTTAATTTTGTTATTCTCCCTGGGAGATTTTCGTAATTTATGGTACAGTGCACTTTACGGCAACAATGCATTGCGTGAGTCAGCAGAGTGTGTGGTCGCAGTCACACTGCCCACACGGCCTGTTACTGTATTTTCTTGGAAGAACGTTTCGAAAGCTTTCGGATTTCACGAACCGGCATGGTTCTCTGCACAAGCACCGACGGCATCCTTTGCCGAATGAAGACATGACACTAATAATTGGTTCTCACATGATGTCATGCGCTTCTCTTTGCTCGCGATGAGGTAACTATAACCTGCGTGTACCTTTTATTCGCCAAAGTGTTTGTTCGCATCAGGGGCAACAGGACGCACGACACACTTGGTGGAAAGAAGGGCATCCGGAAAATAAATAAACAAGCGGACACGGATGGCGCGAGACAAGAAATGAATGTCGTCGGTGGGAAAGACGGGGCGCAGGAGAGAGCAAGTAAGAGGGTGAGATGGGTGCAAACAGAAGCCTCAGTGGTGATGTAAGAATTTGCTGTGTGTGCCTTTTCAAGGTCTCCCCTACTCCCCCAACCCCCCCCCGGGGCACGTGGAGACAGTTTAAATATCAGGCCAAGCAAGGGTCAGCCGCATTCCCGAAGGGGAGATACCAAATTTTAAACACTTCTCGTGGGGTTTTCTTCTTCTTTTTAACCTTCCTTCTTCTTCTTCCTTGACGTTGGTGTAAAAGCAAGTGAAGTAAAGCAGCCATACACCTTGGTAAGATTAATGTGCATAGACTTCAGCTCTTTGGAATGTTATCTGTCGGAGAGATAATGGCGCAAATGCTGAGACGCCCGCAGCATTCGGCGCCGGATTCACTCACCTATTATACCCGACAGACAGTTATGGTTTTGTGGTTAAGACACCATTTTCAAAATTTATGGCAGCCTACTTTGAGTACAATTCCACCTTCCACCCACTTTCCATTTCCATGCCAATAACGATGATCTCTGCAGGGGCAGCCCCATCTTCAATCATATCACGCCATATTGTAACTCTTGCAACATTAAAAAGCCATAACATGCTGTCTGTCCTGTGCATGCTTTTTCAGGCTGAACTATGGGACACGAGAAAGGAGCGGTGGCTTGTGAGCAGGAAAGCCATTAAAAGCAGAAGTGAGATGGAGAAACGGATGTTTCATCAAAGAATGGAAAATTTCACATCCTCTGGAGCTAATGCAACTTCTTTATTCTCCTTTAATGGCCACTATTACCCCACCTTTCTTGTGGGGTCGGCCGGCCAGGGGGAAGCTGAGCCCAATTTTTCACGAACCGGCTGGCCAGGCCTGACGTTCGACTGATTCGGGCAGGAAATTGGAATTTGGCCATCGTACTGGCGATTAACTCACCTACTCTTCACGAAGGACACCACGGGATCTTGAAAGTCCACCGACCAGTTCCGGCAGACGGGGTCGTTCGTTTAGCGTCCGTCCGATGGATGGCACACACATCGATGAATCACCCCCTGCTTGTGAAACACCGGGGTGACAGTTTGTAGCTGGGTCGGGAATCAAACCCAGGCGAGACTGCCAAGATGCATGTGTACATACCTCTCGGCCATCCTGCCAGCCCCCTGGAGCGAATGCCACAATTTATCGAAACATTTTGTACCGGAGCTGGGAGTAAAGCATGTACGAAGGTGAACACACCTAGCAGGTACCCACACGAAGGTGAACACACCCAGCAGGTACACATGGTGTTCACAGGTTAGAATCTTGCTTTTTATTGTTTTTATGAATTATTTTTGGTGCAAAGATCACAAATGGAGATTAACACGGTGCTATTGTAGTTTGTTGGCAGAGAACCAGAGCTCGCCAAGCAGAGAAAAATCAAACGCGATTAAGTTAACTAGATTGGGGAGTGGGGAGGGGGAGGGGAGGTAAGGGGTCGTTCGATGCACTGTCCCGGCGGGCTATGCTCGAAAGGCTTTACATTTTAATCGTATATAATAATACCAACGACGTTATCGCAAAGTACGAGGCATTCTTATTCGCCTGGCATCGCCTGTGCTGCCAGCATTACCGGAGGCATTTACAACCCGCGTGTCAACAAACCCTTCTCAAACACACACACACACACACACACACACACACACACACACACACACACACACACACACACACACACACACACACACACACACACACACACACACACACACGTACTAATGTTCTTATTCGTGCACGTGCGGGTAGATGTACTCGGACAGGAGAGCCGTATGATATGTACCTGTTGCCAGGTTTCCTCCAGAGACGGTAACGCAGAGAAGTAGCCCGTCTCGTGCACGATCTGCAATTCTTGGAAGATGCTGAAACTCGGAAGCACGTCCATGTCTCTCGCGCTCCGACCTGCGGCAGCCGATGCGTGATCTTGCCACCTACTACTATGTGTTGGATATTTTATTTATCTCCCTCTCCCTCCCTCTCCGGGACGCCAAGCGCACTCTTCCCAACAGCCGCGAATTAAAGTCGCACCGCTTGTCCGCCTAAGGATTGCGTGTCGCTGTCGGCATGGTACAGTGAAGCCCGTTTCGCCACGCGACGCGCTCCCGAATGAAGGGCACGTGCCCCGCGAGGAACGCGCGCTCGCGCGGGCATCTACAGGACGCGAAGTACGCGCGCGCTCGTCTGCGCCTTCGCTGCTTTGAATGTACAACCGCTCTTTAACAGATCTTTCACCAAAACTCCCTCCATGCCCTCCCTCCGCCTTTTCCAACGACCGTTCATCCCCCACCCCACCACCTTCTCCTCCCACCGCCACGGCCGCTCAGCCAACATCTCCCCACCCCCTTTCGTCGTCACCGATGTGGGCGGAGTGTAAAGGGGGCGGGGTTTAATACGATTTGCGTCTGTCGAGCCCACGACGCCGCAGTCCGATTGGAGCAGGCGCCGCGTCGTCATCGCGTATTCTGTACGCAACCGCGTTGTCCGAGTCACGAAACACGCTATTTTTAGTCTCCTATAAAGGCGGCTTGCCGGAGTCCTCGTTCGCAGCTGCATTCTGTTCATTGGGAAGTGGTGACCCGCTGTGGTTGAGCCTGCTGTCGCTTTCCTTGCACCAAAGGTGAAGGTCTTTAATGAACAGAAAGCAACATCGCAGGTCGGTTTCTGCAATGCACGAACTGCAGGAAACGGCAGTCGGACGCACTTGCACAGACCCGTGACAGCGCCCGCCTCGTCGCCACCGAATGAACCACGTGAAAGACAGTGCAATGCAACAGATGAGACCATATAAAGGCAGCGCATGACACGGGCAGCCGGAACGAGGGGGAGAGACAGAGAGGAGTGGGAGAGGGAGACAGAGACAGAGAGACACACAAGTAGAGAGGGGTATAGAAAAAGAGAGAGAGAGACAGAGACAGAGTTCATGATAAATATTTTGCACCGTCGCTCGGAGCACGCTCGATTCAAAGCACAATTACTGCGAATAATTCAGCCTAATCTGGTGCTTTTTTTTCTGCTGCTGTCGGCGGAACTTCCCGCGTCGACAACGCAACCCACGGCTGTTATCCGGCCGCATAAAGCACCGGGAACGGGCAGCCCGACGGAGGCACGGCGAGCGTCATCTGCGCGGTGTGGCACGGAGCGCGCGGTTGGCACGACAGGCGGTGCTTATCTCCGAATTGCAATGGCAAGGGGCTTCCAAGAAGGAAGTGCGTTTCCTAGCGACGGAATGAAAGGGAAGGATGAAAACATAACTGGCGGGAACGCGTCGGGCGCGCTCCGTGTCCCGTCTAATTATCCTTGTGATTGTAACAAGCATGGCTCGCAGGCCGTTCGAAAGATTTCCAAAACACCGCGTGGTCGAGTGCACCTACATCTTGCGACGATATCGCCGCAGCCTGGAGGTCCAGCCGGGGAATGAAAGTTCCATCATGAGTGCAGACCTATTAAATAATTGCCTCGCGTGTTTGGCTTAAGCTGCAAAGTGTGATAATGCGAATTTCCATTTACCAGCCGTTTCCTTTGTTCCGCTCTCGGCTCGCAGGACCACGACATGATGCATCGGCCTCCGATGTTAATACAATTTCGCAGATATGATGTTACTGTGTAAACGTAGCCGTCCGTTTCCCCACCCGCTTCGTCTGTATTGCACTCCACCACGAACATCCTATCTTGGAGGACTGGATCGACCAAACTTCAGGATGATTGGTGCTCCAAAGAGCGCGTTTTAACGTGTATTGTCTTACTTGCTGCATGAGCCGCTAATTTGCTCAACGCCAGCGTGGTAGATGCACAGTAAAGGCACGGTAAAAGCGCGGTAAAGGGACGTTAAAAGCGAAGTAAATGCACGGTAAAAGCGCAGTAAAGGCACGGTAAAGGGACGTTAAAAGTGCAGTAAATACATGGTAAAAGTGCAGTAAATACATGGTAAAAGTGCAGTAAATACATGGTAAAAGTGCAGTAAATACATGGTAAAAGTGCAGTAAAGGCACGGTAAAAGTGCAGTAAAGGCACGGTAAATGCACGTTAAAAGTGCAGTTAAGGCACGGTAAAAGCACAGTAAAGGCACGGTAAAAGCGCGGTAAAGGGACGTTAAAAGTGCAGTAAATGCATGGTAAAAGTGCAATAATGGCACAGTAAATGCATGTTAAAAGTGCAGTGAAGGCACGGTAAATGCACGTTAAAAGTGCAGTAAAGGCACGGTAAAAGTGCAGTAAAGGCACAGTAAAGGGACGTTAAAAGTGCAGTAAAGGCACGGTAAATGCACGGTAAGTGCACAGTAAAAGTGCAGTAAAGGCATGTTAAAAGTGCGGTAAAGGCACGGTAAAGCGCGGTAAAAAGACGGTAAAAGTGCAGTAAAGGCACGGTAAAAGTGCAGTAAAGGCACGGTAAAAGCGTGGTAAAGGTACAGTAAAGGTGTGGTAAAGGCATGGTAAAAGCACAGTAAAAGCGTGGTCAAGGTACGGTAAAAGCACGTAAAGGTGTGGTAAAGGCAACGTAAAAGTGCAGTAAAGGCACGGTAAAAGCGTGGTAAAGGTACAGTAAAGGTGTGGTAAAGGCATGGTAAAAGCACAGTAAAAGCGTGGTCAAGGTACGGTAAAAGCACGTAAAGGTGTGGTAAAGGCAACGTAAAAGTGCAGTAAAGGCACGGTAAAAGCTTGGTCAAGGCACGGTAAAGGCACGGTAAAACACAGTAAACACGCAGTCAAGGCACGTTAAAAGCACAGTAAAACGCAGCAAACACCCAGTAAATGCACGGCAAAGGCACGGCAAAAGCACAGTGAATGCACGGTAAAACGCAGTAAAGGCGCGGTAGAAGCATGGTAAAAGCACGGTAAATGTTCGGCAATGACGTGGCGTGCGCTGGGTGAAAACTGGAATGCGTGGCGGCTTATTCATGAATGGGCAGAGTACAGGTGGAGATGTAATTTTAAAATCTTATCAGTCCAGGCTCGTGCAGCAGTCGTGTTAAACACAACGCTTGAATTTCCTCTTCCTCTTTCTCCTACCCCTCATACTCACCCTACACCCCCTCCTCCTCCTCGTACCTCTCCTCCTCCTCCAGCTACTACTATTACACCACATCATCATCCTCTTCTTCATACTGTCAGATATTCTCACCCTCGCACACCTCGTACTACTGTTACACCTCCTCCTCCTCTTCCTCCTCCCCTCATCCTCTTCCTGCTAATACTACGACAGCACTACTACTACGACTTCTACGACTACTACGACTACTATTCCATTCCTACTATCCTCCCTCCACACAATGAGCTCAACATAAAAGTACTGGAAAGATGCCTACATATCCAGAGCATCCTTCCCTCCAGTGAAAAAGAGCTCCATATAATGTACCAAGTCGGTTTGTCTGTGTACGATGGTTGGTTAACAGTGACACAGTGATGTGAAAGACCTGCTATGGCTATGAGTTTGAATAAAGGACTTCCTGAAGTCCTTTATTCATCGTCGTTGCACTTTTGCTCGAAGAGCTCAGCTCAACACCGTCCATTACTTGCTTGATAAGTGGAGAGTTCAAATGAAGGTGTCAGTTTATAACATCGGTTGTAAACGTGAAAGATGTTTTATTAAACGTCCTGTTGTATTGGAAGGTTCATGTTCAAATCTAGAATCTCACTTTATCTTGCCCAATGTAAAATTTGCCATTTTTAGCCACATATTAGTCTCTAAGGCTCATGGATGAGCTTGTCCAACATGCTGTACAAGGACATTACAGACATCATCAGTGTACTTTCTTTCACACGAATTGCAAATCAATCGGTTGACATTTCGTTGAATTAATATAATACATGTGATTTGAACCTGGGATCCCACGATGACCTTTGTTATCCGATGGGAAGACAATACAGTTGCAGGCTGGCTGGTTGATCACGCCAAATAAAACTGTGATCAGAATGGCGTGTCTGCAAAACTGCGGAACCCCTATATCCTTGTTGTTATAATATTTGTGTCAAGTACAAGTAAGTAGAAGCAATGTCATGATAAAATGCAAAAACTGAAGCTTGCGTGTGACCAAATGAAGTGTCCACAATATCGAAAGCAGAATATATAGCTAACAACAAGTTGGTATACCTACTCCAAGAAACTGACCACAAGAACAACCACAATTCCAAACATACATGTGGCTACTCCAACACGTCACCCATAACCACATGAGCAGGTATAAATAAGCTTTGTTCACTGCTCAGAACACCTCCAAGCAGTTATATACCCCTTGGAATAGAATACTTTGCAGTGTGAAAGAGGCAAAATACTTTTCTGGCCTTCATAAAGGCAGCAACATGCGGGCGTGGAAACAGTTTCACACTGTTGTAAATAAAATCCAGTGAGTGATACTTGTCTAGTGATACATGGAGTGTCTACTCCATGGTATGAGTGTATTGTTTTCTCATACAGCATGGTTCAAATGCTATTGTCGAATAGAACACCCAAAAATGCGAAATCTGATGTCTGAATCGTGTTCCATAAAGTGGCATGATGTGATAATAATACTGATATATTTTTATGTGGAAGGTGGGGGTTATTGGACTCCATGACTATATTGTGCTCAGAATAGTATCGACCATGTGCCGAGTAGGGTATAATTACTCCTGTATTAGGGATCTGTCAGGGAGGAGTAAGTCGTGTGTAATATGTGCACCGAGAAAGCGGTGATTGTAACCTTAGAATAGTGTAGACTATAGAGTAAGGTTCAATACAACCTGACCTGACCTTCTTTAAAGGCAAGGCCAGGTCGAGGGCTTGTAAAGAAATGGCAGTTCTTTGGCCAGCGGACTGGAGATCATATTGGCATAGTCGGCTGCAGAGCCCTGGAGAGGAGTGGCACATTTTACGGGGGCTCCTCCCTGAGGGGAGGAATAGAAAATGGCAGTGCCACCCACTGGAAGATGATGGAACCAGAGGATGTTCTCAGGGGCTTAAGTGCCACAGACTTGCCTGCATGTGTCAGAAATCTCTACTGTATCTCTATCTCTCCGTCTCCGTCTCCGTCTCTCGTCTCCGTCTCTCTCGTCTCTCTCGTCGGACCACACCGGAAGATGTGAGCACCATCTCCCCGCCATCTCACCTCGTCGCCATTGCCCCTCATCATCATTCAGCCCCAAGTTGGACTTCGCCCTATGCCATGACAGCCTGCACAATGTCCCCGATCTCGGGCCGTGGTACTGCAAAGACCAGCTCATGCCTTCCTGAAGTCCTCACCGAATCCTGAAGTCCTCACCGGAAGTCCTTTTGTAACGGCTTGAGTCACTTGAGTCCGGGATTCTGGCACCTTAGTATGGTATAGTTTTATTTCCCTTGAACAATAAGTGTCTTTCCTTCACTATTTGTCTGTCTGTGCACCAGATCTGTCCGAGTATTTTGTTGACTTGTCCATCCCTGTGTCGGTATCATTTTATAATAAACTATTTATTTCCTCAGGAACATCTTCCTGTTTTTTTTTTTTTACCTTACCATGACAACATACGGCAGTTTCAGTTTGTATTAAAGTGATCATTGGTGGATTGTAGGTTATTAAAAGAGCACTAAATTCTGCAAACATCGTTTCGGCATTCACCGGGGCCTTTATCAGACCCCTGGCTCAGATGAACCCTGTGATGTGGCAATATGTTCTCTTTCAAGGAACTACAACACAGGAGGAGGCCATTAGGCCCATCAAATCCTGCACTGCGGTTGCCAAGCTATGGCTGTTTGTCCATGCTCTTTTCTTCTAAATGCTGAACGCCAAGCAAGGAAGTAATAAGTTGCATTTAAAAAAATCTTTGGTATGACTCGGCGGTGTTTTCAAACTGCTGACCTCTCAGACTCAGAGGGGACACTCTAACCATTATGCAATCAAGGCTGGTAAATGCCACATGACTGTTGCAATTAATGTCATCATAAAACATCCTGTCATCCTATTATTTGGGTTGATAATAATCAGTATGAGAACATAAATCTGATTGGCTGCAATCCCACAATACTTCCTGCACGTCATCCGTCCCAACGATGAGATGATAGGTTCAAAGCGCTGCCAACTGCATATTCTGCAATCAATTACTCCACCTCCATCCACCTGAAATGCCTGCAAAGTGCTCTCAGGGCCATTGATTATAATGACATTTACACCATGGAAAAGTTCTTCCTTGTGTTCAAAACAGTGTGACTGAAGGAATTGTCAGATCAGACAATTTTCTTAATTTGGTCCTAATCCCAATCTTGACATCAGCATATCATCACCGAAGGTCCAAAATTCACCTGCTCATGAAGTGGTACTGGATTAACAAATCAAATACTGTATACTAAGACTCAATGACATTACGCAACGTTTACATTGGAAAGAACTGTAATAAAGGTTTGAATCCCTGCTTAAAACTGTAATGTTCTATGAGCTTTTCAATCCCTTAAGAATTTGTAACGTCTGTTAACATTACGCTATGATAACCTTCGATAATGGTGTTATTAGTTGTTATCCCCACACTTTAAAAAAAATGGGGGATGTTGTAATTGGCTCTGTCTGTCTGTCCGTCTGTGTCTGTGTCTGTCACGCTGTTATTTCCTAAATGGTTTTGCAGAAATTCATCAAACTTGATAGGTATGATCGTCACATGGTAAGAAGATGCAAGAGCAGTGTAATGTTTGGCCCTGTCCCTGGAGTGGGGTCATAAGGTCAAATACCAAAAAATGCAATTATGGGCACATTTTAAAACTTTTTTTTCATGAAACTTAAAATATGCACTCAACATTGGGGGACACATGAAATGTATAACCATTTTGGGGGGAGGGGGGATTTGACCCCTGGTTTATGCCCAGGAGGGTGGGGACTTGGGGTCACAGGAGTCAAAAAAATAAATAAATTTAAACTCTAAACTTCATATTTAGTCCATTTGCCAGAGAAGTAACCTTGTTGTCCTCAAAAGTGGACGGTTTTACGGTGGTTTCTTGTTCATAGGCATGCATAGACAAAATTAAGCTTGGTTGCCCGGATGGCAACCATGGGGAAATCTGTTATTTTTGCGCAAATACAAGATGGCCGTCATCGACCGGGCTGAAAATACAACTTTTTAGGTAATGAACTTAATATTACACATGAGACATCTTTTCCATATAATTTTGGCACGAGGAATCGATATTTAACCTTATTTTTGCGATTAGAAGTAAATTTGAGGTCAATGTTCGAGTTCCTGGCAATTGTTTGCCATGTGAGATACATTTTGAATGACAACAAGGTCACTATTCTGACAACTGGATGCTCACATACGACATTAATGCGAGTTACTAATTTATTGTTTTGTTTTTACAGATATGGCTGATTCAAGGTGCATTCTTCCCATGTGTCATGGTAGAGGGGAATTGAAGAAATTCGCTGATCAAGGGATCAAGACATTGATCTCCTGTGCCAAAGCCCATGGAGATGAAGAGCTACGTGCAAAACTACAGGACATTGTTGATGGTGGTGGTGATACTGTTCGCATAGAATTTCACAAAGGATGCTACTGTACTTACACATCAAAACAAAAAATTGAGAGACTTCGTAAATCACAGAAAAGAAAAGCTGAAGATGATTGTGTTACAGTGACAACAAGATCTCGCACACAGGCAACAGGCAGTGGTGCGTTTGTTTACAAACGTAACTGCATTTTTTGTGGCAAAGAATGTTTACCTGTTGATGACAAACATCCAGAAAGATGGGATCGTGTTCGTCAGTGCATGACTAAAGAACGTTTTCACTAGGAAGGTCATCCCATCCCAACTATTAAAGATGCCATCATTAATGCTGCTGAGCAACGTAATGATGAAGTAGCCAGAACGGTCAAGTTTCATATTGGATATTTGGTTGATCTCCCTGTGGCTGAGTGCAAATACCATGTACGCTGTTATAACAGTTTCATGACAGTCCCTAAATATGCTGATTTGCCAACTGGTGTTGCAGAAGAAAGTGCCCTAAAGAACGTCATAGAGCGCATGAATTGTGACAGGTCAAAGTTGTGGAATAGCGTTGAACTGCATTCCCTGTACTGTGATCTTGGTGGCAAACTCACTTGACGTGATATGTTTAGCAAACTAACAGACCGCATGAGTAAGGACGTTATGTTAGTTCGGGTAGATGGATGTGCTGCCATTGTTGGTTTCCGTGAGTCCATTGCTAACCATCTGAAAATGGTTAAAGTGGATGATGCAGATGAGAGGAGTATTGATTCTGTGGTAAGGCAGATCAAGAAGGAGGCACGCTCAGTCAAGTACAACAGTGCCAATTATGACCTCTCAGAATTTACACAAGCCAACACAATCAAGGCAACAAGCCCAACTTTACTGAGGTTGATTTCAGACTTAGTGTCTGGTGGTGAAATGACCAAGAAATCTCTAAGCCTGAGCCAGTCAATTCAAAGTCATGTTACAGGTACGAGAAATCAGACAACATTAGGACTGGCTGTCAAACTACTGCACCGCCATGGCAGTTCTGATCTTCTAAAGCTCCTTCATGAACATGGGTTCACAAAGTCATATGATGAGGTCCTGAGATTCAGGAAATCCGCTGCTCATTTTGTCGGTGACAATGCTCAGCTTCTCCACCAATTCATGGGTTTGAGTAGAACTGTTGGCGTGATTTTTGCCTGGTTTGATAATCTTGATATGCAAGTGTTCACACCTAATGGTCGGCACACTACTCATGTCCTCTCACATGAATTTCAGCAACCCCATCCTGCAGGCATTCTTGAGTATGGGCATGCTCACCCAGGGAAGAGCGACCTTATTATCCCACGACTGTCTAAGAAAGCTGCCCAGTCTAGGACAAGCAGCAGCTCATCAGGGAGCCTTTCTCTGCAGCACTACACTGGGCCATCCAAAGTGAACTCCCCCGGCTGTGGATGCAACCTCTGGATTCTCCTACCAAGAAGTGTGTGCCCGGCAAGCTAGTTTAGCTGCTGCACAGGAAAAGGACATGAAGTGGCTAAACACAGTCAGCACACAGGTGAACGCCATGGAATGGGGTGGGTTCAACAACCAAGAAGCATTCACCAGTCATGCAGAAAAAAAGCCAGCAAGTATCTACATGTTCGGACCCCTTATTGATGCCAAAGATTCTCATCCAGACACTGTAGTGACTTCACTGGAGTATCTTCAGAAGTCATTGACTGATATGGGAATGACTTATGTCCACATCTCTGTGGATCTCCAACTCTACATGGTGGCTTGCCAAATCAAGTGGCATCATGTTGATCGCTTTAAAAATGTGATTCTGAGGCCTGGGATAATGCACACTGTGCAGTCCTTCTGTGGTTGCATTGGCAAACTCATGCGTGGGTCTGGTGTTGAGACTCTCATCAGTTCAGCATTCGGGGGCCTGGCAGGAATCATGAGTGGCAAGTCCTGAGTTCGATCAATGAGAGCCTTCCGGATGGTTTCGACTGCCCTTCTCATTTCCTTCCTCACCACTGGCCCCAAGACATTCCAGGAGTTGTGCAGCTACCTTTAGACATGCAGACAGCACCCAACTGGGAAACACTGGGTTGATAACTTCATCAAGCCTACTCTGCTTGTTCATCAACTTCTGCGTAGTAAGAGGGAGGCAGACTTCCTGCTGCAACAGCTAACACTTGAACGCATGCTTCCCTACTTCTTTGTTGCTGGTCACCATCACTATGGCCGTTACATCACCCATCACCTTCTGGAGATGCGCTATCTGCTGCCACCAGATGCCAAGTCAGAGCTCATATCAGGTGCTTTTGTGTGTCGTCACCAGGAAGGCATTTGGAATGGTGTGAGCTCTGATCAGTTCAGTGAACAAACTGCTATTAGAATTGGCAAGGGTGGCCTCAAGGGTCCATTTGACATTGAGAAAGAGTATGACTCTTTCTCCAGAGATGGTAGCAGAGTGGATCGATTCCTTTCCTGTCATTGCCTACATCTCAGATACAATGGAGCACATCTACCCTGACTCCTCAAACAAGGACAATGAAGACCAAGTGAGAGAAAAGGACACAAGAATCGGACCACGTCACAAGGAGGAGGGGAAGAAGAGGAGAGAACTTGATGCAGATGATAGGTGCCGGATTTTACTTGAATTGTCGAATGTGTCTCATCCTCTTGAGAATCACTCACCACATCTGTACAACATTGCCAATAGTCGAATTGCTCCCCGAGAAGCTGAAGTGAATGTTGAGGATTCCGTGGATATAGGTCATAAAATGGTTGCAGAATTCCATGCATCCCTTCCAGGTGGATTCCATGCAACCATCTCATGCCCCATCAACACAATGGAGCACTTACAGAAAGGAGTGAAAATTGGGGACAAGACAATCTTTGATCTAGAAACCATCTTCCTCAGGCTGCTGACTATTGGACAGCAAAGACAAATGGAGCTAGGACCTATCTTCCAGTTTGAGCTCTGCGCAGTACCCCCCCCCCCCACTGATTGATGAATATGGGTGCTTAAGGAAAGGCAACAAAGCACCACTGGCACACAAACTCTGTGTTCAGGCACAACAGCCTCTGCAACCAGATGTTACCATTGTTGATGTGAGCCAACTTCTCTATCATATTGTCTGGCCTTTCAGGGGAACTGTGTCAGTCTTAGTTGAGTCCATCAAGACAAGGCTGTCTACCATTGCTGGTCAGAAGATTTTGGTCTTTGAAAATATTAAGATGTTTCTGTAAAGGACCATGAATGAGTGAGGTGTGCTGGCATTGGTTCCATCAACTATGACCTCACAATAAACACACCCTGCCTAGTCGAGAAGCCATCCTGAAAAACAAGCAGAACAAGTTGCAGCTGTCCAAGGTTTTGAGTACCTATAACTTTGGTGAAGGAGTTACTGTGGAGAGTCGTAGCCATGGTGTGTTTAACCATGATGAAGCAGACATTACAATGATCTCACACCTGCTCATGGCTGCTGAATGTATTGCAAGAGTGATATGCAAGTCTCTGATGACATCATACTCTCTGATGACACTGATGTTTTTGTATTGATGGTTTACTGGGTTTACCAGCGCAACATCCAGGCCACAGTGCAGATGGAAAGGTGGGATTGAGCAATTTGGGATATCAACACCACCTGTGACCAGCTTGGCCCCAAGTGTCTGCAGCTTTTGGGAATGCACTACATCACTGGCTCAGATACCATGTCATACCCATACGGCAAGGGCAAAGTGTCAGCCCTGAAGACACTGAGAGCTGGCAACTTCCCTGGTTTGTAAAACGCACTTGGCGAGCTGAACGCAAGCCATGAACAACTCATGGAAGTAGGGCGGACATTCTTCTGTGCCCTGTATGGTCAGCCAGAAGGTACCACGATGAGTGAGATGAGATACTATATGTACACAAGGAAGTCTGGCAAGCCCCTCAAGCTCATGGCATTACCTCCAACTGAGATCAATCTCTTCCTACATATTTTGCGTGCACATCTACAGACAGTACTTGCAAAAATCAGCTGATCAGCAGGCCCCACCTGAACTTGACATTACAAAATATGGATGGGACATCAGAGATGGAATCCCATTGCCAGCAACTTCTGCTACTCCACCAGCCCCTTTGGACCTCGTGGATGTTGTGCGGTGTGGATGCAAAGCAGAGGGGAAGGCCTGCAGTACTGCAAGTTGCAGTTGTCACCATGCAAAGATCTCCTGCATGCTATACTGCACTTGTGGTTGCAGTGACAAGTGCTTCAACCCACACAAGACTGTGGAGGACAGTGAAAGTGAAGTGGAAGAAGGGAGTGTCGAAGCAGAACTGGAAAGAGACGAGGATACGGAAGGGGACGAGTACAATGAATGGGAATGAACAATAAGTAAGTTGTCCACTAGGCTCTATGTCCTCTGTTTGTAAGATGTCCAATATGATGACATGACAATGTATATGCTTTCTGATTATCAACATACTGTTTTGAACCATTCATGACTTCACTTTTGCATTGGTGTTGCATAATTTTCAGCAGAAAATAGTCATGGACATTTCATGTGAACCTCTATTTATTCCTGAACGTAAAAAATAACCCCAAAATTGAATTCCTCATGTCAAAATCATATGGAAAAGAGGTATTACACAGGATTATATGTTGACCGATTAAAAACTTAGCCCCATCGTCTGACCTGTAGCGGCCATCTTGAATTTATGAAAATTACAGGAGTTCCCCAAGGTAGCCACCCCGGCAACCAACCTGAATTTTATTAATGGACCCATGTTAGTCCAAAACGATCATAAAACCATACACTTTCCACATCAACAAGGTTGACAATGGAACACATAATAATGGCAAATGGACTAATTGAGTCATTCCTGGTGGAACATTTTTGCCATCTTTAAACTTTTCCTTCGGTGGGAAGCGGGGGAATTTGTGATGACATGCCATCAACCTCATTCGAGTTTTTATATTGGTTCACGAGCGCCAGCCAGAGTGACCACTATATTCGTTATGTCTGTGTGTCTGTCTGTCTGTCTGTTGGGTAGTCGAAAAAAGATTTTTTGAGATTTTTTTTCTACCATTATTATCAGTATTTCTGTCGATATGTTTGTTGGGTAGTCGATGTAGTCGAAAAATTTTTTTTGAGATTTTTCCACCCTTATTATCAGTATTTCCGTCAATGTGTTTGTCTGTCTGTCTGTCTGTCTGTTGGATCGTCGATCTAGTCAAAAAATATATTTGAGATTTGTTCTACCCTTATTATTGGTTCATGAGAAAATATTTTCACAAAAAATATAAGTGACCACTATATTCGTTATTGTTGTCTGTCTGTCTGTCTGTCTGTCTGTCTGTCTGTCTGTCTGTCCCGAGCATAGCTCCGTGAGTTTTGATCCGATCCTGATGAAATTTTGGTGGGAGGTTTATATCATGATCTAGTTGTGTTTTCCTGAAAAAGGGCGTGGCTCCGCCCACAAAAAACACGTGTTTTTCGGGGGTAGCAGATTTCAATTTGCATCTTCTCCGAGGGGTTTTTTCGAATATGACAGGGGTTTCGGTATTTGGTTAGCCCAATGGCACCTGCATAGCCCCACGGAGCTCGATTTTTCATTTTCGTCCCAAGGTCAAGGTCACAAGGTCACGAACTTAGAAAATTGCAATTTTGACATAAAAATTTTCTTCTCCGAGGAGATGGTCGAATCTGGCAGGGTTTCGGTATTTGGTTAGCCCAATGGCACCCGCATAGCCCCAAAGAGCTCGATTTTTCATTTTCGTCCCAAGGTCAAGACCACAAGGTCACAAACTTAGAAAATTGCGAATTGTGTAATTTAGGGGTAGCCAATTTCTATTTGCATCTTCTCCTAAGGGGTTTGTCGAATCTGGCAGGGGTTTCAGTATTTGGTTAGCCCAATGGCACCTGTATAGCCCCACAAGGCTCAATTTTTCATTTTCGTCCCAAGGTCACGGTCACAAGGTCAGGAACTTAGAAAATTGCGATTTTGACATAAAAATCCATCTTCTCCGAGGGGTTTGTCGAATCTGGTAAGGGTTTCGGTATTTGCTTTGCCCAATGGCACCTGAATAGCTTCACGGAGCTCGATTTTTCATTTTCGTCCCAAGGTGAAGGTCACAAGTTCACGAACTTAGAAAATTGCGAATTTTGACATAAAAATCCATCTTCTCCGAGGGGTTTGTCGAATCTGGCAGGGGTTTTGGTATTTGCTTTGCCCAATGGCACCTGCATAGCTCCACGGAGCTCGATTTTTCATTTTCGTCCCAAGGTCAAGGTCACATTTTTTATGCATAATCTTGAGGTCATTCCCCACCTAAAGTCTTGAAACCATTTTTCTCTATCTCGAACATCTTACCCATGGCGCCCCCTTCAAGTTTGTTTTTACGCTGATTTCATCAAAGGATGAATAATCTGAGGAGTGCGAAATGCCATCTAGCCTATATGACGTTATATTGTTCCTGGAATGTTCCAGAGGATGTTTTGCACCAAAGATCATAATCCTTGACCTTTGACCTTTAAAATTCACAAACGTCAAATTTTCAAAGTTGTGGGAATCGAACTGGGTTTTCGACCTTCTTCGACGAAGTAACTCCATTAAGCTATAGCACGTATCCTGTTTCCTTATTTTAATGTCCACAACATTATTTTGTGACCTTTAAAGGTTATGCAAAGGTCAAATTTTGAGAGTTGTTGAACGAAACCGGGTTTTCGACATTTTGCAGCTAATAAATAACCTGTCACTCGTACCACGTCATGTTGATCATTTTTATAACTTGGTCAAAAATTATCACATTGTCTCATCCTTGACTTCTGAAACAATCTACATCGTCAAATACCGCTCGTGATCCATTGTCGTCTTCAGACTTGTCATTCACAAAATCACATCCCTTGTCTCTGATCATCCTGCAGGTAGTCAATATCACCGAACACAGTAAAATCGCTCTCTGTCTCTGTCTCTCTATCTCTCATAAAATTAGAAAGAGCAAGCAGTATTTCCAAACCCTCACTAGAACTTGTTTTTGTGTGTTGGTGTTTGTGATGTGGAGACGATACATTGATGACGTAGGAATGATAACGTGCAATATGGTACATACTTTGCATTCCAGTAGTATGTACTTCATAGACGTGCTCCCTTTGTAATAGGACGTACTTTATCGACATACTCGCATTGTATTTGTACAAATTTATCAAGGTATTCACATTCACATTGCAGAGACTTTACGGAAGTACTCTGTTGAAAAAAGATGGCGTGTAATATTGCCTACCTCTAGTTCACATATGTGGGCAGACAAACAGACAAAGACAGACAGACAGACAAATGGACAGACCCAAATGGAATACCCTCCCCTCTGTCAAGAGTAATAAGTATAATGTCTGCCATATTGAAATTACATAACCACAATTCCTTGCGATAAACATGTGGTGATGTAATTGTATTACTTGTGTCAATGACAGCTCTGGGGGTGTGTTCAGGTGCCAAGCCAACGTCGTTCATTTCGGAATTCGGACAAGGACGGTGGAATATCATCACCACCGGCCATATTGAATCGTCTTCCTTGCAGATGTCGACTCCGACCGGGACTAAAACTAACCGATCTGACTGGGAATCGTGATCCGTCGGTCGCTGCACATGCAGCGCCACAGCACACACCGGCATTCGAGGATGTTCATGACGCCATTCCAGATCCACCCAGCGAATTCCGGAACGGCCATTAACCGGCTCGGCCGACCCTGTCCGTCGCGACGACGGGAAACGTCCCGCGTCATTATTTTCGGGGCCCGTTCGCAGCGGGGGCAATTAGACATTGGCACGAGACGATAACTCTTCGACTCACGTTCAGGATCTGTCAAAGCGGCTGACTTGCTGCACCTGACGGGTGAGTCATCCTGGTTTGACAGCCCTGTCGTTCCCAGAAGCCATTCTCCATTTCACACCACTTGTGGCCTTCTTTACAGAGGTAAACGGTGACTGTTCCTTCGTGGCTACACTCCATCCAGAGCGGATCAGCGCTAACAAAGCAGTCACAAGGCTGAGAATACACTTGGGGGGTGCCATCACTCTGCCTGGTGGTAGTTTGGTTCAGGAATTTTGAATTTTGAATTTGGCTGGGGTACCGGCATGCAATGGCCTACTGTTTTCTAAAGGTACCGTGATAACTTTAACTTTCACTCCAAGATGCCTGCAGAGATGACAGCCAGCTTTATCTCCCTTTATTGATGTCTGTAAAGCACCAGAATGACAGTTGACAGTTAGACTGGGGGACAAAAAATAAAAACCCCAGACTAACCAGCTCTCAGACAAGTATGCTCCCTCTTAGTTATCCTGCCAGCTTTGTTTAAAGGTTAAAATAAGAAATATAGAAACTGTCAGTCATGGAAAAAGCATATTTGGGTTGACAGGATGGCCTAGAGGTACAAACACTGCTCTCCAAGCTATCTTGTCTGGGTTTGAATCCCAACACAGCTATAAACTCTCATCCTGGTGTTTCACATACAAGACAATAATACATCAATGTACGCGCTGTCCATCGGATGGATGATAAACTGAGATTTCACGGTGTCCCTCACCAAAAGTAGGCGAGCCATCACCAGCACCCTGAACAAAGTACAAATTGTTGCCCCAACTACTTAGTCGAGCGTGAGACCTGGTGAGCCGGTTCGTGAAAGACCTGCGCCAAAAAGCTTCTGCCAAACACCACAATAACGTTGGAATAATTGTGGCTGTTAATGAAAGAATAAGGAGGAGAAGATTGGGACCATACTCTGTGCAGAGCGTTGGTACTGCTTAAGCAGTCTCCTTGTCTATTGGGCTCAATCCTGGACGGGTTGCCACTCCAACACAGCACTCTGACACAGCATACCAGCATGCTGGCACTCATTTTGCTGACGTCAGAAGGATTACAGGCCAAGTTAACCCCACCTGGTATTAATTCAACAGCTGAGCATGATTTGAACTCAGGACCCTAAGATCCAAAGCCACCACCTTAACCATTAAGCCAACACCAGGCATGAAAGAAAAATAAGTTATAGAAAGAAAACATTTGATTTCAAATTGCCTTCCACAAAGGGCCATAAAAAAAAATAGTGTCACTAATTTAATTATTTGATTTGTTTTTATTCGTTTTTAGGCAGGGAATTGTTTGCTCTCCCTCATGCAAAAGACCTATGCAAAAGATGTCTTTTCTGCGCATATCGAATATATAAAACTCATTCTCACCACTGATTCACTGACTCGCTGTCAGCTTGGTGTTGGCTTCGCAGTAGGGGTGGTGGCTTAGGATCTTAGGGTCCTGAGTTTGAGCCCCGTTGGATGTTGAATTAACACCAGGGGGTTGACTCAGCCTGTCATCCTTCCGAGGTTGGTGAAATGAGCACCAGCGTACTGGTAATAGTGGCAAAGCTGTGCCCTTAACCAATAATGCAACCAGCAGCCAAAAAGGCTGCACACAAAGGGAATTGAATCACTCACTAACTGATATTAAAGATCGGTACCTTCCAGGTGACAAAGCTGAAATTTTGCGTGCCGAAGGACATCAAAGCCGATACACCGGGAAAAATCACAGAACCGTCGGAAAGCGTCCGTAAATGAAAATAAATATATAAATGAAAAAATGCAGGTGAGCAACCCAAGACAACGGGGAAACACGGTTCATTATTGCTTACAATGTGTAAATATACCCTCCTAATATATAAACATTGGTATTGAGAGAAGGAAGGGTAAGGGGTGGCGAGGTGAATTTATAACCAGAAATGCAAACAATTGAGGGGGAATTGGGTGATGAAAGAAAGGAGTGAGTTGAGGGAATGAGGATGGGAGAGTGAAAATGGAACGGAGGAACAAGAATGTTATTTGTAAATGTTTTGCATACATAATACCTAAACGTCCTTTTCAACCCTTTTGTTTGCGTACTCGTGCATAGATGGAACACAGATCACAAAAACCTTTTTTCGCCCTTCACATTGATGACGACATCCCAGTACAGTAGTTGTTCAAACATTCTATCATCCTCTACTAATCAGGGCATGTGAACTGCTTGAAATAACTTTTTTTCTCTCTCTCTTACAGAAAGCAGGAAAGTTCCTCAGTTGTTTGTGGAAGTAGGAGGAAGTTGATACAATGAGAGAAGGAAGAACCACACTCCGAGAGTATTAATTTGCAGTTGTGTTGTTGATTGGGTGGCGACGTGGCTTCAAAGTTACTGAGTAAGTTTAAAAAACAAACAAACTACAGTACTTCTCTAATTTAAAGGGTGATGAGCATTGCTGACTCAGCAATGTGACTTCATGTGCCTTGCTGTTCCACTCCCAGAATGACGTGGCAGGTTTCCCAGTGCATTCCGATTTCCGAAGAGGCATAATCTGCTTAGTTTAGATTATTTCACCTTGTGAAGCAAGGTATTCCTTTCCAAACCAATAGTGAAAGCCACATGAGATTTAAATTTGCATAGTCATAAAAGCTATACTTACTGTGTATACATTTTTTGTATACAATATCTCTGGTTAGGCAATAGCAAGGTTTCAGAGGGCACAAAGGTAATGCAATGACAGTGGGGACAGTGGGACCACAGATGGATGCAATAAACAATCGAATAATAAACAACACACACACACACACACACACACACACACACACACACACACACACACACACACACACACACACACCTCCAAGTAAGAGGGTTGTTTTAAGTTGGATTAACAAATGAAGAAAATATAATGTATAGTAATGGGGGTGGAGGCTTGACATAAGATGGTGGTGGTACACTGCTTCCTTGAAGTCCAAGAGGGAAGAGGTTCTTCCATAAACTGGAGAAAGTAGGAACATCATCGTTGAGTATTGCAGCAAACCTGGATTTTGGGAGTGTAATCAGGTGGGGGTTACTTGAAGATGGTCAGAGGGCTTAGAGAACAGAGGGAGGAAGACCGGACGAAAGTGATAAAATAAAACAAAGGCCACCAACCTGTCAAGAATGTGTGAGGAACTTTCCTCGTGTTTCTGCCTCATCATGTGAGACAGCAATGATGTTGAGAGGTTTAGATTCTACATAATCCAGGAGAGACAGATGCAAAACAGAGGAGCCAGCCCATAGGAGCAAACAGCATTCCACTGAGCTATGGACAAAATTTCAAGGAATTATTTGGAAAGATGGAGCATTCCCATCTCAACATTTATCTTGATTGAAGAATTAACCTGATAGTTGTGGCATTGCTATCTTTTTCACCATTTTATGAACAACAAACCAGCAATTAATTTGCATCCATATTGTCTTCATATAGATTGTGAACTATCCTTGTAACGGGCAATTCAAGTAAGCACAATAACCTTCACAGTTGCAGAACTGTGAGCTAAACATAGGGACGAGCCATTCCTTAGCGCAGTGGGCAAAGTATTGAGAGCAGTCAATCCCACTGACCCATGCTTCGGAACGCACATGCCAGGCAGGTCGTGTGACTTGAGATAAGGTTATAAAACTGACTGGGAGCTCCACAGCTGTCCCCTGCAAAGTCAAAGGAAAGTGCACCAAAGCGGATGCTGTCGCAGATGATATGCTCTTTATGGATGCAACCCAACTCGTGCTTTTATTTGCCTATTTATTAACATTTCGTGTGAAAGTACAATAATTGCTCTGATGACTTCAGTACTACAATTAAGAGTCAGGCTTGGCAGTAGACTAAATCGCAGGTATGAGAGTTTTTGATGGATGCAAAGCCTGCTCTGCAGGATTTCTTATAAGACCTCCATGAAAATTTTTGTTCACATTGTTGTTTTTCATCTCAAGATTTATTTGATTCAATTTTCACAAGTTAATGTAAACACCAGTTTTGGGCAACACTGAGTCGACCTTAATAACGTGATCACTGATCAGCGGAAGTAGTCAAGCGGATAAGTGACATTTTTTTTATCAGGAATCGCTCAAATGGTGATACAACCATGAAACTCTGCATATCCATTCATAATGGGTTACTCTTGAGAATTAAACATTGAACCACCCGAAAATCCAAGATGGCGGCCATTTTCAAGATGGCCACCATTTCCACAGTTTTCTTCAATTTCAACAAGGAGTTGTTTTTATTTCGACAAGTTTAAGACCATGCTGTTAGTATCTGTACCACTGTTATATATATATATATATTTTTTTTTTTGTTGCGAATTCGTGCCCGCCGGAGTGCGAACGGCCGTGCAACTCGAATCGCGGCACGTCGCCCACCGGACGGACAATTCTGTCATGACCCTCTCGGACCAATGCCGGGAGCTAGTCATGGGTGGGTCTTTCGACCTCACCACAATCGTGCCAATCGGCCACCCGCGTAGGATAGGGTTGTTCGCCAATCTCGACCTACCTACGTACCCACGCAGATGGTAAACCGGGCGATCGTACCTCGCCGCAGGTCGACTCCGGACACGAGCCGCTTGGGCGGCCCGTTCCGTACTATCGGGATAACCGAGCGGTGTTATCGTCGACCTGGACGGTTCAGATTAATTACCGGGATGTTGAACCCACTACGAACCCCTTAAGTGAAGCAAGATGGAGGGTCAATAAAGAAAAGACGAAGCGAAACAGGCACAGTTCAACAAGCAAGCATTTTATTTCCCGGCACACGGAAAGCACGTATATACAGCCATACAGAATCAAAATGCACATAAAGCAAATGTAAGAGCTAAAACCGACTACGCGCACACACGGCAACACTAATACAGTTTTACTTCACAGACGGCGCCAACACACATTTACACAAAAGCAAAGGAAAGAAGCCACCCTCACAGACAAGGAGGCAGACGGGCCCATAGGCCAAATGTGCGCATGACCTGGAGGAGCGGTCAGGTCTGCGAGACCGGGGGGGGTGTCTTACCCGCGTCCTCATGATGCGTTGGCGGGCAAGCCGCAAATGTGGCCGCGCCGCTGTACCCCGACTCCATGCCCTTTGGCAGGTTTCGTTGGTACCAAGTTTGGAGTGGGGTGGGAACGGGGCCCCCTTTTGCACTATCTCAGCACAGGGGAAAGGGGGAATTGTTGATGCCCTGGAGGAAGGGAGTGGCTGGCTGGCTTGGGTCCCACGACGAGACGAGCGATCCCCCACACCGCAACCTCGTCGCCGACCGCCGTCCTTCCTGCCTCAGACCCGAGCTCCCTTGCTTGCAGTTCCACCGCGCGCACTCGACTCCACTCCGCCAATGCAATGCTCCTTGTCCCCCAAGAGCAACCTCTCGACGACACTCTCCAAGCAACTCCAAAACCAAACTCTTTTGCATTCACCTTGCGCTCGCCTTTTTATAGGCAGCAGAAGCAGCCAATATGCAAATTTTAGGATCAGGAGGCGGGGCCACGCCGCCCCCCCCCCGGTCAGCCATTGGTCGAGCAAAATGGGCGTGAACCTCTCCTGATCTTAAAATTTGCATATACGGACTTCACATTCACACACTTGGAGGCGGGGCCAAGCCGCCCCGCTCTCGCCAATTGGATGGAGGAGAAGTGGGCGTGAAGCGTTTCTGATCCGAATTTCCCCTCGGAAAGGCCGCCATTCGCGCTCGCGGCTCGGTGCGTTCGGCATTAATCGCCGAACGGGCCCGAGACAGCCTGACATTCAGTGTTCACAGGTAGTGCGGGAATGGCCGTGGAAGCAATTATGTGGGATGAATTCGTGAAGGTAAAGGCGAAGGTGGTGGAGGGTCTTCTGTGGTGAGGGTTGGCGTTGTGGTTGTTGTCTGTGGGTTGGAGCGTCGTTGTAGTTGGTGATGATGGCTGGCGTGGTGGTTAAGGTGGTTGTTGTGTGATGGCGGTTGAGAGGTGGTTGGTTCAAAATAACGACAGAAAAGAAAAAATGGCTAACTCAAAGCTTCGCAGCCCGGATGAATCACATAAATTCCCTCTATACAACGGGTTTGGGCTAACTACACATGTACCTATGAAGATATCTCACCTGAGGGCCCTTTATGGTGTAATGTGAATTTCCACAGCCGTAACAATATATATATATATATATATATATATATATATATATATATATATATATATATATATATATATATATATATATATATATATATATATATATATATATATATATCTTCTTCTTCTTCTTTCGGCTGCTCCCGTTCGGGGTCGCCACAGCGGATCATCCGTACGATCCGCAGACTGATTTGGCACATGTTTTACGCCGGATGCCCTTCCTGACGCAACCCTGGTCGCCTCTTACGACACAGGGATATGGTACACCTATTTTAACCGGGGTATACACCGGCCCAGTACACTGGTACTCATTTCGCCGACCACGGAAGGATGACAGGCTGAGTCAACCCCCTGGTGTATTAATTCAGTGGCCCAACGGGGCTTGAACTCAGGACCTTTTGGATCCGAAGCCACTGCCCTAACCACTGCACCAACACCAGACTATATATATATATATATATATATATATATATATATATATATATATATATATATATATATATATATATATATATATATATATATATATATATATATATATATATATATATATATATACATTTACACAAAATGTAAATAGAGAACATATATATATATATATATATATATATATATATATATATATATATATATATATATATATATATATATATATATATATATATATATATATATATATATATATATATATATATATATATATATGTCGTGCAGCATTGCAAGTGTCCTTTGAATGCAGCATGACTAACTTGTTCCAAATGACCTCCAATTTTGATTAAATCGAATAAATTCGTGAAAAATTTGCATCCCTCTTGTTGTTGGTTTTTCTTGTGATGGTGTATATTAAATGATGTTGATTAGAATAAGAATGTTGCCACAATGAATGAGAATATAATCCTATCTTTATCATCATATCTTTACACTGTAAATCTTGTTATGGTTTTGGAAAACTTACCCCGGGGAGAGCATACATGGACACGTAGGTGACCCGAGGATCAGTTATTTCATTCATCTTTGTATAGATGGTCCCTTGTCAAAGGGCTTTTTGGGGGGCAAGTGTGGGCTAGACTGTATTTGTCCCATGCAATGTCTCCCCAACTCACCCTCTCTTACTTTCAATCTTTCTTCCTTCACACCATCATTCTGTTCAATCCCTCTGTTACTTTCAATCTTCTCTCCATAACCCCGTCGGCCTGTTTCAACAGTCCACCAATAATCTCCCCTCCATCAAACATCCTTTCAAAAATCTCTCCTTCACCCCATAAATCCCGTGGCCGTTTGGTCATCCCTTGTCCATGCGGGGTTCCTTTCGATGTTCCCTCCATCGGTGCATTGCTTGGTAACCCATTGGGTGCTCTCACATGCATGTTCGTGGCGCTTGGTGCTCGGCATGGCCTGTGAGTTGTGGTGTTTCTCGCAGGCGTGGTACAGTGCAAAACTGTGTGACTGGGCGTTTCCACATGAAGGAGAGGGCTGGGGGCTCTCGTTGCGGCTTTGGGCGTGTCGAGGGTGGGACCGGGGCTTCGTTGAAAGTTCTCTCAGAATGGTGTGGCAAATTCCACAAGTGACGTCATGCACCCGCCCCCATCGGCTGCGGACCAATGGGAGGGTGAGAAGGTTTGTGGGAGGAGGGGAAGAAAGTTGATGTGAAGAATAATCAGAAAGGCTGAGGCAGAGAAGCACTCGTGATGAGCTCGCATGAGCAGGGACGAAGAGCCCTCCTGAGCAGACGGCTCAGAAAGAAGAAAGGGGAGAAGCAAAAGGCAGAAAGCAGAAGAGATGGCAGAAAGCAGATGCAGAAGGCTGAGGGAAGCATAAAGGAGAAACGAACGGAACAAGCTCGCCTGAGCATGAGATTAACAGACTGAGAAGGCTCGTGAGGGAAGGAACAAAAACGTTTGAGGGAAAAGAAAGGAAAGTTCGCGAGCAGTTGGTGTCGAGCTTCTGTTGAAAATGAACACTCCTTCCACAAGCATCATCCTGCCCTCTCGATCCTGTCAGCCACAAAGGACGAGGAGGGCAAACGGCAGCAACTCATCGACGGGGGCCTGAAGAGGAAGGATCTGAGGTATAGGAGGGCGAGTCACACATGTAGCTCACCTATCTGGGATGCCAGAGAGGATTCGCCTACTGGGTCTGGGCACCTCAGGGACACAGCTGCATGTCACCATCGCTTCTCATCGCCACTGCCCATCTTCCCCAACCATTTTCGTCCATATTCTCCTGTATATTTCCGTGAGGTGAGGGAGAGAAGGAAAGACTGCTTTCCTTTTCTCCATTCATGACTTTTATTTTATTTTCAAGTCCTTGTTTTATTCTTTTCCCCTTAATGAATGATGGTCAAGTCTTTTGTTGAAGTAAGATTGAAGAAGAATACGTGTTATGGTTAAATCTGCTCTTATGTGCCATTTTGCTTTATTGCTTATAAACACTTGCTTTAAAATGATTGCTTCCTTGTGTGTTTGTAATAAATCATTGTTTGTTGCTATTTCCAATCTGTCTCACTTATCTTTTCCTTAATTGATCCGATGCAGTGCACAAGTAAGGTTAGATGGGACGTTCTACCCCAATATTTTACTTTGTCAGCCAGCGCACACTCACTGTAATGCTTGGCAGTAATCCGAGTGTACGCTGAGGGCACTGACCCCGATTAGCCGGCCATCTCCAGGTAAGGTATCATGCAAAGTAGTGTAACCCTGCCTGAATTGGCCCTGCCAATCGGAGTTCGTGGTTGCTCAGCAACCTGCTGGTGTGTGGAGTTATCTTTGCCCGGTGGCATCAGAACCGGACGTTCGAGAGGGACCCAAATGCTTTCCCTTGTGGTAAGCCTCAAACCCCAGATCCACAGTATTATTACATGTTATACATTGCATCAACTGTTGCCTTCATTTACAGTAGGCCTATATCCATTGTTTCAGACCCAACAGATAAATAACCAAAAATAGCTTTCTTGTTGTTGTGCATGGTTGCATGCCATTTGTTGGAAGCAATGAACAACTTGATTGTATTCTTGTTTCATTGAGTTTTTCAGTACATGCATAATTAACCATATTCTTCGTATGTACAGCTACGTTGTGCTGTGCACATGAGACCAAGTTTCTGGCATCTGCACCTTGTTCCACAGCCTTTTGTTTGCATCTGCACTCTGTCAGTTCCTGACAGCTTGTTGCTATAGGTGGCAGAGCTGTCCAATGGCCATGCCATGTTCCATCTTGCTTGATCCATCCCCAGTTGGCAGGATTTGTGGTGTTGAGTTGTTTGACTGTTGCATGGCTCCAGACCCATCTGGCCTTGTAAGCAGCACGCTTCACATGCTGGGTTAATGCTGCCTGGGTCGGTGGGATTGATTCATATTGCCTTTGTTTTTGAGCGAATAGATCCAGCCTGACATCGTCAATGCTTGTAGCCACACTCAAACTTCTTCTGCAAACAAGTTTTCCAACTTCTGTAAAGCATCATCAACTGTTGATGGACATCACCTGAGTTTTGTGAATCCCCTCAAAATCTTATCTCGCACATTCCATGTTTTCCACGCTGATTTTTTTTTTACCTTTGCCGTGGAAGGCAGAAATGACATCACAACCACTGAATGCATGGAAGAATGGGATACCTGCGGCTCTTCTCGGTCCAATCTTGGAGACCACATCATGCACTGGAATCGATTGGGTCCTTGCTCGAATACCGCACACAATCCACATTTTCTCAAGGCCAACCTCCACCAGAGAATGGAAAACATATACCGTTATGACCACATCATCTGTATCATTCGCTTTGATCAGCAGTACCTTGCTTCCTTCTACAAATGAATGTCTTGCATGCATGAATATATGGGTGTCAGCTTCTTCGTGGGTGCATGGAGCTCAGTCTTCGAGGTTCACGGCTTGGTTGCTTTGGGCCACTTCTCCTTTTGTCACAATTACTGTGCGAGCTGTATTAACCTTAACTATTCTGTCTGCAAGGAAGTGGAATAGTACCGTCTTGTTGGTCTCGTCTTGGAGGAAGCTCCGTCAATTTGTTGGTGCTTCGTTGTTTGCTGTCACTCGTCTCCTCATGCCTTTTCCCCATCTGGATGGTGTCTGACTTCAAACTGGACTGCTGGCACACATCAAAAATTATGTCAATCCTATTGTACTTCCTGCATTATTATTCCAACTTGGGAAATATAACTTCTCTGGTATACTCATCAACTGTCTTTGAGGAATGTGGGGGCAGCATTTGAGGAAGATACTATTTGAGTTGTTTTAATATGAGGAGAACACTTCATGATGTTGATAAGATTGTTTATAAGACTTCATGTTGATCAGTGGCATTGTGATTAGAGAGTCTGCTCTGAGTCTGGTCGGTCTGTGGTTCGATTGTGACCCGAACTGAATCATATTAAAGACTTTAATAATGGTACATGCTGCTTCCTCGCTTGACTCTGCATTTCGTGGATAGAGCATGGACAAACCCTGTGATTCGGTATCCTATGGGTGTGGGAGGTGGTGAGATTTCTCCTTAAAATGCCCACTGACTGGAGAGAGGAAAACAACACCACCTGATGGTATTACCAGGGCTCTGGTCAATTGCTGTTTTAGCTGTGTTGCCTTCATAAATAAAACTTTGCACATGCATCAAGCAAAATATTCTTAAACAATTCTGGTTTCATTCCAACAGGTTTAAATTACTGTGTCTGCGCATCATTAAATGCTAAATGACAATAAAAATCTAAAAATCAAAACAATGCATTCTTGAATAAATGGTTTTGAATAAGGACACACATGAGCATACCAAGGCATTGTAAGGTATTGTAGTATGAAAATGGGGGTTCTTGGGCACTTGCTATTAATGTTGAAGTCAATGGGAAAATAAAAAATTATTTTACTTTTGGTCTCAAGAAAAAGGAATTAACATTTCTCCCTTCCCAATGGAACCACACACCCAGTCGCTTTTTATTCATGAATTTGGAAGGCAAATCTGACCGAAGGCAATCTCAGCGCATTCCAAAAAACCCGCAACAAGTGTGTGTCCACTCTCAGGAGCGCCAGAAAACAACATCTGTCCAACCTCAAGAATGAACTTTCAAACTTGTCTCCCTCCTCTAAAACTTGGTGGTGCCTTTTTAAGTCTGTCTCTGGAGTATGCTCCTCGTCCCTCTCGTCAAATGGCACCATAGCTGAATGCCTCAATTCTGTGTTTCCTTCCAAATCTCATGTCCCCAGTCCCTTACTCTTGGTACCCATCCTTCCATGTCATACCCAACTGCTTCTGGACACTGTGTCTTTTGCACCTGTGAATGTGGAGAAGGTTCTTTCAACCCTCAACTCTGACTCTGCTACTGGAATGGATGGCATCAGCTCACCGAAAAACCTATTCTGCTGCTCTTGCACATTCTTTCTCTGCCCCTTTCACCTTAGCATTTGCCTTAGGTTATCTTCCATCTGTTTGGAAAGCTGCCAACATCACTGCATTAAAATCAAGGTGCAAAAACTGATCTTAACTACAAACCTATCAGCTTACTTCCAATCATCAGCAAGGTCATGGGATCCATCATCGCAGGTGATATGAAATCCTTCCTTTCTCCAACAACCTCATCTCAGATCACCATTTGGTTTCAGACCAGGTCACTCCACCTTAGACATGCTGCTTCGACTCAACCAACAATGGATGGAGGCTCTCAATATCAGACATGAGATCAGGGCTGTCTCTCTGGAGATATCTCATGCTTTTGATAGTCTAACATTCTGCCATACTCTTCAGACTCTCTGACTGTGCAATCCAAGGTCGACTTCTTCTTTCCTTGAAGCCAATGTGTAGCCAACTATAAACGAAGTCCTTTCATCTCCTCTCCCTGTCAAGGCTGGAGTGTCCCAAGGCAGTGTTCTGGACTTAGGCCTATTCCTGATCTTCATCAATGATCTCTCTGACTCCCTGGAAGATCTGCTTTATCTATTTTCTGATGACTCCACCCTCTTCCGTGACATCCCTCATCCTTCAGATAGGCAGACTGCAGCCTCTTCTCTCTCTTCAGACATTTATAGAATCACAAGCTGGTCAAACACTTGGAATATGTCTTTCAATCCTGACAAATCACACACTCCTGCTAGCTCTCTCTGAAAGGACCATCTGACAAACCCTCTATCGACTTTCTTAACAATCATATTGAGGATGTTCATCATTCAAACTCCTGGGTCTCAACATCAGCCATGATCTTCCATGGGCAAACCACATTTCAAAGTTGGCCTCCAAAGCCAGTCGCAGACTGGGCATCCTTCATCATACTAAGTCCTTCCTTGACACACCTGAACTCCTATCCACCTACAAGACTTCCATCCACAGCTTGACGAAATACTGCTCTCCCCTCTGGGCTCGCTCCCCTGCCTCACATATTGTTCAACTTGATGCCATGGAAACGAAGGCCTTTAAGATTATTGGAATCTCTCGCAATGAAGCTGAGTCTATGGGCCGATCACTTCACCATTACAGACAGGTCGGTGGTCTTTCTGTCTTATATCACCTGCTTTCTGGTCTTGCACCCTCTAGGTTTCTGCAGAGCACACATGGTCCACCACCACCACCTTTCTGGTGAAATTACTTAAAGCTTGGATCACTGCTCAACTCCACTCATTTGTTCCTCTTTTTTTCTCATCTGCTGAACCAACTTCCACATCCTCTTCAATCTCATTCTTCCCTCAATGTCTTCGAGACATCTGTTCACCAGCATCTCAGATCATCCTCAAACAAAAACCATGACCCTCGTCAACGATGTGGTGCTTTAACCTCACCAAAATGGCAAAAAGCAATGCTTGAATGCATGACAAATGCAACTTCAAAAACTTGCCAAAAATCTCAAATCCACAGTTATCAAAATACTTGCTTGGTAAACGGTTGGGCTGAAGTTCAAATAAAATTAGTTGCTTACCCCTTGTTTAGAAACTTTCCAAAAGTGAGTTAGGGGCTTCTGATTTTTTTTCTTGAAAGCTATGTCTACCACGAGTCAAATGAGGTGCTACACATGATTGCAACAACTAATTTGAGCCCAGGGTATTTGTCTGGTCAAGGCGACTTTTTCACTTTAGGTTGACCAATGCGAAGTTATAGGTTAAAGGGGGAAAAAGAAGAAAAAAAAGAATGACTAACATTTTTGAACTCAGCCGACCCAAAAACCCATGTGAACTTTTGTAGGAAAATTTGTGACAGTTGAGCAACAGCTCTCGTTGAGTTGGTATGGAATGGCCAATATGGATTCTCTGTTCATACTGTCAAATGATTTTTCAAAAGCTATGGGAGTTAAAGAGTTGAATTCCATTTGTTGCTTTGTTCGATGATAATCTGTACCATGAAGATCTGGTATAGATTTCCTTAATCAGTTTATGTATTAATTACACGAGTTTCTGTTTCCAGACTACATTTATGCAATTCTGCATGAATGTTGTTCACTCCTGGTGCCTTTTCTGCTCTTCGGACTTTTGATGACATATTTCACCTCTGTCTGTGTAACAGGTCCTGTGTCAACAAATAATTCCCTCCAGTTGTTACTGCTACATCATATCTCTCTCTCTCTCTCTCTCTCTCTCTCTCGCTCTCTCGCTCTCTCGCTCTCTCGCTCTCTCGCTCTCTCGCTCTCTCGCTCTCTCGCTCTCTCGCTCTCTCACTCTCACTCTCACTCTCACTCTCACTCTCACTCTCACTCTCACTCTCACTCTCACTCTCACTCTCACTCTCACTCTCACTCTCACTCTCACTCTCACTCTCACTCTCACTCTCACTCTCACTCTCACTCTCACTCTCACTCTCACTCTCTCTCTGAAACTTCTTTAAAATGCTCTGCTCACCTTTCCAATTGAGCTTGTTCAGATGTTACAATGTTCCTCTATTTATCTTTCACTGGTTTATCATCTCCCTTCGTATCTGCTGTTAATTGTCGTGTAATCTTGTAGACTATTGCCATGTCTCCCTTTTCAACAGCTGTTTCTGCTTCTCCAGCCAGGTCAACAATATATTTCCTCTTATCCCTCTTTGGAGCGCTTTACTTCCTCCTTTCTTCTTGTACAATATTTTTGCAGTTCCTCTTTTTCACTGTGTGTTTTACATCCTTCTAATTGCCCCGTGCACACGAAGCGAAGAGTGTGGTTAAGCAATTTGTTCATGTCTGTCCATCTGATTAGTTTATGGCCTTGAATTTATGATCGAGGAACAACTTGTTAAAATAGAACATTATATTTTGAAAATGAATCGGAACATGAATAGGAAGACTGCAAGTTTGCCGTTTTACCACACTTTAGCTCTAAATTTCCATGACTGCACATGCGCAGAGAGTAGTGAGATAATATTTTACTCTGTCTGCCTGCCTGGCAGTCAAATGAAATTGAAAATAATTCCAAACAGGAACTTACTGTTTTTAAGGACGTTATACAGGACACAAACACTGGGAACTAATAACTAATGTAACGTGCTAGATGGGGTCATGTAATAGACACTGGTTAAACCCAGAATTAATATATATATATATATATATATATATATATATATATATATATATATATATATATATATATATATATATATATATATATAGATATAGATATATATATATATATATATATATATATATATATATATATATATATCCCTTTAAACCTTTATTTAAATTGAATTATATACTTGAACACCATAGAACACAAATCCCCTTCATAATACTTCGAAGAACCATGCTAAATATGGATATATAGCACGAGAGGGTGCAGTATTGGGGTGAAGAAGAGGCCACCGGTATGGCTACGTACAATGCTGGTTGACACTGCCTTGTATGGTGATCAATAAAGCCTTCGTTTCCTAACCTGTGACTCAACGCCATCTTATTATAGTGTATAAAGGTGGTATATAAGACTGCTTCAGTCATGCTAAACTTCTGGAGATTTTTAAACTATCTTTAAAATCAATATTTTATTAAAATTGAAACATACACTTGAACACTGGTGTGTTCTTTGAACTCGTGTTCTATGAACTGCCGAGTTTTTGTTTGTTTTTCTTCCTTTCTTCGATATGTTTCCATGTTTGTGGTGAGATCCCTGGTTTTTTTCTTGGATTGTTTTGGTCCAATCATCTTCTTCGCAGTGGAATGATATTTACTCAATCATTAATGATCTTACAGGCTTAATCTATGATATTGTTATGGCTGTGGAAATTCGCATTACACCATAAAGGGCCCGGAGGTGAGATATCTTGATAGGTGCATGTGTAGTTAGCCCTAACCCGTTGTCTAGAGGGTATTTATGTGATTCATCCGGGCTGCGACGCTTTGAGTCAGTCGTTTTTCTTTTTCTATCTTTTATATCAAACACACAACATTTCAACAACCATGCCATCCCCATCACAGCGCCAACCACACTGCAACCACGCCACCTGCACCATCTACGCTACCACATCTTCACCACTCGCCATTCAACAGGCTCCGTGCAGTTACGATCTCTGTGGAGGAGCAAACAAAAACCAACAAGGACGCTCGGTGGGCTTTTCCTGCCTGTTTTTCCCGTCTGACTTCCCCGTGCTTTGGAGTGGCGGAAGAGCGATGCAGGTCAAATGTCAGAGGTCATGTGAAGGTGGGGCCTCTTTTTGGGGGAATAATTCCCTGGCTCCGAGCCAAAAACGGACTCCCTCGGCCCCCGGACGGAGCGGGGTGGAGGGAAAGCGTGAGGGCACACCCCCTTTGAGAAGCTTCTCCAAGAAGCTCGAAGGGAGGCGGGGCCGAAAACGGGGTGGGGCGGAAGGGCGGAGTCCCACGCGACAAAATACGGACACGGGCGGGCGCAAAAAAAAAGCTCCCGGAGAGGCTCCCAAAAAGGTTTCCTAAAAGGCTCCCTCTCGTGCTTCTTCTTTCTCTTCATGTTGGTTGGTCATCAGGAAGAGGTCCTGCGCCCGCGCCTGTCACAAAGGCACGGACGAGAGACTCGGCAGCGCTCGTTGCGAGGTGGACCTGTGCGTCCGGACGGGGAGGGCCGGAGAGGGTTCGCCGGCCGTGAGCGAGGTCGGGGCCAGGCGCGACCACGCTGACTGTCGCGGGAGAGGGACTCACCAGAGACAAAAGGGAAGTCGCGACTTTCTTTCTTTCTTTTCTTTGGGGTTTTGGTGTGAATGTCCGTGGGTGGCGCCAGTCTGGCTAAAGTAGAACTGTTTAAGTGTTGCCGTGTGTACGCGTATTCGGGTGTAGCTCTGCATCGTTGCTTTTATTGTTCTGGTTACTATATGTGCATTTTGATTGTGTATTGCTGTAAATACGTGCCTTGCGTCCTTGTCTGTGTGTGCGTGTGAATAAAATGCTTGCTTGTTGAACTGTGCCCGCTCTGCTTCGTCTCTTTTCGTCCTTTATTGACTCTCCATCCTGCTTCACGTAAAAGGTTCGTAGTGGGCTTAATACGCCCGCTAATTAATCGGAACCGTTGAGGCCGACAACACCGCTCGGTTATCACTGTAGGACGGAACGGACCGCTTGAGCGGATCGTGTCCAGAGTCGGCCTGTGGCGTGGTACGATCGCCCGGTCGACCATCCGCGCAGGTACTTAGGTAGATTGAATTTGGCGAGCAACCCTATCCTGCGCGGGTGGGCAATTGGCACGATCGTGGCACTCCCACCTGTGACTAGCTCCCGGCGTTGTTCCGAGAGGGTCACGACTGAATTGTCCGTCCGGTGGGGGACGCGGTCGCGATTCGAGTGACGTGGCCATCCGCACGCCGGCAGGCGTGAATTCGCAACAATATCAAAGACAATCCCATTTTCTTATCCAATTCATCAAATATATTTTGTATCTCTTCATTGTATTGCTCCTGTAAATCATTATCCCACACTTTTTCTATGTCAAATATTTTCGATCTCTGTGGTGGTGCTCCTGCTTTTGTTCAGTTTGGGTTCGAGATATGCAGCCAGCAGTTGGTGATAACTGAACATATCAACCCCCCTCCCTACTCATACATCCATTAGGGATCTCCTCCACATCCCTCTGACTGTAAAGTGATCAATCCGGTTGTTTGTTCTCTATAGGGTGATGGCTATGCCTTGTGAATCATCTTGTGAGGGAATATGATCCCACCTCTACATCATCCATTTATTTTACAAAATTCTACCAGTCCTCTCCCTTTTTCATTCTGCACAACACCACCACGTTTCCCATTGTGCGCTCATGCCCTTTATTGTCCTCACTCACTTTTGCCTTCAGGTCCCCCATTATGCATAGCCAGAGGCGTCGAGAGCCAGCACGGGCTCTGAGGAAAACAACCTCGGCACCCCCACCCTCACCCCACCCCTACCCTTTCTCTCTTACATTTGTATTAAAAATTACAGGAGGAGAAGCTCAGGCCCCTCAACTGACACTGGGTCTGAGGGAGCGACCCCCCACCCCCCAACCACCCCTCCCTTTCGACACCCCTGTGCATAGCACGTCTGTTGAGATGTTTCATCTATAACCCATCTTCAATCTCTGGTAGAACCTGTCCTTTTGTTCTTTGGCTGGTGGCATCATTGGCTGGTGCATAGCACTAGTGTATTTATCATTTTGAATTGTTTAGAGAAGAATATTGCTTTGATGATTCTTTCAATGATAGGATGCCATTCCATTAGTGACTTATCTCCTCCTTTCTTCATCAAAAGGGCCACATCATCCCTGTATAGGTTATCTTCAAGACATGAATATGGGATTGTTTCTCCTTCCCCAAGTCTCATTTGTTCATGTGCCTCCTCTCTGATTTCACTTGGTCCCATGATGTCTGTCATAATTTCTCATCTCTCTTACCAATTGAGCAATTACCTATTTTTCTCTCAGTATCCTCACTTTCCAGATTCCAATATTGAACCTCTTTTTGTGTCAGAGAAATGCCTCTATCATGCCTCCACCTTTGAGTGGAGCCAGTCATTAAAGTCGTGTCTTGCTGAGGCCTTACAGCTGGCGATGATTGGTCATGATTTCTTGTTGAGGTTTCTGTGATGAGGCTTTTTTTGTGGGAATGGGTTATCAGCCCAGAGCCCAACCCTCCTCCTTTCTCACCTAGGGCTTGGGACCCAGCAACGGTAGAGTTCTAAGATACTTTTATCAATAATTAACTAATTGTTTAAAGGTAAAATTCATAAAATCATGACAACTTTCAGTTAAAAAAAACATAAAACAATTAAACAAAATTACTTTAAAAAATCCCACTTTCCAAACCATTTAATCCAAGGGTAATATTTTATTTTAAATCAAATTACTCAGTATTAATGTCTTTAATAATATAACCAAGTAAAACCAAACAAAATAATGGAGAAAATTACAACTCTGGTATTTAAACGGAAAACATAACAAATGTGGAAAATACCAAATAAATCTTATCGAAGAAGTAACCAAATTAAAGGTACTGTATGTTTCAGCCTACAAGTCGATGTGGAGTACAAGTCGAAATGGCTAATTTCCACATTTTGTTTCCTTCATTAATAGATAAGTAAATTTTGAGTTTAAGATGTAGTTAACAAAACTGTCATTCAGTTAAGACAATAGAGGTGTTAATTCCTCCCTGACACTCACAATGCATCACTGCCTGTGGTACTTCTTTAAAACAATTAAGCGTATTTCATATCTAAAACAAGCTACATAATCATTATTAGCGCAGACTTCTATCACATTACCTTTTGTCCAAGTTCACTACTCCCTAATAAACATGAACACCTGACGCTTATTGTAATACAAGCACCCAATGTTTGTCCACCTATCTTTGCAGCCACGATCAGCATTCTTGGTTCGCTTGGTAGTCCACAATGTATCCTTCGCTTTATGCCAGTCCAGATCACATTGCTCACCCAATCGGCAAACATTCCGGACAATGACTTCTGCACAGTACAGTGCACAACATTTTTAAGTTTAAAATTTTCTGTACACTTTTCTTCTCAACACAATATTTGTCTTCGAATAAATACTGTATTTGTATTTCCCTGGTATTCTGATTGCACCATGTTGCAGCAACTCATTGATGACCTCTGCTCTGGATTCGCCATGTAGCCTGTTTGATAGCTTGATCAGAGATTTCTCCATTCCAGATTCGCCGAGTGACACCCAAAAGTGTGATCATGGGCGCCATATCACTCCTGGCTTACCTCCTCTTTTCCTTTCCAGGCCACAAATTATTCAAGCAGTTAGTCTGAGACACGAACACACACCTAAGGCACACATCCAAGACATCAATACACAAGACCCTCCTTCTAACCCACCTCTCCCATTCCAACAAGCCATCTCAGCACTACATTTTGGTGAGTGTGCCTGTAACTTCACTTAAATATCCATCTGTGTATTTAATTTGTGTTCTTTATTGATTTGTTTAATATTTGTCTGGAATATGTAATTGAGTGAGGTGAAAGTTATGTTTAGGTGACCAAAAATGTGCCCTGGGAACACATCCTCACATTATAACACTACATCCAAGGGAATATCTTGTCTGCTTAATGTCACACGTTCTCGGAATGTATCCACAACGTTCATGGAAACTTGCTTTATTGTGATTTAAATTAATAATTATACCAATTTATTTCAGAAAATATCATACTTTGCAAAAAAAATTTCATTAATGCAATAGATAAGTCTATTCTGAGTCTTAAACCATAGATAAGTCTATTCTGAGTACAAGTCTTGGCCCAGAAATTAATGAATTAAAGCCTCAATATCATTATTGAAGCCTAACTTGGACATGCTGCTTCTATTTTCCCAACAATGGATGGAGGCCCTCAACATCAGACATGAGATCAGGGCCATCTCTCTGGACATATCTTGAGCTTTCGATACAGTCTGACATTCTGCCATACTCTTCAGACTCTCTGCCTACGCAATCCAAGGTCGACTTGCTCTCCAAACTGTTTGCTTGCATGTCGTTCGATATGAAGTTAGTCTTAAAAAAATTTGATGCAGGCATAATGTAAAGTTTTTCCTGAATTTTAGTATACAAGATCAATGTGTCTTTCATCGTTTTTATAGTCATTTGTAATCTATATTAAAAAGGAGGAGTGTCTGTCCGTCCGTCCATCCGACTCTGAACTACTCCCTCAGTTTTGGGGTTAGCCCCGCCAAACCTTCTGTGGAACATTTTGGGATCCCAACGGATGTTGTAAGATGGGTGGGAGGTTTCATAAATACCTCAATGCAATTATGATTTTGACTTTCGATCCATACGAAGCTGCTCCCGATTCAGATATAATGGCAAAATGGTGTTTACTGTCTATTTGTTTACTTCACAAGTGTGTGTAACATTGCATATTGCTATATTAATGGTATACAGTAGTATTAATTTGTGATTGGAATGAAAATATAGAGAGGTTGAGTTTAAAACAGAATGATAAAATTATGTGAGGGTTTCCACCTATGACATTCCTGGATTCGGCATTTGTAGTGTTGCCATTCTTTGCCCAAGTCCTTCATGAACCAGCTATTCAGCGGCTATCCAGACCCTCCCGTGTATATCACGGGTACCTCGCTAGTGTTTAATAATTGAACTTTTTTGTATCCATTAGTCCATGTACATTAATAGATAGACTGCTCATTTTCTCAAATTTGGGGATATCCTCTAACTTCATTGGAAATTCTAATCCTTGGAACATTTAGTGTGCAGTATTCTCAAATATTTTATAATGATATATTATTTCAGGGTTCCATTGTGGAGGATTTAGGTGAGCAAGATGTAGTTAGGGAGAGGAAACTTGTATTATATTTATTTTGAACATTAACAGCTGCTTTTTCAAGTTTTATCTCTTGGCAAATCAATATAGGAAGAACTTTAAAGAGGGTCTGATTTCAACATGTGAAAATAAAGAGAAATTGTTTTTTTTTTATCAACCTTAAATCCATTTCCTTATATGTTATCATCAGCATCACTTTCAAATCTTTCTAATTCTTCACAAATATTACAATCTAAGAAATCTTGAAATGAGGCAATGAAAGGAGGTTTTATTCTCACATAAAATCTTTATTCTTTCCTCTCATTTTCTTCATTATTTTATTTTGGCATTAAAATTTTTTACCCCATGTAAGCCTTAAAAGTATTTAATTCCCTCAGGCTGTTCTTCGCGTTTCAACAAATGAATTACCCTAACAATTGCAGAAGCTATTGATTTTCATTCTGCTTCTTTACACTGAAAAGTTTTTCTTTTTATATGACCTTCAAATACTCCATCAGTGTCTTCAACCATAAAATCTAATTTATTTTTAGAAGCCATCTTATTGTGAAAAGTTTTGATATTTTTTTTATCATCATTTGTTTTTTGGTATGCTTTGAGCAAGTATAACATTATTGAAATTCTGAGGGTGGTAATTTTCCTGAGTTTTGTTTGTGTCTGTATGATTGAAGGTGTTTTCCATAATTATGTTACTTCAGTCCTTTGAGCAACACATAACAATCTTGTTTTTATTGGTCTACTGGTTGGATTTGTTAAAAAAAAAAATTGAATATGTTTACTGGACAGACCCACTTTGTCAATGAGAAAAACGAAATCTATACACAGTAAACCCTTAAATATTTCGGTTTTGACCAATTGTGGACAAGTTATTTGCATACTGATTTAGTTATCGCAGGGCTCAATTTTGAGTTGAGTTTTGATGGTTATCTCCTCCACAAGCCTTTTGTTGTTTCTCACACACTGTCAATCATGACACAGAAGTGTAAAAAGATGGGCAAAAGCGATTATTTATTCCATTTATTTGCTGGTTTACGAAACTGCAGAACAATTGATAAAAGAAACACATCGACAGATTAAAAAAAGAAACAATTTAAGAGATTAATAATGGAGGAATGGTGGGGGCTTTAGACACATTGCAGAAGACAGGAACCACATTTAATTTGCTGTAACTCAGTTGGAGAGTTCATCATAAGCTAATTTATATTTAATTTGGATGTTTATTTTAATTGTGATGTGTTTATTTTTGGCTGCCACCCACCTTCCTCTATATTTTTCGAAGCCCAGGAAGCTAACCCCTTTTCCCCGAAGGCTCTTGATTTTAACTATTGCAGTTTTGAATATCGCAGATTTTTCCACAGGAACATAAACCCCGCAATATTTAAGGTATTACTATATCTAGTGTATAAAGCTCTTCCTAAACACTCACTCACTCACTCACTCACTGATTGACTGACTGATATTAAAGATCAGTACCTCTCGGGTGACGTAGAAATTTGAACTTTTACGCACGGATGGACATTGAAGCCGGTACACCAGGAAAAATCACAGAATCGTCGGACAACATCCATAAATAAAAATATAAATAAATGAAAAAAATGTAGGTGAGTGACCCAAGACAATGGAGAAGCACGGTAATTTTGTGTGCCAACGGACATCAAAGCCGATACACCAGGAAAAATCATAGAACCATTCGAAAGCATCCATAAATGAAAATATATAAATGAAAATAAATAAATGAAAAATCAAATGTCGGTGTGCAGCCCAAGACAGTGGTGAAGCATGGCTCATATGCTTACACAATTGGGGAGTAGTGTTTACTTGGACTTTGTTTTATTTATTGCTTGGCTGTGCTGTGTAGCCTAATGATGTATTGCCCAACTGCATCAATTTAATGTCAGAGATACAAGGAACAGTCAATAAGTCACCTTTAAATATTTTTTCACAAATTGTTTATTGCATGTATGTGTGTAACAACTGTTATTTTTCAACATAATCTCCATTGCATTCAATGCATTTTTTCCAGTGCTTTACTAAGGCCTGGATTCCTCTCGAAAAAAACATCTTATGGCTGCTTGTGTAGGCATTCGTGCACCGCCTCTTGGACCTCTTTGTCGGATGGGAAAGTGGTTCCACCAAGCGCCTCTTTACGTGGCCCAAAGATGTGGTAATTCGAAGGGGTGAGGTCTGGAGAGTAGGGTGGATGAAGAAGACACTCAAAATGCATGTCCTCGATTGTTGCAGCTGGAGCACAGGCAGTATGGGGCTGAGCATTGTTATGTTGCAGCAAAACACTGGTATTGAGTAGTCCACGTCGTTTTTATCCGATTGCTGGTGTCAGATTATTTTCAAGGAGGTCACAGTATGATGCATTGGTGACGATGGTCCCTCTGGACATGTAATGCTCAACAAGTGGGCCTTGGCTATCTCAGAAGAGCATCAGCATCACTTTTCCAGCAGATGGCTGTGTGCAGAATTTTTTCGGCTTTGGTGAAGTTGAATGGCGCCACTCTTTGTTTGCCCTCTTCATTTCTGGCTGAATGTAGTGAACCCAGCTTTCATCCCCAGTCACTACACACTGTAAGAAAGCATCGCGTTCTGTTTCATAATGACCCAGAAGTTCTTCACATGCATCCACTCGCCGTTCTTTCAGTTCAGGTGTTAGTTGTTTTGGCAACCACCTTGCAGACACTTTGCAGAACCCCAGGACATTGTGAATGATATGGTGTGCTGAACCATGGCTACTGTTCAATTCGGAGACCACTTCATCCAGTGTAATGTGACGGTTTTCCTGTAGCACATGCTCAGCTCCTGCAACCATTTCTCATGTGTCGGATGTGTGAGATTGGCCCGAGCGAGCAACATCTGCTGCACTGAAAACTCCACTTCTAAACCTCCTGTCCCAATCATACACCTGCTGCAGCAATAAACATGTATCACCATATTGCATTTTCATTCGGCGATGGATTTCACTGGGATTTACACCCTCGTTTCCCAAGAAACAGATGACAGAACGTTGCTCCTCCCTGATACGTGCTTCGAAGGGAGCCACCATCTTGGAACTGCTCTACTGACATCATACGCTCAACGTTGCCAGATATAAATAGACAAACATGACTCTGACCCATAGATATAACATGTCGTCTAAAATTAAACACATTACATTCTCGAAATTATATCGCCATTTTAAGGTTACATGCCTGCCACCCCCAAAGGGCATCCAGCAGTTCATGTAAGGCAAAGTCAAAAGCTCTTACCAAGCAGAACATAAACAATGTGTAAGCATACCCTGCTAGTATGTGTATATGTGTATATATATATATATATATATATATATATATATATATATATATATATATATATATATATATATATATATATATATATATTGTTACGGTTCTAGGAACTCTATGCATACAAACATACAGTTGTCCCGAAGTCAGTTATTCCGTTATTTATATGTGGTGATAGAACCCTACCTTGTGTGTAGTGGGAAGACACTGGGGTGCGTTGCGATGTTTTTTTAGTTAGATTAATAAATCATTATATCCCATCCATGACGACCCAATGTACCCTCTACCTGCTCGCACCTTCATCTCGCTTGCTACTCTCGCATGGGCTGAACAAGCGCGTGTTTGCCTACTTGCCTAACCGGTGACTCGCTGTCCGAGGCAGAATATTTGTGTAGTACCTTTTTGGCGAGTCCGGAAGGGCGGAGTGGGCGGGCTTCCCGGTATGGCTGAAACCCTTCCAAGAAAGGGCGGCCCCATGGAAGCCCCTTCAAATCATGGTGAACAGTGACGTCAGCTTCACCAAGGCCCCTCCCCGCTGAGGGAGATCTAAAAATTACGACACCATTCATTCAGAGTGGTCTGGTGAGCTGGAAAGTGAGTCGTCTTGAGAGTGAGCTGGAAAGTGAGTCATCTTGAGTTGAGCGTTGGAGTGAGACAATTCGTCGGCTGATAGCGAAAGAAAGGAGGAAGGTCGTGGAGTGGTTGCACTCTTTGGGGGTCGCTCATTTCGAGTGTGAGAGAGCTGGGAAGACCTCGACCCGACCTTAACCGGGTCTCTCGTAGAGTCCTGTCTGCAGCCCTGATCCCCGCCTCGGAGTCCGCTCTACTCGACCCGGGCTCCTTCGCAGACACGGTCTCCACGCGTGTGGCCGTGGACCGAGCGAGCACGACCATTGTGACTGGTGCTGCACCACAGAGCATCCCTTCCCTCCAACGTTCAGGTACCCAAAATAACTGCGATCTCAGCTCACCTACCTCTCTGGCTGCAAAAGGTCCTTGGCCATACATCTGGGTTTATTTTCATCTGAGAGTGTGTCTCAGTGTGTGGCGCCATCTTCAAGTAGAATTGCATAAGTGTTTTTATTTGATCATTGTAAATATTGCCTGTATTATTCTCGCGACAAGTCTGTTCTTTGTCTCCCTTGTAAGTTGCTGTAAAATTGTCGCACTACATCTTTCTCTCATCTTCCCCTGCATAACATTCCCAATAAACCTGTTTCTTGTGCCACATATTTTTCCTCGCTTTATTGTAAATAAATAATTGTAGAAATGTTCCCAGTTCATTTTTGTCTTTTCCACCATTGGTCCAGCCTGGTCTTTATTCCCGATATTCTGTTCATTCCAGCCGGTACGTCGTTGGTAGTTCCGCTCGGCTGCATCCGATCCGGAAAGGTGGTTGGTAGAGTTGATAGTTGGTAGAGTGATCTGGATCGGGCAAGGTGTATCGTGGGTGTGGTTCCCCGGTAGTCAAAACTGCTTGGTTAATTAGGTAAATTGGTTCTAGACAAAAAGACCCAACACCATGCGGTTGAAATATTGGCGTCCATGGTCGGTTAAGCGACCAGCCGCCTCACGGAATTATCCGTGCCAGTTTGGTGTCAGGAGTTCGGATCTCGAACCCCTCCGCCTCCATAGAGAAATTTACAGGATTAGGACCAGGGGTATGCTTGGCAACCCCCCTCCTTCCTTTCCGAAAATTAAGAAAATTTCCCTTTCCCTCAGAAATTAAGAGCATCAGTAAAATTTTACTTAATTCTCTGTACGGACCATGGCGGACAAAGACGAGCTGGTACAGGTGGGTTCTGAAACATTTTTAGAGGAATCCTTGGCTCAGGACATAGCAATCCCCATGGGATCCACACCCGATCGCAGAGGATCGGCTTCATCAGGGCAACCGACAAGGCGGCAGTTTATGGAGATAATGGAGACGTTAACACGAGTGGATGAAGATATGCAAACACTGAGGAGTGATATGCAAAACATGGGTCGGAATTTTACAAATGGGATCGGGACTGAACGTGGGGAAATGGCCGAATCGAGGGGGAGTGTGGAGGACCGCGATGAGACGGGCAAGGTCGAGGTGACGAGTGACGTCACGATAATTAAGGGAGAAACCTGTAAACTCGGACAGGGGATGACGGAAATAATAAAATAGATGCAGGAATTAGAAGAGGTGGATGAATTGTACGAAATTAAAGAGGAGCTCACACACATAGAAGTGGTAGGGGACATTGGGGTTGAGCTTGTGGAATGTATTGGGACCCAGTGCGAAGGTCGGATTAACCTCCACAGGAACAAAGGGACACGATATGCCCCCTTGAGGCAGACCGTGACGAGGTGAGTCCGGTAAGACCGTACGAGGTGGAGCCGTTGCATGATGCGAAAGGGTACATGCCGAGCTTTGGGGGGGATAGAAACCCCGGGATATTTTGGGCTAACACGAGCCCCCAGTGTGATTGTCCAGGAGTTTGTGCAGACTGCGAGTAACATAGCATGTGTGAGTGCCCGTGAGGAAATGGGTCATGGACCGACCCAGACGGGAGTCGTGGGTCACGTAACGGACGGGGTTATTTCGGAAACCGAGCCGGCTCCGCGGGACGCCGCGTTCGAGATCCGTTCCGTATTTTGCGAACGGCCCAAGCACGTGTGTTTGCGTGATCGGCAGCCGCCGTTAAAACGCTCGGCGTCCGGTTCAAGACGAGAGCGCGGAGGGTAAAATGGAGGCGAATTGGGTCGAGTGAATTTGAAAAGCACGAGTCCCCATGTGAGCACGTGTGTGGGGCTCGATGTACTCCTCACTGCGAGTGCTGTGCGCGGAGCCTGTCCCGGGGATGACACTCCTGGGCCTGCCACTCCCGGGCCCGCCTGCGTTGCAAGCCTCATGGAGCGGTCCGTGTTCGAGTGACGTCATCGGCAGGAATCGCGCAGCACGAATACCAGGTGAGTCGCGCACGGTGACCCACATGGTGGATGGCTCGAAAGCGAGTGCTTGGTGCGATTTATGAGGCGATGTTAAGACCTTATGTATCGGCCAAACGAAGGGGACGAGCTTGCTGCAAACCGCCGCCCTGGAGCCGCAAGGCTCGTCGAGTCTTGCCACGAGTCCACGCGGCCCGGCCAGGATGTAGCGAACATCCTCGTCGGGGGCAAAGGAGAATTAGTTAGGGAAGGGTTTAGCATTAGTTAGACCGGCCTCATGGGGCATTATGAGTAGTCCTCCATGGGGCCTGGTAACTCGAGTTAGGGGAATTTTAGTTTAGAATTTAGAATGGATTGGAGACATGGACAGACACGGAACGTGTCGTGGGGACGGAGCTCAGCGGTAGAATTAAATGGAACGTACATTAGGATAAGGGATGACGGGGAGCATGAGCTTAGTAAGGGGAACGTAGTTAGTGTCAGTGTTGTTATGAAAATAAAACCGAGTGAATTTTTTTTTTTTTTAATATAAAGAGAAAGAAACATGATGAATGAACGTGGGTCAGCGGGCCCGAGTGTGAATAGAGTGAATGTGGAATGCACGGTGCGAACGAATGATTGGGGGGGAGGAGTGAATTCCACCCAAGGGAACTCGGGGTTAGTGTAATGTTAGTGGGTTAGTTAGGCCTAAGTCACATTTGCTCTACGGCGAGGATACGGCGGCCGTACGCCCTCTGAATTGACAGAAACGTGCGGCGGCCGCAGAGTTTCTCAGGTGGCCTCAGGGTGGCCCTATGCCGTTTGGCTATATTTTACAGGCCGTAGGGTCGCCGTGGAATTATAACGCGGAGTTTTAACTTTTTTCATTTCTACGTTCGCCGTAGCAATTCGACAAGCCGAAAAAAAAAAAACTGGTAAAAAAAAAAAAAATTAACCCATTCGTTACCGTCCGTCGCCGCACGTTTGGCTTAGGGCCCCCCTGCGGTCGCCTTGCGGTCGCTTGCGGCCTCCTTGCGTCTGCCTTGAAAATTCTATGGCCGCTGCAGGAACGCCCTAAGGTCACCTTGCGACATCAAATCAAAGACCGTACGGCAACCCCACGTTTTCGGTCTCCACAATTTATAAATATGCCATGCAGCTCCCCGAAAAATAAAAACATATGTGACTGCTACATTGTGCGACCGTGGAAATACTGCGGCCGTCGTATAATTGCTAATGGCCGTAGCTTTTGGAGAACCCACGCCCGCCGTGGCAAATGTGACTTCGGCCTAAATACGCCGTGCGGCTCCCTGAAAAATAAAATAAAAACATATGTGAATGCTACATTGTGTGACCGTGGAAATACTGCGGCCGCCGTATAATTGCTAGTGGCCGTAGATTTTGGAGACCCCACGGCCGCCGTGGCAAATGTGACCTAGGCCTTAAATTAATCAAAACGGATGTCGGTTTGTTGGTGTCGAACGAAGGCACGAAACCTTTTGAAGGGTGCGGGAGTCTATTGACCGGCTGGGAGCGTGGCTGTTGAAATGTGCGTACTGAGTAGAGGGCACCCTGGGCACTGAAGTAGTCGGCCAGAGTAGGCCATGGCTCCAAGGGACCGAGTTAGTGTAATGGGCACGGGTAGTCCACGGAAACGGTACTCGGGAACCAAAATGCCATGTGGGCATCGACGGGGACACTGCCAGGCTGGGCATTCCCCACGTTCATAAGGAGTAGGTAGGCTCGGAGACAGCCTCAGCGACCCGGGGGTGCCGAATTTCGAGTTCGGCAGATGGGTATCCCTGCCAATGGAGCCATGCTGCCCAGCCACAAAATTGTGCAAGGGCATGAGAGAAAATTTGCGGGCCAGGCCTAAATTAATAATGAACACCAACACAGGTGACGGGAATCATGGTTGCTGGAACCGATAGTTTAAAGAGATAGGCATGTTGAAAAACCCTGGGGATAGATTAACGTTTAATAAATGCTAGGATAGATAGGAAATGTGTACCCCTTCGCACCATCCATCCCTTCACTGTTTGTAGGCTGCTGGACTCACCTTGAAAATGCTGAAATCTGTGGGAGTTATTCTGAGGCTGCATTGGGCCTTGAGACAGATTCACTAGTCTCTTCCTCAATCCCCTAAAAAGGAATCTTAGGGATTGGGAGTAGATAGTTTGGACAGGTTAGCCTAACAAAGATGATAAGGGGGTTAGGGACACACGTAATTATAAAATTATATAAAATAATAAAAATAAAAAGTCTAAATTTTGTTGTTGTTGTAAGCTAATGGGGGTGGGTATGGACAAGGACGGGCATAGGCAATAGATTGGGGGAGACCGTAGGGTAGCTCCGAGCCCCTCTTCGGACCGGCCAACGCCACCACACTCCCTCCACAATCTCATGAGACCACACTGAGGCCGACCAGCTTCATATGCCGACCTGTTGCATCGCACGTTACCTGGTCTGCATTTGTCATGCCTTTTTGATGCCTTTGCCTTGACTCCATACCTGCCAATGCCTTTGTTTGCATCCCATGTCATTCAACCTCACCATGTGCTCCAGGACCATCTCTGAAAGTGTTTTGCAAAGACTGCCTGCCCTGCAGGCAGCCGCATTACCGGGGACTGCACTGAGCAGCCCGGATGTCTCCTTGTTACATAAAGGCCAGTTCAAATGGCCTGTGAAACGGCGTATGGCCTGCCGTGTTAGGGTGAGATGCCTCCAGCAGCCAGGAACGAAATGAAATAATAAAAAAGTAAAAAAAAAAAAATTCAGCGACAAACAAGGGACCATTGAAGGCCCTGAAGGCGCCCGATCGTCGATTCCCTGCTGTGCACTCATCCACGAATGTTGCCTTTATTGTGTTCTCTCCTCAAGTCACAGGTCCTGAGCCATGGGTAGTGTAAATTAGAATTGTTTTATTGTAGTGTAAATATATGTAAATTAGTTTATATATGTAAATTAGTGTAAATTAGAATAAATAATATTTCTAAATATTAGAAATGTATAGTCCTAACCCACCTGTTGTTTGTTTAGTGTAGTTAAGTTGTCTGAATGAGTCTGTTAGTTTAGTTACGCAACGCACTTGGTTATTTATTTTTGGGACATGTATTCAAATGTCACACTCAGGGATCCGTAGGTAAAACGTACTAAGGAAAACCTACACCTGCATGTCACACGGATGTTAAATGACTCTGGTCAAGTCTAGCAAAAGGGAGGGGGGTAGTGTTACGGTTCTCGGAACCGTATGCATACAAACATACAGTTGTCCCGAAGTCAGTTATTCCGTTAAGTATATCTGTTGATAGAACCCTACCTTGTAGTGGGAAGACAGTGGGGTGCATTGTGATGTTTTAAAAATTAAATTAATAAATCATTATATCCCATCCACGACGACCCATGGTACCCTCTGTCTACTCGCACCTTCATCTCGCTTGCTACTCTCGCATGGGCTGAACAAGCGCATGTTCGCCTAACCGGTGACTCGCTGTCCGAGGCAGAATCTTTGTGTAGTACCTTTTTGGCGAGTACGGACACACGGAGTGGGTGGGCTTCCTGGTATGGCCGAAACCCTGCCCAGAGAGGGCGGCCCCATGGAAGCCCCGTCCAATCACGGAGAACAGTGACTTCGACTTCACCAAGGCCCCTCCTCGCTGAGGGAGATCTATAAATTACGACACCATTCATTCAGAGTGGTCTGGTGAGCTGGAAAGTGAGTCGTCCTGTGAGTGAGCTGGAAAGTGAGTCGTCTTGAGTGGAGCGTTGGAGTGAGACAGTTCGGTGGCTGATAGGGAAAAAAAATGAGGAAGGTCGTGGAGTGGTTGCGCTCTTTGGGGGTCGCTCGTTTCGAGTGTGAGAGCTGGGAAGACCTCGACCCAACCTTGACCGGGTCTCTCATAGGGTCCTGTCTGCAGCCCTGATACCCGCCTCAGACTCCGCTCTACTCGACCCAGGCTCCTTCGCAGACACGGTCTCCATGCGTGCGGCCTTGGACCGAGCCGCACGAACATTGACTGGTGCCGGACCACGGAGCATCCATTCCCTCCAATGTTCAGGTAACCGAAAGAACTGCGATCTCAGCTCACCTACCTCTCTGGCTGCAAAAGGTCCTTGGCCATACATCTGGGTTTATTCTCGTCTGAGAGTGCGTCTGAGTGTGTGGTGCCATCTTTAAATAGAATTGCATAAGTGTTTTTGTTTGATCATTGCAAATCTTCCCTGTTTTATTCTCATGACAAGTCTGTTTTGTGTCTCCAATGTAAGTTGCTGTAAAATTGTCGCACTACATCTTTCTCTCATCTTCCCCTGCATAATAACATTCCCAATAAACCTGTTTCTTGTGCCACATATTTTTCCTCGCTTTATTATAAATAAATTATTGTAGAAATGTTCCCAGTTCGTTTTTGTCTTTTCCACGATTGGTCCAGCATGGTTCGGATCTGAGTTCCAGCCAGGTCTTTATTCCCGATATTCTTTTCATTCTAGCCTGTACGTCCTTGGTAGTTCCGCTCGGCTGCATCCGATCTTGAAAGGTGGTTGGTAGAGTGATCCGGATCGAGCAAGGCGTATCGAGGGCATGGTTCCCTGGTAGTCGAAACTGTGTGGTTAATTAGGTAAATTGGTTCTAAACAAAAAGACCCGACGCCATGTGGTTGAAATATTGGTGTCCACGGTTGGTTAAGCGACCCGCCGGCTCACGGAATTATCCGTGAGCGACGACCTACAATTCCGGGAGTCTGGTCGGAGACGACCTAACTTCCCCCACCTCGTGGTCGTTCTCGCCACCGGACCCTGGCCCGCAACTATATATATATATATATATATATATATATATATATATATATATATATATATATATATATATATATATATATATATATATATATATATATATATATATATATATATATATATATATATATATATACACACACATACATATCAGTGACCCTTGTATAACGTTTTTTTCATGACAGCATGGATTTAATTCAACAACAACAACCACGCTACATCAATCTGAGTAAGGCGTTCACTCGCAGCCAACACTTTTGTCATGCTTCGTCATTCTGAGTGTGTCGTTCATGCTCCATCATCCTGAGCGACTCGGTCGCGTTCCGTCATTCTGAGCGAGTCGTTCACTCACAGCGGCCAAAACTATGGCTGCAAATCGTGTAACAAATGGCATTGGAGATAATGACCATGTGAAAAAGAAATCAAGAAAGTCTCATTCATTGCAAGGAAAATTAAATGTTTTAGATCAGTTTCATAGAGGTGAGTGCAGTATTGATATCCAAAGAGAGATGGGTCTTCGTGATTCTACAGTGAGAACCATTCATGACAATCGTGATAAAATCCACAAGGGTGCTCAGACAACAATGAATCTCAGTGTTAGCAGAACTGCAAGATCTCGGCCTGATGATATTGAGAAGATGCTGACCACGTTGAAAGAGCATCAGAACCAACAGAACATACCCTTGTCTGGAATAGTCAATAAAGAGAAGGCGAGGAGTTTGTATGGTGATCTCACCAAAGATACCAATGATCCAGTGACTTTTGCTGCCAGTCATGGGTGGTTCAAGCATTTCAAGAGTTGCCATGCATTCCACAATGTCAAGTCGACTGGGGAAGCTGTTGCTGCAGGTCATGCTGCTGCCAAAATACTTCCAGCTGTATTCAAATCGGTGATTGCGGATAGATATTACATACCAAGCCAAATGTTTAACCTCAATGAAACTGGACTTTAATGGAAACACATGCCCAGCCACACTTCACCTCCATCAACTCTGGTCTGAGGCAGTGATTGAGTTCAGAGGTTTCACAGAGGATGAAGTCAGCAAAGTAAGTCAATAGATTGTGGACATGGCCTTGCAAGTGGGATTTGAGGAGGTTGACAAAGATGATATTGAGGATTTGCTTCTCTCACACAGGGAGGAGCTGAACAATGAAGATCTCCTGGCTCTGGAGGAACTACACATCACAATCAAGTCCTGAGGAGGTTGTGCCTGTAAAAACCCTCATGACGAAGGTCATGGCTAAAGGCTTCAAATTGGTCGATGAAGCCATGCCCATCTTTGATTAATGTGATCCTGACTGCATGAGAAGTTCCAAGGTGCAGAGGGAGATGGAGAATGTCCTGAAATGTTACAAGGAGGTCGACAAACATAAAATGATGGTTGCCACTCAAGTCTCCATTGTGAAGTTCTTCAAAAAACTCCCAAGCTAATCCCTTCAAAGGTTTTAATGTTCCCCGTTTGGAACATCACCCAGGTTTTTACATCTTAAATATTGTCCCGAAACAGGTTTTTGTGAGTGTTTTTACATCTGAAATATTGTGGGCCGGAGGCCAGTGGGACTTACCTTGCAACACCCCCCCCCCCCCCCTTTGCGACAATTTTTCACTGATACCACAGTGTTCATATATATCCCAAGTATCAGAAAAATATGTTCCCAGAAAAATAACTCATTTGCACTCTGCTTTATTAAGCTGTTTACATGGCAATCAATCAAAAATAGACTAATCTCACAAAGATCGGCAAAATGTCAATATCTCTGTCAAATATAAACATAAAATCACAAAATTGCTGTCAAATGAAAGCTTATACATTTACGTATTAAAATATGTTTTGTTTATGCCAATTAGCTCATCTTCATATTAATTGATTAATTAAATTTGATTTGGAGACAATAATTCCCACAAAAATTCAAGAATTTCCATTTTCTTTCCTTGCAATTACCACACATGTCAGTTGCCAGATACAAGCCAGGTTGGTGAATTTTTTTTTGTAATTTTTGAATTTTTTAAGGAGGTTAATTAGCATAAAATACAAAGCACAACGAATCATTTGAAAATCATGTTGAAACTAATTACCTGGGCCTGATATAATACATAACTGTGACTAATGATGGTTGTGGTGTTTAAACGACACATAACTTTTTTTGTTTGTGTAAAAGTAGTGAAAATAGTTGTAAATGCATTGATATGCTAATTAGGTTCTGCCATTTTGGAAATTTACATTTTGTAAATACCTCACCTTCCAGTACATGGACATTTGTAAATGAGGAGTCTACACCTATGTTTGGAGGGTCAATGAATAAAGTGAACAGATTTCCTTTGTTGTCAGAGATGTTGAATAGTCTTTATTGATGATATGTTAATTATAATCCCCGATCACCAGTAAGGGGGATGATGTTGTTATCGCTTTTTTACATGCATGTCTGTGTGTTGTCACTTTTCGCTTCCGTCGATGTAAATGTGAGGTTGTATGGCTCTATAGCCTGGAGGTGTAGGTATGCATGCTCTAATATCATAATCTACAGCTTGACATTGCTCCTTCTAGTTGTGATTGTATAATTCTTATTGTCATATACAACAATACATTGAATAACCAATTTGATTTGTTTCTTGCAGACATAGTGCGTTGATGGCCAAATTTGTTGCACGGAGATGAAACCTCAGAAGAGAAAGCAGGAACAGACTGATGTCAGTCCAAAAAGAGACAGATATGTATCCTGCATTGTGAAGGAGCAAAGACTGATGGATTCACCTCTTTGTCAGACTTGATGCTTAAGTTGGAACAGTTCACTTGTGTCATGTATGGCAAGAGTCAATTTCAGGAAGTGGATGAAGTAAGGGTGCTCATGATAAGGGAGAAGTGTGGGGACAAGCCTCTGGACGCAGGCCGCAACATTGACCTTGGGAAACTACCTCCATGTAGAAAGTGCTTGGAGCAGCACATCCGAAGAGCTAATTATCAAGCAGCTGTTTGGAAACGTTCTCATATCGCAGATCCCAATATACCAGATGACATGCAGGAACATGGCTGGACATACGCAGATGGTGTTATGGAGCCACTCTGGATATCAGGCGATATTCTACCCAAGAAGTCGATTGGTTCACTGCAGGAGGGATTGGAAGAATACAGTGATGATGAGGATGATGACGAGCCATGCGAATGTGAAGATTGTGTGGACTTGGACATTGAATAGAATGATGGCCAATGAAGGACATAGCAAGCAAGCATCAGGCTCAGAATCTGCGAACTAAGGACACTTCTTCTCTATATGACTGATAGTTAATCGAAACAGCGTGATTATCAACTGGTTGAGATTGTCAAACTCAGATGTGTGCTACGAAGTTTGCTAAGACTCCAACAGATTGCAGATCATCTACTCATAGTTTTTGCCATTGTATCGATCTAATTTATAGCAGAGTGCACATGCAGACAAACAATGTGAAGATAAACCATATGTCAGATCTGGTGTGTGGCTCGTAGGCTTTCAAACATCTGGTAACTCTGGAAGAAAGGGGATACAGTAAATGTTATTCGATTAATATTTTTATATCCGAATGCATTCAAAGTGTGAGATGTTCAATAACTGTACTCAGATGGACCAGATGAATACATTTTTGCTGTATATGCTCTCCTTTAGCCGCAACTAATTACACATCAGTTTAACTTTTGTGCCTACAGGATGGTCACTATTTCCAGCCTCTGGTAGAGATACATTATGATATAATGACATCCACTCACCTTACACCACTGCATTTTAAAATATTTGATTTAACTTCAAGGCCCAATCTTATCAAAATATTGTTGCGAATTCGCGCCCGCCGGCGTGCGATCGGCCACGTAACTCGAATCGCGGCACGTCGCCCACCGAACAGACAATTCAGTCGTGACCCTCTCGGAACAACGCTGGGAGCTAGTCACGGGTGGGTCTTTCGACCTCGCCACAATCGTGCCAATCGGCCATCCGCGTAGGATAGGGTTGTTCGCCAAGCTCGACCTACCTAAGTACCTACGCGGATGGTTAATCGGGCGATCGTACATCGCCACAGGTCGACTTCGAACACGAACCGCTTAAGCGGTTCGTTCCGTACTGCAGAGATAACCGAGCAGAGTTATCGTCAACCTCGACGGTTCAGATTAGTTACCGGGAACTTACACCCACTACCAATCTCTTACGCGATGCAGGATGGAGAGTCAATAAAAACAAAGGAGACGAAGCAGAGCGGGAACAGTTCAACAAGCAAGCATTTTATTGCGCGACACACGGACACAAAGCAAGCACGTATATTCGGTCACAGTAATAATAATAAAAGGCACATATTCAAGCACAGAAAGAAACAGTAAAAATATATACTACCGACTACGAGTGACACACGGCAACACTTACGCAGTTTTACTTAACAGACAGCACCACCACAAGCATTTACACAAAAAGCAAAGGAAAAAGAAAGCCACCCTCATAGGCGAGGAGGCAGACAGGTCCGTAGACCAAATGGACGTGGATCCTGGAGGATCGGCCAGGTCCACGAGACCGGGGAGTACTTACCCGCGTCCTCGTGACGCGATGGCGGGCAAGCCGCAATGTTCGCGCCGCTGCACCCCGACTTTGTTCCCTGGCGTGGTCGGCGAGTCCTCTCCGGCGTGCTCTGCGCGAGCGTTCTTGTTGGCACCACGTTTAGGGTGGGGAGGAACGGGGGCCCCCTCGGCACTATCTCAGCGCGAGTGGGGGGAGGGAATCGTTGATGCTCAGGGAGAGGGGTATGGCTGGCTGGCCTGGATCCCGCGACGAGTCGAGCGACCCCCACACCGCAACCTCGTCGCCGTCCGCCGTCTTCCCTGTAACTCCTCCGCAACTTCTCTCCAAGCTCAACTTCACCCTCTTATAGTTCCACACTCCCGCCCCACTCAGCTCCACCAGTTCCACTCTCTCCGCCGCCCGAGTCACCTTGCGCTCGTATCTTTATAGGTCTCAGGAGGAGCCGATATGCAAATATGCGGATCAAAACGCGATTGCAGGCGGGGCCACGCCACCCTATGTACAGCCATTGGTCGGGCAAAAAGGGGCGTGAACCTCCCTTGATCCGCATATTTGCATAAAGGGACTTCACATACACGCACTTGGAGGCGGGGCCAAGCCGCCTCGCGTTCGCCCATTGGACGGGGGGGGGGGGAAGTGGGCGTGAAGCATTTTGGATCCGAATTTCTCCCTCGGAAAGGCCGCCATTCGCGCTCGCGGCTCTGTGCGTTTGGCACCAATCGCCGAACGGGCCCGAGACAGCCCGCGTTCAGTGTTCACAGCTGGTGCGGTTGTTGGTTGTGAAGGAGAAAGGCGAAGGTGGTGAAGGGTTTTCTGTGGTGGTTTGATGGTTATGGTGTCGTTTGGGAATGGAGATGAAGCGATGTTTGTGGGATGGAGTTGTGAAGGTAATGGTAGTGGCTGTTTGCGTTGTTGGTGACTTTATGGTCGAAAATAACAATAGAGAAAGAAAAAAAGTGCTAACTCAAAGCGTCGCAGCCCGGATGAATCACATAAATTCCCTCTATACAACGGGTGTGGACTAACTACACATGGACTGATCGAGATATCTCACCTGAGGACTCTTTATGGTGTAATGTGAATTTCCACAACCGTAACAATATGTAGTCATGATGCTTACGTGAAACTCAAAATGGAGGACACATCGCTCCGTGCATTATGTTCATAGGGAAAAAAGATATACAGGAAATTCATTGTTCTATGATTTTTGCATGTAATTAAGCTATCCAAACATTATTCTACATCTCTGACAACAAAGGAAATATGTTCACCTTATTCCTTGACCCTCCAAACATATGTGTAGATTCCTCATTTACAAATTTCCATGCACCAGAAGTTGAGATATTTACGAAAATGACAATTTCCATAATCGCGGATCCTAATTAGCATATCAATGCATTTAAAATTATTTCCACTACTTTTACTCAAACAGAAAATAGTTATGTTTCCCTAAAATACCAACAGACATCATAAGTCACAGTTATGTATTATATCAGGCCCAGGCAATTAATTCTCTTGATTAATCTGATTTTGCATGATTTTCGAACGATTCATTGTGCTTTGTATTTTATGCTAATTAGCCTACTTAAAAAAAATTCAAAACTTTTAATATATTTTTTCCAACCTGGCTTGAATCTGGCAACACTTAAGTAATGTTTTTTTGACAAAAAACTGACATGTGCAGTAATTACAAGGAAAGAAAATGGAAATTCTTGCATTTTTGTGGGAATTATTGTCTTTAAGTCAAATTTAATTAATACACAAGTGAGCTAATTAGCATAAACAAAATTATTTTAATACAGAAATGTATAAGCTTTAATTTGACACCAATTTTTTGATTTTATGTTTATATTTGACAGAGATATTGACATTTTGCCGATCTTTGTGAGATTCGTCTATTTTTGATTGGTTACCATGGAAACAGCTTAATAAAGCATAGTGCGAATGAGTTATTTTTCTGGGAACATCTTTTTTCTGATACTTGGGATATATATGAACACTGTGGTATCAGTGAAAAATTGTCGCGGGAGGGGGGTGCAAGTAGGTCCCACTGGCCCCCGGCCTATTGCCCCTATAACATGGTTCTCACTGGAAAATCAAGAAGTCCCACGTGTCTCTCTCTCTCTCTCTCTCTCTGGATATCAATGCTGCACTCACCTCTATCAAACTGATCTCAAACTTTTCATTTCACCTCCAAAGAATGAGACTTTCTTGAATTCTTCTTCACGTGATGATTATCTGTAATGCTAGTTGTTGCATGCTTTGCAGCCATAGTTTATGCCTTCATTGAGTGAACGACTCACTCAGAATGACTGAGTGCGACCGACTCGCTCAGGATTATGGAGTAGGAACAACTCCCACAGCATGATGGAGCACAAATGACTCGCTCAGAATGACGAAGTGCAAACGACTTGCACAGGATGATGGAGCACAGCAAAATTGTCGGTTGTGAGTTAACTACTCACTCTGATTGACTCAAGTAGCACGGTTGTTGTTGGTGTCGGAGAATTAAATCTGAGATGTTGTGAAAACATGCTATACAAGGGTCACCCATATACTATAACAAAGGCAGATGGTTGTTCTTTGCGGATTATGCGGTTTACAGGTGTGAGACATAATACATGGTGATGCTCACCATAACAGTCAGGAGGTGTGTCTGATGCATAAACGATGAATGTGGTCATCATTGGTTATATATTGGTTGGATGGCTTGCATTAGCGAGAGCAATTGTCTGGGTGGCAGACGGATGGTTCTTTGTGGATTATGCGGTTTTACCATGTGAGACATTAGCCGCGGTGATGCTCACCATCACAGTCAGGAGGTGCATCTGATATAACAAGGAGGTCCATACGTACATACACTTTAGCAGCCAGAAAGTTGGAATATGTATATATATATATATATATATATATATATATATATATATATATATATATATATATATATATATATATATATATATATATATATATATATATATATATATATATATATATATATTTCTTCTTCTTTCGGCTGCTCCTGTTAGGGGTCGCCACAGCGGATCATCTGTATTATCCGCATAATGATTTGGCACATGTTTTACGCCGGATGCCCTTCCTGATGCAACCCTGGTCACTTCTTACGACACAGGGATATGGTACACCTATTCTAACCGGGGCATACACCGGGCCAAGTACAACTAGTACTCATTTCGCCGACCTCGGAGCGATGGCAGGCTGAGTCAACCCTCTGGTGTTTTCGACTTGATATATATATATATATATATATATATATATATATATATATATATATATATATATATATATATATATATATATATATATATACATACATATACATATATTAATTCAGTGTCCCAACAGGGCTTGAACTCAGGACCTTTTGAGTCCCAAGCCACTGCCCGAACCACTGCGCCAACACCAGGCATATATATATATATATATATATATATATATATATATATATATATATATATATATATATATATATATATATATATATATATATATATATATATATATATATATATATATATATATATATATATATATATATATATATATTGTTGCGAATTCGCGCCCACCAGCGTGTGAGCGGCCACGTAACTCGAATCGCGGAACGTCGCCCACCGGACGGACAATTCTGTCGTGACCCTCTCGGACTAACGACGGGAACTAGTCATGGGTGGGCCTTTCGGCCTCACCACGATCGTGCCAATCGGCCCCCCGGGTGGGATAGGGTTGTTCGCCAAATTCGACCTACCTAAGTACCCACACGGAGGGTAGACCGGGCGATCGCACCTCGCCGCAGGTCGACCCCGGACACGGGCCACTCTAAGCGACCCGTTCCGTACTATCGGGATAACCGAGCGGTGTTATCGTCAACCTCGACGGTTCCGATTAATTATCGGGCGTATTTAGCCCATTACCAACCCTTTACGTTAAGTAAGATGGAGACTCAATTAAAGAAAAGACGAAGCGAAATGGGAAAAACAGTTCAACATAAGGCACATTTATTCCACGGCACACGGAAAGCACACATATACAATTACAACAATTATGCACCAAAAGCAATTGCAACAAAAGAAACACAACAATGCAGAGATACTACCGACTACGCGAGCACAGGGCAACACTTACACAGTTTTACTTTACAGACGGCGCCGACAACACATATACTCAAAAGCAAAAGAAAAGGGCCACCCTCAACGACAAGGGGACAGACGGGCCTGTGGGCGCGAGAGTGGGTGGAGCCTACCCGTCTTGTGATGAGCCCCAAATGTGGTGGCGGTGCCCCGACTCCGCGCTCCTCCGCGGGTTTCGTTGGCACTGCTTGGAATGGGGTGGGAACGGGGCCCCCTTTCCGCACTATCTCAGCGCGGGGGGGGGGGTGAAGGGGGGAATTGTTGATGCTCTGGGGAAAGAGGATAGCTGGCTTGCTTGGGTCCCGCGACGAGCGACTTCACTGCGACCTCGACCACGCTCCCGGCTTCCCCTCTCTGCAGCTCCCCGACAGACTCCGACTTCGACAGACTGACTCTCCTCCAGACCCGTCGACTGCTGCTGCCACACTCCGCCGCCGCCACACCTCTCCAACTCGCCCGAGCCCAAAAATTGACTGAATTCGCCCCGCGCTCGGCGCTTTATAGTACGGCAGGAGAACCAATATGCAAATTTCTGGATCAGAATGAGCTCGGTGGCGGAGCCACACTCGCCCATTGGACGGACGAAAAGTGGGCGTGAACCTCCCCTGATCCTCGAATTTGCACATATCGATTCTACTCCGACGCGCCTGGAGGCGGGGCCAAATCGCCCCGTGCTTGCTGATAGGACGGATCAGAAGTGGGCGTGTATCATTCCTGATCCGACTTCTCCTCGGAAAGGCTGCTTTTTGCACCCGCTGCTCGGCGCGCGTCCTGTAAGAGTCCAGGACAGCCTGATGCTGGGTGCCCACAAGCGGTGCGGGAATGGCCGCAGAAGGAGAGGCGAAGGTGGTGGAGGGTCTAAAGTGGCGGTCCCTGGCCACGGTGACGCTTGGAATGGCGGTGATGCGATGGTTGCAGGATGGTGTGCTGTGAGGGTAAAGGTCGTGGCTGTTGGCGTTGTTGTTGTTGTGAAGCGGCGTTGCGGTTGGTAGTTGTTATGTGATGGCGATTGAGACGTGGTTGGTTCAAAATAAAAACACAACGGAAAAACGGCTATCTTAAAGGGTCGCAACCCGAATGAATCACATTTATTCCCTCGAAACAACGGGTTTGGGGCTAACTACACATGTACTTACAGAGATATCTCACCTACGGGACCTGAATGGTGGTTTGCTAATTTCCTCAACCACAACACTACCCCCTCCCCTTTTTACAGACTCGTCCCGAGTCGTCAAATTTTTGTGTGCCATCATGTGTAGTTCTCCCCTCATACGTTTTACCTACGGATCCCTGAGTGCGACATTCATGGTATTCATGTCCCCAAAATAAATAACCTGAGGGCTGAGTAACTAACTAAACAAACCCACTCACACAGACGACTTAAATAAAATTGCCGGCGCTAAGACAGACATGCCGGGGGCGCACTCATATGTACAGTACATCTTAACCTTAACTTACAAATTTTACACTAAACCATGGCCCAGGATCAATGGACTCTGCAAAAAGAAAGCAGTTACCAGGGAGCCAGGCTGCTCACATGCAGTCTCTTGCTCAAGCAATGAAGGTGACAGGGAACGTGGCCGGCTGCTCACACGCAGTCCGAGGCCTTCCCTTTTGAAAATGAACCCAGTGAACCACAACGGTGCATGGGCTGCACAAACGCAGTCTCCTGGTGTGGCTGCCCGCAAGGCAGTCCCTGCAGAACACTGAACGGGCACTGACGCAAGCAACAAAACGGTACACGGGCTGCACAAACGCAGTCTCCATGCCAGCTCAAGTGGCACATGCAATGAACACAACGGATGGATGGATGGATGGATGAATGGATGGATGCAAACACGGTGCACCGGCCGCCACTGCAGGCCCGTGTTGTAGCTGCCAACAGGGCAGTTCTTGCAGCTTGCAAACTGTTGCTTTGATCCTGGCGCACATGGAAATGAACAGGGGGGGGGGGGCAAAGCAAAATTGAACGGGGCTGGTGAACATGGGCCGTGGGCATGGCATGGCAAAGGTGAGCAGGCAAACACAGCCTGCAGAACCAGGCCGCTGCAGGCAAACACAGCCGGCAGATGAACTGGCCGGCTCAGGCCTTGAAGCACAGCAGCTGCAGACGATCCGGCCGGCACAGGCCTTGCAGCACAGCAGCTGCAGACGAAGTGGGCCGGCACAGGCCTTGCAGCAAAACAACAGCTGCCGATGAAGTGGGCCGGCCTTTGCCTTGCAGGGGAGGTTGGTGGAGGGAGTGCGGTGGTGCTGGCCACTCGGAAGGCGGGCTCGGACCTACCCTACGATCTCCCTCCCAACCTATCGTCTTTGCCTGTCACTGTCCATACCCACTCCCTTAATTTGTAAAACCCAATTTAGCCCCAACTTATTTTTTGGTTGTTTTTATTTTTACTTCCCCACTATAAATCGTCCCCTAACCCCCTTTATCGTCCTTGTTCGGCTAACCTATCCTGTCACCTAGCCTACTCCCAACCCCTACGTTCCCTTCCCGGAGGGGAATAAGGGAGAGCTAGCGTCCTGTGTCGAGGCCCAACGAAGCCTCAGAATGGCCTCCCCAGAGTTCAACGATCTTAACCCAAAGTGGGTCCAGCGGCCCACAACGAGAGCGAGGGGATGGATGGTGCGGAGGGGTACACTTCCTATCTACCCTAACCATTTAACTGTTAAACTACCCCGGGGCTTTCAACAAGCGCCTCGCGCTTAAACTATTGGTTCTAACAACCCAGATTCCCGTCGCCTGTGTTGGTGTCCTCACAATTTCGGGCCTCGCCCCCCAATTTTCTTCCCGTGCCCTCACACGGTCTCATGGCTGGGACGCGTGGCTCCCCTTGGCAGGCACGACCCTCTGCCGATTCCCCTACGATGGCACCCCCGGGCACTACACTGCCTCCGAGCTTACCAGCTCCCTAAACACCGGGGAGTTCCCCCCATGGCACCTCCCCTGAAGCCCACATGTGGCAGGCTGGCTTCCCGGGCCCCTTTCCGAGGGTCACCCGTGCCCACAACACTGCCCACGCGGCTAACAGCGCCCCGGGCCCCCGCACCAAGCGGGCGCACCCGTGCCCACTACGCTATCCCGGCCCCCCATGGGCCCATGGCCTACCGCGGCCGACTAGCCTGGTGCCCGGGGTACCCACTCCGCGATACTCACCTTTCGTAGCCACGCTCCCAGCCCGTCAACAGGGCTCCTGCACCCCTCCAAACGGGTTTCGAGCCTACACTCCCACCAACAGCAAAACGACTTCCATTTTTCAATTTGACTAACCCAGCTAACTCACTTTACACTGACCCCGGGGTCCCTTGGGCGGGAGTCACTCCTCCCCCCAATCACTCATCGCACCATGCATTCCCCATTCGCTCCATTCACACAGACCCGCTGGCCTCACTCACTCACCCAGCACATGTACTCACTCAACTCACCAACTCTTCAACACACACACCGCTGAACTCTGCCATCCTTCTAACTACCTCCCCTAACTAACCCGTGCTCCCACGTCGTCCCTTAAACTACAGCACGTTCCTTTTAACACTACGTAGCTAAACTATGTCCCCACTACACATTCACTGTCTGTCACTGTCTCCAAAATAATCCCATACTCCATTTTCCCAACCTAAAGCTCACTAAATCCCTATAGCTAATCCATTCCACGGGCCCCATGAGGACTTACCCCTGCTCCATGGAGCCGGTCTAGCTAAGCTAACCCTTCCCCCTAACTAGTTTCATCCTGTGCCCAGGTAAGGGGGTCTTCTACCCCTTGCCCGGGAAATCCTGTTCACCCGAAAGTGAGGCTTGTTTTTTTTTTTTTTTCACATACGCAGCACCAGCGCGGCAACTCGCAACCTGCGCACCAGCGCGGCAATTCACAGCCGCGCACCTGTGGCGTGACGTCATGGCAGCTGTTCTCGTCCCTCGTTCGTCTTGGATGGTACCATCCGGCAGGGATTCACCCTCCTGCCGGATTCCAACCACACACGCAGCCATGACGTCACCCGGCGCATAAAAAAACCACAAGCCCCACGTCTCGAGGGGTTCCCCACACATACACATGTGCTTTGCCCGTTGGAGCTTAACACACACGCCCGCGTGGAGAACCCGTCCGGTCCAAATCCGTAATCCTGCCTAAACTATGTCCGTCCGCGGGATCGGCAAATCCACCGCGTGCGTTTCCGGACCGGGACTCACTCCCGCAAGCGAGCACGTGGGGGCCTCGTGCGTTGCACAGCACGGACCTCGCGCTCGCTGCTGGGTGAACCCGGCACGGTCCCCGAAACAGCTGCACCCGCTACTCGGCTTTTGTCCCTCTGTCGCCGTCGTCGCCATTCAACCCACGCACACCTGCGTGTTACGACGCTAACACACCTCTCCATTACATTCATACCGGGAGACGTGGCTGCATGCTCACACATGCCGACCGACATCTCCCTCACATACCGCTCTCTCACACACACGGTCTCCCTTGCACTCGGCCGTTCACTCACGCATGCCACCTCCCTCGCACACGTGGCTCCACTCACTCGCGGCCTTCCACTCACTCGTGCCATTTCCCTCACACACTTGGCTCCATTCACTCGCGGCGTCTCATCCACACACGGCGTGCTGGGAAGCATGCCCTTCGGCACACTTGCCACCACACTACTCGCACACGGGGGCGCACTCACACACGGGGACGCACTCACACCTTGCACCACACACACCGGGACAACCACACTAGGGATTCGTGTCCCCACAAGGGTCTCCGGGGCCTCTATACCCCCCAAGCTTTCCGTGCACCTGTCCACAGCACTTGTCCCCTCAACCTCGCAAAGCACGACCGAACCCACCTGGTCGTGACTTGCCTCAAGGGGGCATACTCCCTCCCCTCGTTCTTGGAGGAGGCCATCCAGCTGCTCGCACTGGGTCTCTACCCAGTCCGCCAGCTCACCCCCATTGTCCTCCACTACCTCTGTGTGTGTGTGTGTGTGTGTGTGTGTGTGTGTGCGTCTCTAACCTTGTCATTATCATGCAGTCTCTCCTCAATTTTTTCTGTCTCCTGTGTCTCTATACATTTTCTCTCCTTGTTCCTTATTTCTGTCTCTTCCTGGTTCCTTTTTCCTTCCCATCTGAGTCGTTCTTTCTCTCTGAGCCCCATTAGCTGTTCGTTCTCCCTCCAGAGCTCCTCAATCTCCGTTGACTCCAATCTCGCTCTCCGTTTTAGTTGTTCAATTTCACACTCATATAGTTGTTGTTTTCTCTCCCACTGTTCCTCCTGCTCTTTGTTTTCCAATCTCATTGTTTCTTTCAATTGGCTCATTTCCTTCCTGTGTTTCATTTGCTGTTCTCTCACTACTCTTCCTAGTTTCCTCTCCTGTCCTTCCTTCTCCAGTTTCATGGTTTGCTTCATTTGGTTAATCTCCTTTTTGTGTTTCATTTGCTGCTGTCTCATTACTCTTCCTCATTTCCTCTCCTGTCCTTCCTTCTCCAGTTTCATGGTTTTCTTCATTTGGTTCATCTCCATTTTGTGTTTCATTCGCTGTTCTTTGTCTATCTCCTCGCACTCCAGCCTCGCCTTTTCTTTCAATTGGTCAACCTCAAATTCATGTTCCTTTTGTTTTCTTTCCCATTGTTCCTCTCGTTCTTCCCTCTCCAATCTCCTTGTGTCCTTCAATCTCCTGATTTCTCCTTCCTGCTTCATTCCTTGCTCCTTCAACTTCTCCTCGTATTCCAACCTATTTTTTTCCTTTTGTCGTTCAGTTTCAAATTCATACTCTTTCAGTTTTTTATTCCACTGTCTCTCTTGTTCCTTGTTCTGCAATCTCGTTGTTTCCTTTAATTGAAGGATTTCTTTCTCCTGTCTCATTCCTTGTTCTTTCAGTACTCTTTCTTGTTCCTCATTCTTTAATCTGGCCTTCGCTTCCAGCTGTACGATCTGTACAGTGTGGTTTCTTAACGTTTCATTTTTCGTTCTCTTCCTTTCCTCTTTTAACACTATCAGTTCTTTTGGTAATTCCCCCTCTTTGTTTTGGTGTTTCTGTAACTCAGAAGCTTTCTTTTCCAATTCTTTTCTCATCTCCGCACCCTCCGACCTTGCTTTGGCTTCTAACTGTTCTTCCGGCTTGCGCTTGTGGTTTTCTACCCGTCTTCCCAGTTCCTCTGTCTCCGTTTTTACCTCCAGTCCCAGATTATCAACTCTCTTCGTCATGTCTTGAAGTCTTCTCTCACACTCCACCGTTACGACCTTCAATCCCTCCTTTGTCTCCTCCTGGCTTTCTTTTAATTTTTCTAATACCTTCTTTACCTCATGTCTCGTCTTACACGTCTCCCGAATTATTTTCTCACCCGCCCCGACCGCGGGCTTGACAGCCGTTGCACTCCCTCCCGTTGGTTCGGAGTCTCCGCCACGTGGCATCGCCATTTTCTCGCCCAAGGTCCGAGTTTCCTTTCCCCATGCCTTCATGTCTGCATTAATTTCATCCATTTTGTTTTCCATCTGTTGAGCATTCGTCTTCATTCCGTTGCTCATGCTTTGCACGAGTTCAATAATCTGCCGCATTGTCACCTGCCCTGGCCACTCCCACTGACTACATTTAGTGGTGTAGTTATAATAAAAAAAACCGACCAGATGAACGGCATTGATGCCTTTCTCAACCTTCTTGTACGGGTTTCTCTTGCACGGTGATCTCGTCCTGAGCCATGGATTCTACATTACTATTACACATACCTAATCCACCCGGCACCCGCTCGCCTTGAGACGCCATCTTATTTCTCGTAACGGGTTAATTTAGCTCGCTCGTAATTTGGAGGGAATCGGGGGTCGCTCCTCTCACCCCTGGACCGATTCCCGTGAATTTAGCTGGAGACAGGAGAGTCCGTTTTCCCGCTCTCCGACACCAGTGACGCGAGGAGGCGGATGGGTTTGTGTCCCACGACCTGACACCAGTGTTGCGAATTCGCGCCCGCCGGCGTGCGAGCGGCCACGTAACTCGAATCGCGGCACGTCGCCCACCGGACGGACAATTCTGTCGTGACCCTCTCGGACTAACGCCGGGAACTAGTCACGGGTGGGCCTTTCGGTCTCACCACGATCGTGCCAATCGGCCCCCCGCGTGGGATAGGGTTGTTCGCCAAATTCGACCTACCTAAGTACCCACACGGAGGGTAGACCGGGCGATCCCACCTCGCCGCAGGTCGACCCCGGACACGGGCCACTCTGAGCGACCCATTCCGTACTATCGGGATAACCGAGCGGTGTTATCGTCAACCTCGATGGTTCCGATTAATTATCGGGCGTATTTAGCCCACTACCACCCTTTACGTGAAGTAAGATTGAGATTCAATTAAAGAAAAGACGAAGCGAAACGGGAAAAACAGTTCAACATAAGGCACATTTATTCCGCGAAACACGGAAAGCACACATATACAATTACAACAATTATGCACCAAAAGCAATTGCAACAAAAGAAATACAACAATGCAGAGATACTACCGACTATGCGAGCACACGGCAACACTTACACAGTTTTACTTTACAGACGGCGCCGACAACACATATACTCAAAAGCAAAAGAAAAGGGCCACCCTCAACGACAAGGGGACAGACGGGCCTGTGGGCGTGAGACCGGGTGGAGCCTACCCGTCTTGTGATGAGCCGCAAATGTGGCGGCGGTGCCCCAACTCCGCGCTCCTCCGCGGGTTTCGTTGGCACTGCTTGGAATGGGGTGGGAACGGGGCCCCCTTTCCGCACTATCTCAGCGCGGGGGGGAAAAAGGGGGGAATTGTTGATGCTCTGGGGAAAGAGGATAGCTGGCTTGCTTGGGTCCCGCGATGAGCGACTTCACTGCGACCTCGACCGCGCTCCCGGCTTCCCTTCTCTGCAGCTCCCCGACAGACTCCGACTCCGACAGACTGACTCTCCTCCAGACCCGTCTTGACTGCTGCTGTCACACTCCGCCGCCGCCACACCCCTCCAACTCGCCCGAGCCCAAAAACTGACTGAATTCGCCCCGCACTCGGCGCTTTATAGTACGGCAGGAGAACCCATATGCAAATTTCCGGATCAGGATGAGCTCGGTGGCAGAGCCACGCTCGCCCATTGGACGGAGGAAAAGTGGGCGTGAACTTCCCCTGATCCTCAAATTTGCATATATCGATTCTACTCCGACGCGCCTGGAGGCGGGGCCAAATCGCCCTGCGCTTGCTGATAGGACGGATCAGAAGTGGGCGTGTATCATTCCTGATCTGACTTCTCCTCGGAAGGCCGCTTTTTGCACCCGCTGCTCGGCGCGCGCCCTGTACGAGTCCAGGACAGCCTGACGCTCTGTGCCCACAAGCGGTGCGGGAATGGCCGCAGAAGGAGAGGCAAAGGTGGTGGAGGGTCTAAAGTGGCGGTCCCTGGCCACGGTGACGCTTGGAATGGCGGTGATGCGATGGTTGCGGGATGGTGTGCTGTGAAAGTAAAGGTCGTGGCTGTTGGCATTGTTGTTGTTGTGAAGCGGCGTTGCGGTTAGTGGTTGTTGTGTGATGGTGGTTGAGACGTGGTTGGTTCAAAATAAAGACAGAACAGAAAAACGGCTATCTTAAAGGGTCGCAGCCCGAATGAATCACATTTATTCCCTCTAAACAACGGGTTTGGGGCTAACTACACATGTACTTACAGAGATATCTCACCTACGGGACCTGAATGGTGGTTTGCGAATTTCCTCAACCACAACAATATATATATATATATATATATATATATATATATATATATATATATATATATATATATATATATATATATATATATCATGCATCAATCCATGTCATTGACAAAAAAATAAGATATATATATATATATATATATATATATATATATATATATATATATATATATATATATATATACACATCATGCATCAATCCATGTCATTGACAACAAACTATTATTTATATATATATATATATATATATATATATATATATATATATATATATATATATATATATATATATATATATATATATACACACACAACTCTGGAAAAAATGAAGAGACCACTGCAAAATTATCAGTTTTTCTGGTTTTACTATTTATAGGTATGTGTTTGAGTAAAATTAACATTTTTGTTTTATTCTATAAACTACTGACAACATTTCTCCAAAATTCCGAATAAAAATGTTGTCATTTAGAGCATATATTTACAGAAAATGACAACTGGTCAAAATAACAACGATTCAGTGTTTTCAGATATCAAATGAAAACATGTAGACCTGGTGTACACAGGATGGTGTCCTGAAAAGGATCCTTGTCATCTCCAACGGATCACCATGTGATGTGATTTCACAACTGCAACAGATTTCACATGATATCGTCCACAGCATGGATTACAGGACATTCCTGAATACTACAGACAGAACTTTGCTCTCACAAATATAATGCACTTTTATCACTCATTTCTCGAAGAGGCCCACATTATCGTTCATTGGGTCAAAAATGTTCGATCATGCATCAATCCGTGTCATTGACAACAAACTCTCATTTAGTTGTGTTCAACAAGGAATACTTGTGTCTTGGTCAGAAATATTCCCAAATACTGTATTCACGTTTAATTACCACTTTCTCACTGAAACAACCAATCCATGCTGTGTCAAGTATCATCTTACGGGACTGCCGCTTTGGCACGAGGGGCACCATCGGTTATGTATTCCGATGAACTCTTGTTATTATGCAGAGTAAAACGATGACCAGATGTTCTGCAACCAGTTGTTGTTCCCTTACTGGGACAGACCTGTGTTGCCATTTTCCAGCAGGACAATGCCCTTCCACATGTTGTAAATGTTACTTTGATGTTGCTGCACAGGCTCCCATTGTCCAGATTCCCAGAATCTTGCACTGGTTGATTTGTGTGGAACGTCTGTCACCTTTTACACAATCTCCTGTTGACAATATATAAATATATAAATATGTATATTTTTTATATATTACAATCATGCTAATAAGTGGGAAGCACATGTATAGCCATTCCATAAGAGAACATTGCTCACCTGTTTGATAGAATTCCCCATGTTTGTGAAGATGCTTTCAATGCCAAACAATGCAAATACCATACAGTCTAATGGAAGAAAGCCCATGAATCAGTGATGTCATACATCATCTGTAAGGGTTTTTTGTCTTTTACATCGAAGATACAAAGTTGCAACCATTTACTTTGAAGACCAAGTTTAAGTTCATTATCGTGGACCAATTATTTTGTGATTGAGGACTTTCAAAGTTCTGGAATTGATATTGACATCGAGCTGACCACATTCATTTTAACACGACACTGGACCACAAGTGCACAGAGATGGACCTGGCTGCACCTCAATTGCTATGTGTGAGCTGCAGGGTATGTCACACAGCACGGTCTGAGCAGGATGGCAAATGGAGGTAAATTGCCCTCTGAGAAATGTCATGGTTGTATTTCTCTTTCCAAAAATTTAATGCCTTTACAGAAGTGCTTTGCAGAGCCGTTAATAAAGATGTGGTATATTCTGTGTTATGCTCGAGAAAAGCGAGACTACTCTTGATTGATGAAAGAGGGCCATGTAGGGTGTCAGTGCATGAGACATTGTACCTATTTTCTGCAGGGAAAGCTGAAGAAGAGAGTACATTCAGTTGAATTGATCTTTGTTGTTTGAAGTTTGAAATTCGAAATGACAGTTCAGAAGCATTTTTATTATGTACGAAAACACCAATCAATGGAAAAAGAATTGCTGGTGTTTTGTTCTATTTTGCGCAAATTCCAGTCATTCTCAGTTTTTGCAAAGAAAGGAAGTATCAGTAAAAATCAGTTTTTTTCGATTGTTTGTAATTAAGAATGAGACATCAGTGAAGAAGTGACTAATTTTGAGGAGCATTTCATTCCACCTTGAGTCACTACAAAGGTGCTGCTCTTTGAGAAATCGCCTTTGACTGCTCTTGACTTGTGATATAAATCTGATGAGCATTTCATCAGATCTCGTAAGCTATTTCTACAAGGTTGCACTTGCATTCCTGTAGACTGCTCACTATTTTGGGTGCATCGTTGAACCACAGCATGCCACTGCCTGGCACAACCAATCACAGGAAAGGGTCAGGCATGACACAGGTGGGAATAAAGATAATGCCAATTTGATGTACATTTGAGATGAGAGCATATTTATTATCCATTCTGGTCTGGCCTAAGACGTGCAAAGAAACCAATTTTGTGGTGTTGCTCAATGTAATGGTGAGCTCATGAAATGTAGCAAGAAAGACTGCAATCCCTTCTTTGAAATGAGTGTCCTTAGGAAAGGCATCTGAGAAAGTCGTGCGGCATACAAAGTCCTCGTCTCAAGTAGAAAGAATAACATTGTCTGATGCTTCAGCTCAATTACTAATACAACTAATGGTTCTTTATTGGCCCAGCTATTTCCAGCTTATTGTGAGGTCTGCTGGGAAACGTTTTTGGCTGAGGTCTTTCACGAACCAGCTGGCCAGGCCTGACGTTCGAGTAAAGGTGGCAGGAATTTGTAATTTGCAATTTGCTCAGGGTGAGGATGATAACTCGCCTAATCTTCATGAAGGAGACGGAGGAATCTTTAACATCCACCACCAACCAGTGCTGGCAGACTGGTCCTCCGGCTAACATCCGTCCAAGGGACGGCACACCCATTGATGCCTCGCCCTACCTGCGAAACACCAGCATGACAGTTTATAGCTAGGCCAAGATTCAAACCCTGGCTAGATAACTCAGAGGTGAGTGAGCATACCTCGAAGCTATCCTGCTGGCTCCATATGATGCCTCGTCCTTATACGTTTTTTAATGTCTTGAAGACCGAAAGGCACAAAACGCGATACAGCGTAACAGTGATGAACTAAGTCATGGCATTAATTATTAAAGCATTCCTTGGCTGAAGCCTCAAACAGGCAGGGAAATAATTCTGCAGACAAATCACGTGTAACGACAGATTTCCTCCAAACTGATTGCACATAACGGAAACAAACCGAGAGCCCAGCCAGGTCAATTTAGCTTTGCACATGCAGGGATCGGCTGCTAATGCATGCTGAACTTTAACTACAAAATCAAATATATGCTGACACATGAGGGCTTTCACGTTGCGATTACAAATGAGAAATGTAAAATACTGCCTTATTTTGATATTTCTTTGCAAGGTACATTTTGCATTCTGAAAGGCTGTCTAAGATTTTCAGGTCTCATTTGCATCGCGCTTAATTCAAGTTTTGGAAATATTTCCACGCTTTGAATAGAGAGCATGGAACGTGCTGAAAGGTGCCCTCATGGGTATGTATGAATATTAACCCGCAGCAAGCAACATTTCACAGTCTCTCAGTTACCTGTACATTAAGGCAACGTCTACATTTTATGTATGCAAAATTTTCGGATTTCTATTACTCCTCCTTTGTGTTTCCCTCATCCACACATCTCCCCCTCTCCTCCCCCCATGACCCTTCCCTTCATTGCTTCAATATATCCCCACTCTTCTTCGGTGCAATGCAACATCTATAATGAAAAGTCTGTGATAAAGGCCAAGCAGCCAGTGGTTAAGACACTGATTTGTGAGAATGTCCACTTAGACGCAACACGTACGAGTGCATAGTATATTGGAACACGTGCCGTGAATGTCTCTAACTCCCAGGAGCACAAACTAAAACATAGCCCCTTAAGATCTCATTTCACATCATTTTGTTTTAAGTAGACCTTATTATATAATCGTGTGGGTGTTGAATGATTATTTTGGAACGCTTCATCGATGTCTGTTTAAGTAATTCATGGCTTTGCAGGTTAATTTTTCAATAAGTATATTTGAGGCTCCTGTAAAACTTCACAGAAATTTATAAAGACCATTGGAGAATGTAGGGTGGTCAATACGTTGCATTATGGCTAATTCATCTTTAAAATGATCACAGGGTAAAGGTTGAAATATAATAATAGTGTCAAAAATAGGTGAGATTCAAATTTGCAGGGAATTTATTTGGGTATTCAATATAGCGGTAATCCACAAAAAAAATGGAAACACCTGGGTAAATGAGGGACACCATGCAACGGTTTCCACATAGGTGTGGCCTGTGTGTTAAGCAAATAACATCCCAGCATGCTTAGGGTCATGTATAAAAATGCTGTACAGGTCTGGTTACCTATAATTATGGCTTGCATGGCTGCAAGAGGGAAAATCTCAGTGATGAGTTTTTGCCCCCTTTTTAACCGCTTGTTCGCCTTGTTGTGTTTGTTCTGCATGCTTTGTTTTCCCCTTATCTCATCTATTTGTTTACCTTACACTTTTTGTCATTTCCATCCTGTGTGCGCGCGCGAGCGCGCACACACACACACACACACACACACACACACACACACACACACACACACACACACACACACACACACACACACACACACACACACACACACACACACACAGCTTTGAGGCTGCTGGTTGCATCATTGATTAGGGACGCTTCTATGCTGCTGATGCAGTGCCCCTACTTCCAGTACACTGGTGCTCATTTCACTAATCCCTGAAGAGTGACAGGCTGAGTCAACCCCACCTGATGTTAATTCAGCAGCCGACGAGGCTCAAACTCAGGACCCTGGAATCCCAAGCCAGCTGCCATAACCACGAAGCAAACGCCAGGCTTAGTCCTGTGTTTTTGTTCATCTTTCCCTTCTTGCTTTTCACCGGCTTTCCTTCTGGCTGGTCAGCCTTACCCACCAGGTAGGAAGGTAGTCTCGCACTTCCTTGTGACCTCACTTCCTCCCCTCCTCCCTCTTTCCTATTGTTGTTCCCGCCTTCCCAGGACTCCAACATGGCAAGTAGGTGCCATTACTGCATCCACTACAGGTTTTAGAAGGCAGGACCCATTCCACCAAGTGAGATATTTGGGTGGATGGTATTGTTGGGTGTGCTGGAGTTCAAGGATGAGGATGTTTATTGCCTCATCTCCTTGGCCTGCGGATTTGATGTATCCTTTCAGTCAGCTGAAAGGCTTGCCGAGTTTTGGGTGAGGTGGACTACTGCTCGGTCAGCTGGGTCTCTGACTGAATGAGTGGTCAAAGCCCTCTCTGACCATGAGAGGGTCATGACGGTCTGCCTCTGCAAGTGTGTTACTGATTATGATGTGCAGTATTGGTTGTCAAGATATGTTGAAGTGAAGACCCCACCATAGTATATCCGAAATTCTCTGGGTACATGGACTGCGACTTGGCAATATCAGGTTAAGTTCCGGATCAAGGTCAAGGATGGCATGGTGACCCATATCCCTAATGGGATAATCATTGGGATGGGCCATGCTCAAGTATTTAATGCACGACAGCTGAAAATATGCTGCAGATACGGACAGCTGGGCCACCGAGTCTCTGGGTGCAAAAAATAATTTTGCTCACAGTGTGGCCAGCTGCGATGTGTAAAGGAACACTGCACCTCTCAGGTGCGGTGCAACCTTTGTGGTTCACCAGGGCACACCTTCCACTCCTGCCCACAGAGCTACACTCGCAGGATGTGTGCGTCTGTGGGTGGGGGTTTGGGCATTGCCCGGGATATGGGTATGGGTGTGGTGTCTTCCTTGCTTGGTGTGTTGTCCCCCCTTCCCACAGAGGAGCTGGAATAGGAGGTGTAGCAGAGGGAGAGCAGGAGGTGGAGCAGGGTGTCAAAAAGGAGAGGAAGAAAGAGAGCGGGTGGACAGCAGGGAGGAGGCCGCAGTCCCCTCGCCCCCACGCCCCCAGCAATGAAGGACTTGGATGTGGTTGTGTCAGGCCCAATGAGCGGGGAGGGGAGGACATTGTAGGAAAGGTGGTTGCTCCGGTGGTGGGGTCTGAGGGAGCAACCTCATTCAAGAGACTCTGCTGCTGGGGGTTGAAAGCCATGGTTCCTCCTCAGAGGATGCAGGGATTGACACAGGAGAATGGACCTTGAACAAGTTCCGGAGAAGGGGTCAGGAAGGCATAAGACTACCTCCTCTGGGCAGGGCCCCATGGAATGTATCGTCTGCGGACTGTCAAGAAGAAACCTGTGGGGTGTAGAGCCCCCCCAGACATCAGACGACCCATCAATGGCCAGGGCAGAAGGTGGACACAATGCAGCAAACTGCGGGGAGGGTTCCCCAAGTCATCACTCTCCAATTATTTCCTGCTCCCGCTCCCGCTCTCACTCCAAAAGATGGAGCTCCTCACCCTCATCCTTCCCACCCCTTTCAGGCACAGCACAGGCAATGGGGATTGAAAAGGTGGGATAATTGTTTTCACTTATTGATTTGATTTTTCTTCACTTTGATTTCCTCTTTGATTTCTTCTTTTTCTGTGGTTTCCTCATCTTTCTGTATTTCTTCTGGAGTTCTTCTTTTCTTCTTCTTTGGTTTCTCCTTCTTCTTTGACTTCTTCCATTGTTCTGTTTTTTCTTGTTTGATTTCTCCTCCTTCCTCTTTTAACTTCTTCTCTTGTTCTGTAATTTCTTATTTGATTTATTGTTCCTTGGCTTTGTTTTTTTTTTGTTTTTTAAAAATGATTTTGTATTAATTTCTTGTTTGATTTTGTTGTTTGGTATATTGTTGAGATTTTTTTTTTTTAATAAAAAATGCTGAGGCCATTAAAAAAGCCATTCAATTCCCCCCCATCAACAAAGCACGTGTGGTCAGTCACCCAATGGTTTGATGAGCATGACACTGATGTTATCCATATGCCATGGCCTTCTCAGTCACCAGATGTGAACCCAATCGAGCATTTATTGGATATTCTAGAATGACGCCTGAGACTGCATTTTCCACCTCCCTCAAACAGGTTTAGGGTTGATTCACTTTCTGGTGGAAGAATGGTGCTGCATCCCTCCTGCAGAATTCCACATGCTGGTGGATGCGATGCCACGGCGCATGCAGGTCATACTGGCTGCACATGGTAGCCTAACGCCGGAAGTGACTTTACAAAGGTGTTTCCATTTTTTTGGTCCACTACCTGTACATCTGGTGTGGGAATTGAATTGCAATGAGACAGAACTATTTGAACAACGATGCTTTTTTTGTTTTGCTGCGATGGAATTAACTCTATATTTTGTTGAAGGTTTTATTCATAATCATCATCATCCTGTCTTAAATCCACTGCAGGATTTAAGTCCACCTCCTTCAACTGATATTGCAGGTTGGTGATATAATTTGAGCAGGAATTTGTAATTTGTTGAAGGTGCCAGCGATAACTCTCTGACGTTTTTGTGAAAAACATCATGGGAACTTTAACATCCACCAATAACCAGTGCAAGCAGATAGGATCTCCAGCTTAACGTCCTTCTGATGGATGGTGCATACATTGATTAATCGCCCTGCCTGTGAAACACCACGGTGACAGTTTATAGCTGAATCGAGATTCAAATGCAGACTAGACCACTCAGAGATCTCTGCAAGTGCATATACCTCTTGGTTATCCTGCCAGAAATGCTTTATCAAACCTAATAAGCGTGTGCGTGTGTGTGTGTGTGTGTGTGTGTGTGTGTGTGTGTGTGTGTGTGTGTGTGTGTGTGTGTGTGTGTGTGTGTGTGTGTGTGTGTGTGTGTGTGTGTGTGTGTGTGTCTTCCATAAGTCCAAAACCATGAAACCTAGCAGCCTGAAACTTTGTATGCATGCAAAGAAAACTCAATGGGAGTGCAAGAGTGAAAATTGGGTGTTTGGGTTAATTAAAACACCCCTTTTGAAGATAATTAACTGCCTTATTTAATTATATCCTCCATCAGGCGCATCTTCGGACACCTCCATTCTTCCTCGGTCACCTCGCTTTCCCTCGCTGGGGGTCTTAATTCGCCATTTTTTTTCCGGCTTGCACAAGAATGTCTTGAGTTGGAACAGGCCACAATGGTTTATTAATGATAAAGCACTCAAAATTTTGTTTTCTTCACTTTCCTCACTCATATCATCGAAAGGCCTCATCGGCATACATTAAAAAAATTCTGTATACATCGCTTTTGTAACTGGTATCGTTTTCAAGTGAGGAGCTTGAAGCGATTTCATGCATTATATAATACGATTTCTCATGATCTACTCTCATAAACAAAATATGATTTGAGTTTGGAAGATCGCATTATGTGGATAAAATAACTTGAAATCTGGAGTGAAATTTGAAAACGCTATGAAATTGGCGATGATTCGTTTTTTGCGGGTATGTGCCATTACCAATCATCTTGTGATCACTTGCCAAGCCAGCCGTTCTTTATAAACCATTTCATTGAACTGCTTGCTTGAGTGCTTAAGCCACTTGTTGAGCGCCCTGCAGTCGATCGCGGTACGGTTCGTGCCCCAGTTGGGATGTACAGTTGACAGTTGCTATACAAGGTGTAGGTACAGCACACACAGACGTGGTACATATGGGTAGACTTGGATCGATAAAGGGACTCTCCGCGGGTGTGTGTGTGCATGCCTGCATGCTTGGTTCCGGGTGCCATGGCGCCAATGTTTCATCTCATATCTTATGATAATGATGATAATGGGTGGTGGAGGTTTTAACTTTTAACCACAGCATTGTACAAGTGATCACGTTTTCCTTTGTCCCCATGACTGTTTCTAAAGCATTTGGTTAATTTATCTGACTTGGTGGGCTTTACAAAGGTTATATGGTTTCTCTTTGTTAATTTCAAAGCAAAATTTATTTGATAACATCCAATTTCCGAGCCGTTTCCATATTGACGTGGTTTTTTTTTCCAAATTACAGAGCCAATTTTTTTTCCCACCCATCACATGGTGATTGGCAGCTGTTTATATAGATTAATGTCTGAGACATCTATTTTTATAATTTGTGTCTTGAAATTCCCCCAAAACAAGGGTGAAAGGTACTGAAGGTTTTTGGTTTGTTTACAGAACGTTCTGTAATTGGTAATCACACCGACCCAATAATTAATACCAGGTGGGGTTGACTCAGCCTGCCATCCTTCGGAGGTCGGAAAAATGAGTACCAGCTTGCTGGTATCCTGTGTCGGAGTGATGACCTGTCCAGGATTGTGCCCAATAGCCCAGGAGACTGCTTGGGCAGCACCAACGCTCTGCACTGAGTATGGTCCCAATGGATGGATTGATGACTCCAATCTGCAGATTCCTGAAGAAATGCCGAAACGAGCCAAGCACAAAGTGTGTGTGTGTGTGTGTGTGTGTGTGTGTGTGTGTGTGTGTGTGTGTGTGTGTGTGTGTGTGTGTGTGTGTGTGTGTGTGTGTGTGTGTGTGTGTGTGTGTGTGTGTGTGTGTGTGTGTGTGTGTTTTGTTCATAACGCACAACATACTCTCTCTCTCTCTCTCTCTCTCTCTCTCTCTCTCTCTCTCTCTCTCTCTCTCTCTCTCTCTCTCTCTCTCTCTCTCTCTCTCTGTCTCTGTCTCTGTCTCTGTCTCTCTCTGTCTCTGTCTCTGTCTCTGTCTCTGTCTCTGTCTCTGTCTCCAAACGTATCTGGATGGTGGTTATCTCCATACGTGTCTGGTCGGTGGTTATGTCTGGATGGTGGTTATGTCTGACGGACCCTCCTCTCACGCTGCCTTCCCTTGCCCTTCCCTTATGCTGTTTCCCCCCCCTCCCCTCACACTTCTTTCCCTCCCTTCATCTGCCGTTACTCCTCCACCCTTCCTCGGTCCCCTACCCCTCCTCGTTCCCCCTCCCTCCTTTCTTCCTCTCCCTCCTCTATCCCTCCTCTATCCTCTCCCTCCTTCTTACCCCCCCCTCCCCTCCCTCTTAGTATTCCCATCATCGAAGTGACGGGTTGTATTTGTTGGTCTATAATAATTTCCAAATGTTGTAATGTGTGTTACTGTAAATGAAATAGCCTTACAGGAATGCTCTTTTGGCTGTGAGAGTGAAAGATGTATCGTAGTCATTGGCACAATACCGTGGGTAAGTGTAATGTATACCGTGGGTAATTACCTTAAGTGTAATGAAGGTTGGGTCATTATAAAATAAGTTAATGATCTTCATTTTTCTTCTCTAAAATGGAATACCGGATCGTTCTCATTGAGTTCTGAAGAGTGCAGAGTTTTTATGGTTGCTTTTGAGCCCCACTCCTCAACTAAATTACCTTGATTTCAAGACTGATTCAATGTCATGATTTTTGAACATCATTTTTATTTAGCCGAACATTAAATGTTGAGGTGCATGGTTCCATCATATTCACATTTCACTATTGTAACCTAAACGCAGAAAGTACTAACGGATTTAATTGTTTTACTTTGTACAAGGTACAAACTGTTTATTACTCATTCAATGAAAAATGAAATTTAATGAGCAAAACCAAACTTTCTCCACTCTTTTTTAAAAAAAAATGTTTTTTTTTTTTAACATTTTCAGTTTGACTGTTGAAACCAACTTTTAAACTTCTTCCTTTTTGATAGAAGATTGCAATCTGAAGATTATTCTTTGTGGCATGGTTCTGATGTTCACCAAAACCAGTGTCACAAACAGCTCAAAAGTCAAGTCCTCCGTCTCCTAAGTAGTATAAAAAAACTTCATGCATAAAAAAAACTTCGATAAAAAGTCTTTCTTAAAGTTATATAGAAAAGTATTTGTACGTACCAATATTAAAATTTTCCAAGTGTTATAACTTATTTTAAAGCTGGCTGAATAGGCTAGACATTTCCACAATGTCCTTTGATCCTGGGTTCAAATCTCGACCCAGCTATAAACTGTCATATCCTGTTGCTTCTCAGGCTGGGCAATTAATCAATGTGTGCACCGTCCATTGGGAGGGTGTTAATCCAGAGGATCCGTCTACTAGCACTGATTGTCAGAGAAAGTTAAATATCCCATGGTATCATTTGCGAAGAATAGGAGAGTTATCACCGGCACCCTGAACAAATTACAAATTCCTTCCCTGAGTGAACACTGGGAAGGCGGCCAACGGTAAACCACTCAACATAACCTTTATCCAGGAACTGCATCGGTGGCACAAATGCCATGTCAAGAGTACAGCACATTTGATTGATTGATAACCTGTTTGAAGATAATCAATGGGACTTGGAGCAACAAATTTCATATTTTCAAAGTTTCAGTTTGAGAGGCTGCGATGTGCTGTTTTGGTTGTGATCCTTCTGGGGGTGTTAAGTTGAGGGAAATCACAAGAGATGCAATGCCATGAGTCTGCATTGAGCCAAAGCAGTTAAAGCAAACATCCTGGTGAGCAGCAGAATGGAAAGTCCATCGGATACTTGAAATTATCAGCACGGAAATCTTGCAACATAATCAATAAACGTGTACAAGTCACACTTATTGAAATAGCGTTTGCTGAAGTCATGGTCAATTGTGAACAGCAATAAAGCTAGGCGACTAATTGCCGTTATTGGCTTGCAGCAATTTTAATAGAAGAACAGAGAAACGTCCCAGTTATTCACACTTTTATAAAACAGCAAGGTCAAGTGATTGTTTACAGCGTATAACATTTAATTATTGAAACGTTCGCCTATTCTTCTCCATAATTGTGCAGGAGTCAGGTAATTGTTATTCATCCCAATTAAAAGATCGTAATTACACACCCGAGTTACTACGAGGCCTAATTATTCCATTTCCTGGGCGAGCTGGAATTAGGAATGACTTACCACGTATGCCAGACACCGTGCTTGCAACCCTGCCTTTTTGGGGGTCCACAATGAAGCCAGGGGTCGTGGGGTTGGTCGAACACTAATTTATATTCAAATTCGTCACTGCCTTCCCACCACCAAGGTCGTACCATTGGCACCTTAGATCTACTCCTGGAGATTCGTCCTTGGTTCTGTGCTGTGAACATCAAGCTATACGCCATTACTATAAAAATGTCCGTGGTGCAAAAGGATGCTTCCATAACCTTAGGGCCTCACACTTTATTGTAATGCTTTGTGGATTTACGGCTCTGTACACCAGTAAATCCCTTACAAAGCGGAATACAGTTTCTTGCGAGCAATGGTTTCACTTAAGCAATCGCCCCCATTGTCTAATATTTGACCCGCGCTCACTCGCATCATTTGGATAAAAGCATTTAGATGCATGGACGCCGAGGGGAAATTATCCGGGAGGAAGCCTTGGCAAGCATCTCCGTCAATGGCTGGCAATGGTATGCAAAATAGAGGGGCAAATGCACCATGTACACGATGCGGCATGTTTACCCAGTTTGGACTTGTCTTTCTTATAGGAGTATTCCTAATATATATATATATATATATATATATATATATATATATATATAGAGAGAGAGAGAGAGAGAGAGAGAGAGAGAGAGAGAGAGAGAGAGAGAGAGAGAGAGAGAGAGAGAGAGAGAGAGAGAGAGAGAGAGAGAGAGAGAGAGAGAGAGAGAGAGAGAGAGAGAGAGAGAGAGAGAGAGAGAGAGAGAGAGAGAGAGAGAGAGAGAGAGAGAGAGAGAGAGAGAGAGAGAGTTAAACAGCAGTTCAATAGAAAGTAACATGCAATTTACTATGGTGCAGAATTTACTGTGGCAGTCTGCGTCTGTCTGACATGCTTTATGACTTTCATGGCATGGTGGGACAGGGCAAAATGGAGAACAGACTAAAGAAAATCCACCTTAAATGCAGCGTCGCTGGGGAAAAGTGAGGCGTCTCGCGCCGATAATTTGAGCATGACTTCCCTAAATGACAGCAGGAAATTGCTTTCATGTAAGCGTCAATAATACAGGGATGTTTGCTCTTGTTTCCTCCATCTGCTTGTTTATGCCAATGCCCAATATATTTTCAGAGATTAGTAAATGCTTTGGTCACGTGCTTCTTGACTGGCGTATAAAGAAAATTGTCTTTTATGAAGCGTAATATTTGATGAAGAATAATGGTGGCCTGTTAAATTTGCTGATGGATATAGCTACTTGAATTGAGTCCGACTATGCATTAGGCACGCAAAAAAGGTGCAACGTTTTCCCCCCAACCTCATCTTTTACCCTCTCTTCTGTTCACTCTTCCCCCTTCGCCTTTGCTTAAACCTTATGCCATGACAAATCCCTTCTTGTTTTCTTCACAATCTCTCCCTTCCCTATTCTCCCATATTCTCCTTCCTTATCTTCCCTTTCTCAATTTACTTGCGTAATTTGTCGATGTCATCTCAGGGTGGGTCGTGCGTAACAGCTCAGTGCTGGAGTGGATGAAGCCTTGTTGCCTTGCCCTGAATGCTATGCACTCAGTTACCACAGCCACTCGGAAGCCTGGCCTGGAGAGGAGATGGGCACCACAAGGCATATGTTCTCATAGAAATGCCACTAGAGTGCTCCGACATATCTTGCCTGAGGTTGTGGACCAGCACCACCCTCATAGTACACTTCGGGTTACAAGTTTAATACCTATCCAAATGAAAATTTAAATAATGACAGTAAATTATGGCAAAGATCGTGCAACTTCTAAAAGAGTCCATCACAGTGATCTTCATATATATATATATATATATATATATATATATATATATATATATATATATATATATATATATATATATATATATATATATATATATATTAATGCTTTTGCTTTCAAACAAAAATGGCAAATACCTCCACATGACATTCGGAAGCAACTCCTTGTCTTCCACTCTACACTTTCTACCTTCCCACCTCCACCTCCACCTTTCTCCCTCTTTCTTCACCCAAAACCAAGGAACTGTACCAGGAAGGGTTGAACACATTCAATCGACATGGATGATGCTCGCAAATTAGTTTTGCTATGGTAATATAAATCTCTGAGTCAACATCCGGAGCATTCCATGAGCACAAGTTGAGAATCAACCTGACATGTCAACATGCACACTCATTTTTAAGTCTCATCGATCATCATTCTCTCCTCACGTTTTAGTAGTTCAACACTCAGGTTTTCCTCAACTTGTCGTCAGAAACTCGATCCATTCGACTTTCTCTTCCATAAGCCTGGATTTGGTTCCATCTGAGAGGTTTCACAGATGACATCTCTCAATGATACTGAACAAATAACTCGTCTTCTTTATGGCAGTTGAACCCACTTGGCAAAGTAAGTCGAATGTATTCTTCGTATCGTAATCATATCGGGCTACGAGTCAATTATGAGGTGGCATTATTTCTAGGGGCACGACTATACAGCCGATGCAGTGCCCCCTTTAGGATAGGGCAGGAATTTGGAATTTGTTCAGGTTGCTGGCAATAACTCACATTCTCTTTGTCAAAAGATACTGTGGTATCTATCATTAACATCCATCAACTAATGCTTGCAGACGAGTCCTCAGATTAACGTTCTTCCAAGGGACGGTGGGTGCACTTTGTGTGGCAACACCTTGCCTGCGAAGCACCAACCTGACCTTGTATGGATAGGTCAGAAATCAAACCCAGACTAAACATCTCAAAGGTAAGAGTGCTACCTCTGTACCATCTTTTCAGTCTAAAATGGCTAAAAGACCCAGGAACAGACTGGAGCAACGATGCATTAAATGGTGTATGGGCCAAATGATTTTTCTGGATTTTTAAAGCATATATAGCACTATTGATGTCTCACACACATAGCAGACAACTGTCACTAGAAACCTTTGGCCTTAGCATGACCCTACAGATGTAAAAACCACGTCATTGTTGGGAAGATTGTTTTGATGTTCTTGAAACTTTGTTTCCACTGCAGATTGTGTTATCATGTGAAGTCCTTGTCAGTGTAATAATGATTTCCAGTTTTGTTCTATGAGTTTGTGCATATGTACGTTCTGTCTTGGACCAAATGTATTGTTACAGAACCACCCTTGTTCACGATCCTTGCAGATGTTGGAGAGAATTGAAAGTGGCATATCCTTGCCAAGAATATCATATTATTGGCTCGTTTATTTAGTTATTCATCCTAAGCTCTTTATGTAATATGATGCAGGAAACTTCAGACAGTGAGAAGATTAAAATAAAACACATACATCATGTTCTTCCTCTGGGCATCAATCCAAATAAACTCTCCAGAAATATCCTCTACAAATCGCAGGAAAATATTGTCTTTGAACTTTTTATATTTTGCTCTTCAGATTCTATTTTATCATTTTTCCTTTTTACGTTGTTCTTTTTATACTCGAGCCATATCTGGATCCTATTAAACCTAAGGGTGGCAGGAATGTCAGCAGTAACTGCTGCACCTTTGAGCTGTCTGGCTTTGAGTTCCACTGCTGGTAGAGGCCAATGTGACGAAAACTGCTCTCTGGTGCAGTGCCTCGAGAGAGCACTGCATAATGGGGCATGTCATATTTTAGAAGGCAGGCGGTGGGGGAGGGGGGGGGGGACGGTGGTAAACTAGGCTTTTCCATCTGCAATGTGAATGTTCACAATCCTCTGTTATCTTTTGCAGAAGTCGATGCTTTGGGTAGTAGCTTGGCCAAATTCAACATTCACTGTGGGTTTCCCATTCAGGCCTAGGTCACATTTGCCACGGCGGCCGTGGGGTCTCCAAAATCTGCGGCCACTAGCAATTATACGGTGGCCGCAGTATTTCCACGGTCACACAATGTAGCAGTCACATATGTTTTTTTTTATTTTTCGGGGAGCCGCACGGTGTATTTATAAATCGTAGAGACCGAAAACGTGGGGGTGCCGTACGGTCTTTGATTTGATGTCGCATGGTAACCTTAGGGCGTCCCTGCGGCGCCCAGAGAATTTTCAAGGCAGACGCAAGGTGCCCGCAAGGTGACCGCAAGGCGACCGCAGGGGGGCCCTAAGGTGAACGTGCGGCCAGACGGACGGTAACGAATGGGTATATATACCCGTTCTTTTTTTTTACGGAATAAAAATATACCAGTATATATAACTGAATAGACTATAACTATAATATACCGTGGTGCCCCCATAATCCGAACGCCCCATTGTTTGAACAAATTGGAATCCGAACAATTTTTTCGAGAAAATTTTGCCCTAAAAACCTAATACATTTAAAAAAACCGAACACAACGTGGCGTTCATGTTTGTTCACGTGTCTCCCCCACCTATTCGACCCGCATCTTCGCGCTTTGTTCATTCAGTTCGTCGGTGGAAGTACTCGTGAAAGCATCTCTCGTGTGTCGATCGATACTTTAGGCCTCAGTCACAATTGCTCTACGGCGAAGATACGGCGGCCGTACGCCCTCTGAATTGACAGAAACGTGCGGCGGCCGCAGAGAAACTGAGGTGGCCTCAGGGTGGCCCTCCGCCGTATGGCTATATTTTACAGGTTGTAAGGTCGCCGTGGAATTATAACGCGGAGTTATAACTTTTTTCATTGCTACGTTCGCCGTAGAAATTCGACAAGCCGAAACAAAAGAACCGGTTTAAAAAAAAAAAAATAACCCATTTGTTACCGTCCGTCTGGCCGCACGTTCGGCTTAGGGCCCCCCTGCGGTCACCTTGCGGGCACCTTGCGTCTGCCTTGAAAATTCTATGGCCGCCGCAGGAACGCCCTAAGATCACCGTGCGACATCAAATCAAAGACCGTATGGCACCCCCACATTTTCGGTCTCCACAATTTATAAATACCCTGTGCGTCTACCCGAAAAATAAAAACATATGTGACTGCTACATTCTGTGACCGTGGAAATACTGCGGCCGCTTTATAATTGCTAGTGCCTGTACATTTTGTAGACCCTCCGGCCGCCGAGCCAAATGCGACTTAGGCCTTACCTCGTGTTTTCACCTTCATTTGTGATGTTTGTTTTTTTAATCATCTTGTGTTTTAATTAATAACAAAAAAGCAATCCGATCACGTGGTGTGACGGACTGTTGGGCAAGGATTGAATTTCACAGCAAAACCAGTTTTAATTTGGAATATCCATGATTACGTCAGCCCGATGCGTTTGATGAAAGTGATTGTGGTTCTGCGGGCATCATGTTGGATGAGCTGCCCTGGGGGCAGCGCTCTCGCAGAGTGTGCGAGCGATCGGAACCCAGGACGGAGCTCGAGCCTGTGTGGACCTTTGGATGTGGTGATTGTACCAGTTTGCATACAATACACCGCCACCGAAGGTCATTTACTCATCTTATTTTACTTTAAACATGGGGGATTTCAGTTTAAAGTGTCTTGAAAGTGGGTTTTCTTTGGGTCCACAAACGGATTAATTCACTTCATTATTTCTTATTGGAAAAATATTTTTTTAATCCGAACTTTTTGCAATCCGAACAGCCTCCTGGGACGAATTAAATTCGGATTCTGGGTGCACGACTGTATAGGCAAACACCTATACTCCGAAATCTAGCGGTAGCGCACGGTGGACGCATGGTCGACGCAGACTGCCACGGAGGCCGTACGTAGGTGCACGGCGGGTGTAAGGGAACCGTGCGACGACCCTGCGTTGCTCGGACGTAGTCACACAGACCGCAAGGCCACCGTACGGCGACTGTGCAAATAGTGCGGCCGCCGTAATTTTTGAGGGGTTGGGAAAATTCATTTTTCATTGAGAAGAGCTTACGGCAGCCGCACGAATAACGCAAGCCCACTGTACGCCCTACGTACGGTCGACGTGGAACACATCTACGTCATAGCTTGGCTTGTCGAATTGCTACGGCGAACGTAGAAATGAAAAAAAAAGTTATAATTCCACAGCGCCCCTACGGCCTGTAAAATATAGCCAACCGGCGTAGGGCCTCCCTGAGGCCACCTCAGATTCTCTGCGGCCTCCGCACGTTTCTGTCAATTCAGAGGGCGTACGGCCGCCGTATCCTCACCGTAGAGCAAATGTGACCTTGGCCTCAGTTAACCAATTGTCTTATTAAAACCAATTCTCAAACTTTCGGACTATTTCTAGGGAAGGGCAGGAAACAGGGTGTGGGCAGGATCGATACAGATGCAAATTCTCAGAAAGGAAAAACTATAAAGTTTGGGTAGTTGGGGGGGGGGTGGGGGAGGGGAGCATGGGGTAAAGGGCTAGTAAAGATCATGGTTTTGGATGGGGGATGATCTGAGATGGTGGTGATCAACTGCCTTGAAGACCTGGAGAGAATAATGGGATTAAAGAGGAAGTGGAAATTGATTCTACAGGTGGGGGGGGCGGGGGGGAGGGGGAAGACAAACAAATGAGTGTAGGTGAGCAGTGATTCTGGATTTGGGAGTTTCAAAAGAAGGGGTCACTTGTGGACCGCATGCACCCGACATAAATCTGGTGGGGGGGGGAGAGGACATGGACATGTCAGGTATGGGAGCATGCGCGAGAGCAGTGTGTCGCTGCGTTCACTTTCCACCGGTACTCCAGGTGCCTCCGTCTGCCGTTCCCCAGGCAAATTCCTGGCCCGTCCCCATCTCCTTGAGATTCCTGGAGAGGGCAGAGGACGCAAGACCAGAAAGGAAGTGGAAGAATACAGAGACCACCAACCTGTCGGCAATGGCACAGTGATTGCGGGAAATTCGAATGATCTTGAATGCCTTGGTTTCCATGGCGTCAAGCTGAGCATATGTGAGGGAGGTGTGCCAGCCCAGAGGGGAGAGCAGTACTCCATCAAGCTGTGGATGAAAGCCTTGTTGGTGGAGAAGAGTCCATTTGTGCCAAGGAAGGGCTTTGCATGATAGAGGATACACAGTCGGTGCCTGGCTTGCTTGTTTATTTTTTTTAGCTTGTCTGGAATTTACATTCTAGATAAGGTATTGTCATTGCACCCCATCTATCCATCCATCTCCTTTTTCAATTTCTCCAGCCAAACTGCTGGGCTGATCCAGCTGAAATTTGGCAGCAATGTTCCTTTCCTGACTGGTAACAGGAATTGCAAAGCTCGTTCTGGTCATGACTTTAAGCAGGTCAAAATGGCAGACTTGGTAAATTTCTTCAAAAATCTTCTTCTCCAGAACCACCAAACAGAATGCTACCGAATTTGGGTTGCAACATTAGGCTAGGGTAGGGATTTTAATTATATTGGCGAAGTTATGGGGATCACATGACCGGAAGTGTGTCAAAATGGCCGACTTATTCAACTTTTGGGAAAATCGCATTAATTCCTTTAAAAAATCTTTTCCAAACCCTCCAGTTAGAATGGTACCAAATTTATTTATTTATTTATTTTGTATACCTTGTCGAGGCTCGTATGAGAGCGAACACACAACGCACAGCAAAGGGGGGGGGGCATGAGACAAGAGGGATGGGAGTGGGAAGGACAAAACTGGAGAACAGATGCATTAGTTCTGTGGAAGGAAGAAGAATGGGTGGGGGTGGGGGAAAGGACATGGGGGTGGGGGAACATGGGGACATTACAGGGATTTTCAAGAAGGAAAGCAGGGAATTGAAGGAAAGCAGGGAATTGAAGGAGGAGGTGGGCTTGGGTGGATTATCAGGGGTAGAAAAGATTGAGGATTTGGATGGGGGATGATAAGAGTTGGTGGTGAACAGCTGTTCTGAAGGCCTGGAGGGAAGAATTGGATTGAATAGAGTGAGGGAGTTTATTCCAAAGGTGGGAAAAAAGAGGAATGAAAGAGTGAAGGTGAGAAGTGATTCGTGATTTTGGTAGTTTTACCAGAAGGGGGTTTTTGGCGGACCTTGAGCGCCCTGCGGAAATGTGGTGGGGACAAATCGCGGAGAGAGCAGGGGTGGCGAGGCTGGAGAGGAGACAGTAGAAGACAGAAATACCACCGACCAGCCTGTGGTGAGACAGTGATAGGCCAAAAGACTCAGCCCCATCGCGGGAGATGCCAATGATCCGAAATGCCTTGGTTTCCACAGTGTGAAGCCGAGAAAGGTGAGAGGCAGGAGCACCAGCCCAGAGGGGAGAGCAGTACTCCATCAGGCTACGGACAAAAGCTTTGTAAGGGGTCAGGAGCTCAGGTGGGCCAAGGAAGGACTTTGCATGACGGAGGATTCCCAGTTGGCGATTGGCTTTGGAGGCGAGGTTTGAAATGTGGCTTTCCCAGGAAAGGTCATGGCAGATAGTGAGACCCAGATGCTTGAAAGTACTTCTTCCAGAGAATTGTTTGAGAGAGTGGATGGGGGGGGGGGTTCTAAACGGTCCTTTCAGAAAGACATAGTGAGAGTGTGAGATTTGTCTGGTTTGAAAGACATGTTCCACGTGTTGGACCAGTTTGTGATTTTACCCAGATATGCAGTGAGCAAAGAAGCTGCTGCATGTCGGTCTGAGGGATGACAGATGGTACGGCAGAGGGTGGAGTCATCAGCAAAGAGATAAAGAGGATTTTCCAGAGTCGGATAGATCATTGATAAAAACCAGAAAAAGAACAGGGCCCAGGATGCTACCTTGAGGAACTCCAGCCTGGACAGGAAGAGGGGATGAAAGAACTCCATTTAGGGCCACACGGTGACTGCGACAGGAGAGGAAGTCTGCGAGCAATGAGTGGAGATGGCCTTGGATACCATAGGAAGAGAGTTTGGTGAGCAGGGCAGGGTGCCAGACGTGTCAAAAGCATGCGATATTCTAGGATTGGATTGCAATATTAGGTCAGGGTAGGAATGTTAAATTGCCAGTCATTCTGATCACGTGACAAAGTGTGTCAAAATGGCCGGCAGTAAAATTTTGGGAAAATCACATAAATCCCTTAAAATCTTCTTCTCCAGATCCATCAATCAGAATGCTACCAAATTTGGATTGCATCATTAGGCTAGGGTAGCATGTTTATTATATTGCTAAAGTCATGAGGCTCACATGACCCGAGTGTCAAAGTGTGTCAAAACGGCCGACTTCAGCAACTTTTGGGAAAATTGCATTAATTCCTTGAAAAATTTATTCTCCAGACACACCAGTCAGAATGCTACAAAATTTGGATTACAACATTAGGCCAGGGCCCAGATAAGCTACAGGTCCATTGGTCCTATTTTTTAAATTTATAATCAATTCATTCTTTCTTACTTTGTTGGGAGTATTCGGGCAGCATTGCATTTTCATCGGAAGCATTTTACTTGCCATCCCAGCCAACTACAATACAGTGGGCCCAAATGATATGGACAGTGGGTCACGTGGGGCAACCAAAATTCCCCTTCCATGAATGTCATGAATGAACCAGTCAGCAGGAATTGGAGATTATCGCATATATTAAGCACGAAACAATCTTTATCATGATAAATGACATGCAGCAAGTTAAAATCTCAATCGGGATGTTTATTTTGTTATATTTTAAATTAGGTTTTAAATTAGCCTTTATATATATGTATACATTAGTGGGGTATGCTTACATATTGTAAGTAATAACGAACCATGCTGCCCCATTGTCTCTGGTCTCTCACCTTCAGTGAGCACAACAAGGCTGCACTTATTTTCGGAAATTTTATTTACAGACTTTTTCCGAAAGTTCTGTGATTTTTCTCGGTGCATTGGCTTCAGATGTCTGGCGGACGCGAAATTACAGCTCTCTACATCACTCGGAAGGTACCGAACATTAATATCAGTCAGTGAGTGGTTAGAATGAGCTTTATATATTAGATGTATGAAAGTAGAATGTGAGTCCATGTATTAAGTATGTACAATTATAATGAGTCTGTATAAAGTATGTGCAATTACAATGTGTGTACAGTACATGTATAAAGCATTGTGGAGTATGCTTACACATTGTAAGCTATAACGAACTGTGCTTCCTCATTGTCTCAGGTCGCTCATCTTCATTAAATTTTTTCATTTATTTATTTTCATTTATTTAGATTTTCATTTGCAGACACTTTCTAACAGTTCTGTGTCCCCCCCCCCATGGCATCAGTTTCAGTGTCCGTCAGCACGCAAAATTACCATGCTTCCCCATTTTTTTGGGTCGCTTACCTGCATTTATTTTTTCCATTTATTTATTATCATTTATTCATGTTTTCATCTACGGATGCTTTCCGATGGTCCCTGCTTTATTTTTTCTTCAGTGTATCGGCTTCAATGTACGTTGCCAGGCGAAATTTCAGGTTTTTATGTCACCCGGTAGGTACCAAACATAAATATCAGTCATGAGTCAGTCAGTCAGTGAGTGGTTAGAGTGTGCTTTATATATTAGAACATATAGGCCAGTAGTGCAGGATCATAGAGCAAAAGGTGTTGTTGTTTGTTTTGTTTTTTCCCTCACAGAAATATTAAACCTTCTACACCATCCATTTGTGCACTATTTTAGATAATAAATTGTACCAAGTCCATGTCCATAGTACTGTATACATTTCTTTATTTGGTACAATGAATAAAACGAGTTTCCATGCTGAGACCACAACAAAGACATGATACAGGGACAGCTGACATACCAATTGCCATTAAAAAGACCTTACAGCATTCAGAATTTCATGGAATGTACTACATGCAGTGCTTAACCTCTATTCCACATTGCCATTGCTTTTTCCCACGGAATATGAAATGCTCTTGCCATCATGATAAAGACTAATCCTACTTGGAAGACCTTTCTGACATGTTGCAATTCTGTCAAACATTTTGTAAAAGATTATATCCATGAGATTGAATACATATGACTACAAGGGACCATGGCACAATATCACTGCAAAGTAAATTGCCAAGTGCTTCCATTTCCATACTGAAATCTGTCGAAATATATAAATATATATAAATATATATATATATATATATATATATATATATATATATATAAATATATCTATACAGTTTTTTTGTGGTGTTTCACATATGTTATTGCTTGATGCCTGTCCTGCTTTAAACCAGATGTGCAGGGCAGAAGCCCCCTGTGCATCAAATCACTGATCCCACACATTTTTGCCATTCCAGCCTTTCAGTGTGAGCATAAACAGAAGGAAAGTGCATTACAGCAGCCTTTCAAGCTCTGGATTGGCCCTTGATCATAATCATGACCTCCTGATGTGTTGGAAAATGCACACGGACATATTCTCATCCAATCACGGACCAAAAGGTAGATTTCTGATTGCAACCTGCTTCAAGAGCTCCGAAGTGAGCTGGTACTTTTGACATTGTATACTGTATTTTGAATACAATCTTCTATGTGCACAAAATCGTATGTGTCCATCAATGTTTGTGAAATTTAAGATTCAATATATTGTTGTGGTATGATAAGGTCATACATTTTTATGCAATCAATTCATCATCACACAGGTTTTCATTCAAGGCATATAATCATACTATATACAATTAGCAGGGACAATTAGAGAAGTGTCTGTTTGTGGGTTTGCTTGACATATGCATCCTAAACCACGAAACAGAATGAGTTGAAAAATGGTTGTTGTACTCGGGTTATGTACTGGAAGGTTTTAAATGAGAGAAAAAAAATTCATAGCCCCCTGGCTTCTGGGTGGGCAGAGTGGGGACTCCAATTATTGATGTAAATGTGTAGTGTCGCTTCATGTGTGTGTTGAAGGTATGACAAGTCAAAACGAGAACGGCACTCAGTAGAGCGTATACCTCCACGAGGCTGAACAGTTTGGTTTTGTATTCCACTGATAGGGCGGATCAACATCCGAACCTGAACTAGAATCTAATCGGCTTGTTCTTGTCACATACCCGACTCATCCACCTAGTTTTGTCATAACATGTCCACAACTTTTTGAGATATCATGCTATATATTGTTTTTATATGCCTGGTATTAGCTGAATGGTTAGGGTGTTGGGCTTGGGATCCTAGGATCCTGAGTTCAAATCCTGCTCGGCTGTCGAATACCAGGTGGGGTTGACTCGGTCTGTCATCCTTCTGAGGTCGGCAAAATGAGTGCCAGCATTCTGGTATCCTGTGTTGGAGTGGCCAGCCATCCAAGATTGTGCCCAATAGCCCAGGAGACTGCTTAGGCAGTACCAACACTGCACAAAGTATGGTCCCAATGCATGGATGGATGGACATCGTTTTTTGACCCATCTCTCAATGTTGACTAATCACTGACAAAATCCTGGCATCCAGATCTGAATCCAGATAATTGGAGCACAAGTTATCTGAATTATGGCATCCAGATAATTAATTCGTCCTTGTCACACACCCAACATGTCCACCAATTTTTTTCCGAATCTGTCACTAACCTGTTGAGATATCCTACTCACAGACAAACAAATAAAAACAGACAGAAAGACAAACAAGTGTGGAAACATAACCTCCACCCACCTTCGGTGGCAGAGGTAGCTAGAACGGCACTTAATGTATGCCTCTGTCAGGCTGAACAGTTTACGTTTTGTATCCCACGAATAGGTCGGATCTGAATCTGGACCTCCAAAATCTAATCGGCTTGTTCTTGTCACCTCACAAACTCATCCACCTAGTTTTGTCATAATTCATCCATAACGTTTTGAAAAATTATGCTAGATTTCATTTTTGGCCTCATTTCTCAATGGTGGAGAATCACTTCAAAAAATTTTCATATCCACATCTGGATCTTCACCAAAATTGAAACAATTCTTCCCTGTCAAACACCCAACCTGTCCACCAAGTTTTGTTACGATCCGTCTATAACTTTTTGAGATATCGTGCTATATTTTGGTTTTAGCCCTCTCGCTCAATGGTGAAGAATCACTTTAAAAATTATTGGATCTAGATCCGGATCTCCACCACCATTGAACAAATTCATCCTTGTCACACATCCAACCTGTCCACCAAGTTTCGTCGAAATCCATCTTCAACTATTTGAGATATCCTGTTTACAGACACACAAACAACCAGACAGACAAATAAACAAGAAAAATACGTCGTGCAGAGCACGATACTTGCAAAATCCACCCCCCCCTCCATCTCCAAAGGTTGCCATGGAAACATCAAATTGTCCATTTCATTGAGATGAAAATTGACAATCTTAATCAAAGCTCAGGTCAATCGGATGAAAATAGATTCTATAAGTTTGACCTTGAGTTGACATTTGACCTTTTGACCTCAAAAATAGTTGCTTTCCCCATTCAGTGATTTTTTTTTTGTATACCTTGTCAAGGCTCGTATGAGAGTGAACACACAACGCACAGCAAGGGGGGCATGAGACAAGAGGGGTGGGAGTGGGAAGGATAAAACAGTGGGGAACAGAGACATTAGGAGAACTGTAGAAGGGCGGGGAACATGGGGTATACAAGATGGACATTACAGGGACTTTCAGGAAGGAAAGCAGGGAATTTGAAGGAGGTGGGTTTGGGGTGGATTAACGGGGATAGAAAAGATCTAGGATTTGGATGGGGGACGATAAGAGGTGGTGGTGAACAGCTGTTTTGAAGGCCTGGAGGGAAGAATGGGATTGAACAGAGTGAGGGAGTTTATTCCAAAGGCAGGAAAAAAGAGGAATGAAAGAGTGAAGGTGAGCAGTGATTAATGATTTTGATAGTCTTACCAGAAGGGGGTTGTTGGCGGACCTTGAGCGCCCTGCGGAAATATGGTAGTGACAAATCGCAGACACTGTGGGGGGGGGGGGGGACAAGACCGGAGAGGAGACAGTAGAAGACAGAAAGACCACCGACATGCCTGTGGTGAGAGAGTGAGAGGCCCAAAGACTCAGCCTCATCGTGGGAGATGCTAATGATCCAAAATGCCTTGGTTTCCACAGCATGAAGCCGAGAAAGTTGGGAGACAGGAGCACCAGCCCAGAGGGGAGAGCAGTGCATCAGGCTATGGACAAAAGCTTTGTATGTGGTCAGGAGCTCAGGTGGGCCGAGGAATGACTTTGCACGATGGAGGATTCCCAGTCGGCGACTGGCTTTGGAGGCCAGGTTGGAAATGTGACTTTCCCAGGAAAGATCATGGTAGATAGTGAGACCCAGAAGCTTGAAAGAAAGGACTTCTTCCAGAGGATTGTTGAGAAAGTGGATGGGGGGGGGGTGGGTTCCAAACGATCCTTTCGGAGAGACGTAGTGAGTGGGAGATTTGTCCGGATTGAAAGACATGTTCCACGTGTTGGACCAGTTTGTGATTTTACCCAGATCTGCAGTGAGCGAAGAAGCTGCTGCTTGTCGGTATAAGGTATGACAGATGTACGGCAGTGGGTGGAGTCATCAGCAAAGAGATAAAGAGGATTTTCCGAAGAGTCGGAGAGATCATTGATGAAAACCAGAAGAAGAACAGGGCCCAGAACGCTGCCTTGAGGAACCTCAGCCTGGACAGGAAGAGGGGATGAAAGAACTCCATTAAGGAGCACACGTTGACTGCGACAGGAGAGGAAGTCTGCGAGCCATGAGTGGAGATGGCCTTGGATACCATAGGAAGAGAGTTTGGTGAGTAGGGCAGGGTGCCAGACTGTGTCAAAAGCATGCGATATGTCTAGGGATATGGCTCTGATTTCATGTTCGGCATTGAGGACCTCCATCCATTGTTGGGAGAGCAGAAGCAGCATATCCAGGATGGAGTTACCTGGGCTGAAACCAAATTGATGATCGGACATCAGGCCATTGGAGAAGAGGAAGGATTTAATGTCTTAAGCGATGATGGATTCTATGACCTTGCTGATGATTGGGAGAAGGCTGATTGGTCTGGAGATACATGGATCTGTTTTTGCAGCTTTTTATGCAGGACAGTAATGTTTGCTGATTTACAAGCACATGGCAGATGACATTGAGCAAATGAGAGGGTGAATAGAGCAGACAGAGGGTGAGCAATAGCAGAGGAGCAGGTTTTTAGGACATGTGGGCTGATGCCGTCTGGACCAGTTGCAGAATCTGAGTCGAGGTTTGACAGAAAGCTCTCCGCCTTGTCAGGAGAAAAGGACACAGAGTCCAGGGACAGTTGGGTGTGACTGGGTAAGGTGGGTACAGAAAGCGATGGGTTTTGGACACAAGATTTTGATGCAAACACAGAGTTTAGGCATTCAGCCTTTTCACGTGTGGTATCAGCAGTGCGGCCATTTGAGGTAAGGGAGGGGATGGAGGGGGAACATACACCAGAAACAGATTTGATTTGACGCCACCTGGATTTGGAGGAGGGAGAGAGGTTTGAGAGTTCAGACTTGAGCTTTGAAAGATGTTGTTTTTTGGTTCTCCTGAGGGTAGATACACACTTGTTTCAAGCTTTACGGAAGGAACTGAGATTACCCTCTGTTGAGTTTGCTTTCCATGAGGCAAAGGCAAGTTGTTTCAGGACAACTGCCTCGCCACAAGCTTCATTGAACCGTGGGTGGGGGGGGGAAAGGTAGAATAACTGAAGATGAGAGGGGATAAATATGTGCATGACGGAGAGCAAGTTTCTTTGAAAGAATTCCCAGGATGAGTTGATGTTGGAGAAAGTAGCGATGGGAGACCAGTCTAGAAGTTTGATGGCTGCTTGCCTCCCAGTCGGCTTGCGTGAAATGCCAGACTCGACGGTGCTGAGGTGGTTCTCTAATAACAGCCAGAGAGATGTCCACTTTGACAAGCACGTGGTCAGAAGAACCGATTGGAGCGGAGGAAGAACAGCAGATATTTTCATGGAAATTTGTCACAATCAGATCCAGAAGAGATAGAGTACCAATGGTTGAGATCCGGGTCGGGAAATTGACCGATTTGAGTCAGTCCTCATGAGTCGCAGAAAGCTTTTGCTGAAGTGCCGTGACAGGTGAGAGAGTAACCCACACCTGGCCAACTGGTATGATGACAATTGAAGTCACCACTTATGAGGAAGAGAGAGTTTGGATGAGAAGATAGAAGTTGGTCCATGTTTTCAGATAGTGAGTTGTAAATGGAGTCATCACTGTTTGGATGGACTATGTAAATCCTGTTCAACTTTCAAGTTAATAGGATGTAAAAGTGATGATTTTTCAGTTGAAAATTGATGGTTTTTAGGAGTTTGACCTTGAGTTGACATTTGACCTTTTGATCTCAGAAATAGTTGGTTTCCCAATTCAGTAATGTACTGTGAAATTAATGTTTAACTTACAAGTCAATCGGATGAAAATTGACAATTTTTCAGATAAAAACTGATGATTTTAGATGTTTGACCTTGAGTAGATATTTGAGCTTTTGACCTGAAAAGTAGTTGGTTTCTCAATTCAGTGACATAATATGCAAATCTTGTTCAAATTTCAAGTCAATCGGATGAAAAATGACGATTTTAGAAAGTTGACCTCAAGATGACCTTTGACCTCAAAAATCACGAGGCTTCTCAGTTGAGATTACCTCCACAACTTGGTAAAGTTTCATGAGGATCGGTTTCGAATTGTGACCTGCAGGCGATTGACAAACAGACAGACAGAAAAACAAAATCGACTGACCAATATACTTGAAAGATCTTCGATTTTGCAAGTAACAAGAAGATGTCATGCATCGCACGATACTTGCAAAATACATAAAACAAATTTGACCTTAATAATAATTGGTGGTTGAATTCAATGATGAAATATGCAAATACTCTTCAAATTTCAAGTAAATCAGATGAAAATTGAGGATTTTAGAAATATCACCTCAATTGTTGACAAAACGTTGATTGATGTATGCCAACCGCCATGGGAAGCAAGAATTAGTTGACACTTTGGGCATTAACCCTTTATCTTAAAAACAAGCTGACATTTCAGATGTTAACCCATTCGGGGGTAAGAAATAAAAATGAAAAAGTCGTCCCATGGGTTCTTTCTCCTTATTCTTCATGATGGACCAGGGTTGTTTTTCTCCACACGAGACATTAACAAGGGAAGTGTTGCCCACCATTCATTTGTTCCACGATTCAGTTCTTCCAGGCAGGCAGGAAAGCTTCTTGGTGAGCTGTCTGTTTCCGGGCATGTTTCCTGTAGCGGGAGTATGTCATATTATGTATGTTCCAAGTCAATAGCCCTGGAAGTGGTTATTCAATAAATGTTACTATATATATATATATATATATATATATATATATATATATATATATATATATATATATATATATATATATACAAAAGCAAGATGGCCTGTTTTGTACACCGAGGGATGCTTTGCACACCACATATTGTGGATGGAGTGAGAAAAATATGGAAAGGACGGTGGCAGACATCATAACAGTACTGCGTAACTGAAGAATGCTGTTCCAATTTTTACACCAATAAACTGTTCTTCCCTTCGTGCTGGAGCGCACGGGACCTGTTGCGTGTACATTTTCAGGTAAATAGTCTTGCATGATGGTGCTTGAAAGCGTATGATACACATACACATGTTTTACATTGTTACATTTCATACAATGACAAGCAAAATTTGAAGTGCAAACATGCAAATTTTTACATCCCTCCAAAGCCAAGCAAAATGCAAACCAGTTTGTCGTTTGATCGGAGACCGCCAGGGAAGTCTGAATGCTGTGGGCGCACAGCAGGTTAGCTCAGTTTGTAAGTGCTGTCTATGAGGTTACTGGTGCTGCATATGTTCCCCTGTGGAGTCCATTGTGACAACAATCGGCTCTCCTTGTGCAGTGCCAGCAGGGGGTTTGACATCACTGAGCATGCCGTCCTTCCAATGCTGATATCGAGTCAGCAGTCACATTTGCTTTTCGTTGTAGATGTTAAAGATCACATGGCCTTTGTCATTAAAGTGCAAGGCATTGAATGCTGGTACACTAACTTTATTTTGCACCTAAAATTTAAATAGGATATTAAGCCAATTAAATAATGGATGTGGATAATATGTGCTATTAAATGAATGGTAGGAAATGGTAAATTGATATCTTAATTTTTTGAGATGTGTATAAAGTACAAGCTCAGTTGGCCAAGTAGCCTTCTCCTGAGTATGTATAAATTTCCTTGTGTGTATGCTTTGATTGCCAATGTATAAAACACATGCGGCTTGAAGAGGATACATCTCACCTGGTTAAATGGAACTTCCAGTCAAAAGGATTTCAACTTAGAATGTTGTGTTTATAAATAATTATAAATTTAATTGAACCTTCCATTTCATGCAATCAAGTACTCTGTAATTTTACTGACCAATATTGAAAATATAACATTGGAAATCATCCTGTTCGAGTTTGTAGAACAAAGAATGAACGAACAGCATAAATTTATTTAGATAGTGGGATGAGATTTTCTAGTCGGTCACCATTTACCAGTGACCCTTTGAGTTGTGTTGCCCTCTCCATGGTCAGAGCAAGGACCAGATGCTACATTTGCTGACTTGTTAATTCTCTGATGTTTACATGGGAATTCCACACAGAACAGCTACAGTCATTGAGAAGCTGACGAGCTGTTTTGTCTTTTCCTTTGGATTCTTGGACATAAATCAAAAGGGTAAAACCCTTTCAACACTGCAATGAGGTTTACCTCCCTTGTGTGGCATGAACATCTAATTGCTCTCGCTGGTGGACAATGACCATAGGCTAAGCGTATTCAGCTTGAATATTTTATTTAGGCTTCAGATAACAGAGCAATTCAGCAGTGAGCAATAAAGGCTAAATTATCCAATATCTAGATATTGACAATGAGATATGCCTTGTTGGAAATCAAATGCATGCCCTGGTTAGAAAAGAGAAATGTTTCAGTGAAAATACTTTTGGCTTTCTTTTGGCTGATTGCATGAGCATATTACTGTAGCCCATTTATATCCTGGCAAAACAATTGTAAAACATTAAGAATGAATTTGTAGTGAATGTTAGTGATCCTGGGTAAATGTTGAACATTATGATCTACATTCATAACTTGTACCCACCTGTCAAGTCTCTTCAAACAAGCTGTTCCCTTTAACAACCCTCCAACAATCGACAAATAACAAACAAATTTTTAACTTGCCCCCCCCCATCTCCGATGACTGCATCCATCTCACACCCAAAATGCACTACGAATGACCGAGCACTTCCTCTCTTTCGTCACACCCTTCAGGTGCCGACGTATCTCTTAGTTCTTTCGATGAATCCCTTTTTATATTTGCATCCTTCTTTCCATGCGATGTAATCCCTTTAGATTACTGTACCTCATTGTGGTTCTTTCCCGTTGTGAGTCTCACATTTATATTACAACCTTTAGGGTGGTTTAGACATTTTGTTTTAGATTTGTCCATTGTGTTACGTTTTTAGCTCACTTGGGCTTTAGTCAGGTGAGCTTATGCGATCGAGCAGTGTCCATAGGTGAGTGAGTCAGTGAGTCAGTCAGTCCGTAAACACGAGTCATTATCGCTTGAACCAAACACACAATCTTGAAGAAGCTTGGCCACAAGCTTCATAACTGATGCCTAACAAACGTGTATTTACCACATCAAAATCTGCGCTCATTAATGGGGTCTATTGGGGGGGGGTTAACCCCCCCCCCCAAAATAAGGTATTTTCTCTCTTCTCCAAAACTATACACAATTTCGATGAAACTTGAACACAACATTCATCACCTGTAATATGCTGAAGTATATTGAGCACATCAAAATCTGTACTCATTAAGGGGCTATGGGGAAGGAGATAGGTTGAACCCCCAAAAATAAGTAATTGCTGTTAGGGTTTTACAAAGATAGTGCTTCTTTTCTCAGACATGACCTTTTGAGTTTTGACATTTTGCCTGGCTACCTGACTTTAACCTCAACAGTAGGGTTTTTTTCTCACTGTTTTATAGTGTTTTGCCTTGACTTTGTTGTCTTCACTAGTTGGAATTTACCAATGTTGACAAGGAAACCATGAATCCTAACCCAGCCTCTCAGTCCCTGTTTGACTAGCAAGTTGGGGCAGTAGGTTGTGTAGTACCCCCATTTCAAAGTTTGCTTCAGGTCTGCTGTTGATGGTGTTCCCCTTGATCTCAACAGCAGTACCGAGCACAGTTCCCGCTTACCTAGAAGTTAGGTATCCCCATTGTTTTCCCTTCAACAAGTGGCGGTGTTCCCACCCTTTTACATTGAACAGGCAGTGGTGCCTGCAGTGCCAACACAACACCAAAACCCAGTGGGGAAATCCTCCTCGTCTTATTTTGGTTTTATTGTTGCCGTCCGGGGAGACCATTCATCTTCTTCAGAAGTGTTTTCTGAAGAGACTGAAGCTCACCCTGTGTACCGCACGTGGATCTATTTGGACCCTGGGACTAACTTTTCTGTGGTGATGGTGGGGAAAGGAAAGGATAACCAACCTGCTAGGCAGGTTCAGCCCCCTTCAAAATTGCTCCCATACCATAGGCTTGCTCTGAAGAGAGGTTTAACTGTAGTTTCTGGAGAGATCTCTCTTCTCAAGCCTGATTCTTTTTTTCCAAGCCCTGCAGCCACCCTCGGATAGCAAGGTCAAGAAAAAGCAAACAAAGAAAAAGTTGAAGAACAAAGGTAAACTTAAATGTGCCTCTCCTCCTGGAAATCATCATGAGCAAGTCTTGCTGGCATCTGACCTGTGGTTGGCCACCGGGTTTCCAGGCTGGACTGGCCCCATCCTGAAGAAGAGGAAAAGGATGCAATTGGGAACAATGTTGTCTCCCCAGAACATAGACCCCCTCTTTAAGATGAAAAGATGGAGGTTCGTCTCGACTTGCACCTCATTTCGAGGATGTGTCCAATCCCTATGGATGGAAGCTAATGGACTGCTGGTCACACCTGAAGACAGGTTACTCAATGCTTATCTGTTAAAAGTAGAGCATGGCCGAGGGTGGTCCCAATGGAAGAGGATGGCATACCACGCAGATGGAGAACGTCGTCGCCTTTATCTCCATGCCGGTGTTTTGGGCAAATTGGCAGAAAGCAAGTCTTTGCTCACCCTGCCAATGCATCGACTACTGTTGTTTAGGAGCCAATTATAGGCCACCATTGACAAAGAACTAGAACATGACAAATGTGAGTGGGAAACAAAATCGGAGTGGGGCCGTTAGACTACCTTCTGTCCCGACCACCTCAGCCAGACTGGACCAGACAAAGACTGGACCAGTCATCCACACCTTTCCACTCTTCTTTTTAGCTGAACCAGCATTGGCATTTCGGGAGAAGCCCGGCTGGAAGAGGGAGGACTGGCCCTCCCCCAAGAGGTGAGAGTATCAGTGATAGGCTACCAGGAGTGTTTGGAGAAGTAGTACCTGTAGGAGGGTGCCTCCACACTTTCCTTTAATGCTGGGAGGGTATCACTAGTGACAAATTTGTTTTGGAAATTGTCTCCTTCAGCTTTAAAGTCAAATTGGAATCACCCCTTCCAGGAGGCATCCTTTGCAAGGGAACATCCCTGCCACAGGATCCGACAGCATGACAGGCTGTGGCCAGAAAAATCTAGACCCTTCTCGAAAAAAAGCAGGTGAAGGATCACCACCATCTATGCTTGTTGACTGTATTTGTCATCCCTAAACACTCCGAGGGACTGTGCATGGTCCTGAATTTAAAGAAAATTGAAGGAGTATATCCATAGCCCCTATTTTTGCATGCAGAGGCTCCATTCAATCCTGCCAGTACTGACGCCAGGGGATTGGGTAGCAATCCTGGACTTGAGATACATACATACATGTTCCCTTGGACACCAAGTCCCTTCATCTGTTGGGGTTTGCCATAGGGAATCGTGTCTTCAGATATACTGCCCTGGCCTTTGGCCTCCAGCCAGCCCCCGAGTCTTCACTAGACTGGTGCAGGCAGTGGTGGTGATACTCTGTAAGCAAGTCTTGATAATTTTTTGCTCCCTTGATGACTGGTTGCTTGTGACAGGGTCAGAGCAACTCCTCTAGCCCATTTACAGATTACCATCACATTGGTTGAATTTCTCAGCCTCTTTATCAATTCGTAGATGTCTAGTTTAACTCCTCCCAATTCTCCTCTTTCTTAGGGGTGGAACTAGATATTTCAGCTAAGCTGGCATATCTGTCCACTCATCAGATAGAGAAGATCAAATTGAGGTCATCTTGATTATCTTCTCTGCAAGTGTCTCTGGTAAAGGTCTGGCTAAAGTTTCTGGGCCTCCTCACCGGTCAAGTAGATCTGATACGGGATTGCAGCCTCCACATGCAGCTGATACAGACCTTCCTTCTACATCACTACTCCCTTCAAGGGGTTCCTCTGAACCTACCCGACTCCATCCTGCAGGAGCTGAACTCTTCAGTTGGTGGGGCAGCCAACAGACTTCTGATGGGAATATTGTTCAGGCCACATCGGCCTTCAGTGGTTGTGACAACGGATGAGGGGGGTGGGGGTGGGGACACACTGTCAAAGCAATCTTTTGGCTGGCAAGTGATCCCCCTAGAATGTCAAGCTCACATCAACATGCTGGACCAGGGGTTCTCAAATCCAGGATCGCAACCCAAACTTTGAAAAACCCCCTCAAATCCTGGTTCTTGAGGGAGTTTCTTCACGTCAAAAGCATTTTCTCTGACAGTTTTTATTGTACATACCAGTACGATGTGGGTTACAAGGTGCATAAGATTTCAAATTTTTGGTGGTGGGCAAAAAAGTTTGGGAACCACTGTGCTCGACAGCACTCTTAATTACCCTGTCTATGAGAACTGAGGGCCATCACATTGGTTGGCTCTTCATTGTTTTCTAGCTATGGTAGTCCATACTGATAGGTAGTCCATACTGATCAAGAAAAGGTAGTCCATACTGATCAAGAAGGTTGTGGCATGTGTCCACAAACAGAACAGGGAGGCACTCACTCCTCCTTTGTCATCTGGCGATGGAAGTCTGGGAATGGACCTGCCAGCAGGTGATGGATTTTTCTGCAGTGAACATTCCAGGGGAAGAAAACTTGCTTGCAGATTTTCTATCAAGATGATGGTACATACCCTCGGAGTGAACTCTCCATCCACAGGTCAGAAAGACGATCGACAGGTAATCCCTAAAAAGTGGGCCCTGAGAAAAGTTTAACAACCTTCACAGTTTTCATTCCATCTCTCTCATTTTTCAGAAGGTTTGAAATGAGTTAAGAGAAAGTGTATCTGCTAAGTTTCTTGAATCTGTGACATTCACACACTGCATCATGGACACCTGGAGAAAAGTTATTTTCTGTCAAAAACTGTGGACAAATTAGTTCCTACAGACATTACGTTCTTACCCCCTTCGGTGCTTGTTCTGCACACATTTTGCAACAACGAAAGCACCCAGCAAGCCTCAAATTCAAAGGTTTGTGAAAAAATTCAAACAGCATGGCAGTCTTGAATATGAATTCACCAAACTAAATGGTGAAATGGTGCCCATTTGGAGCATATCATCAAACATCGAGGTTGTCAGTAATTTAGTTGTAAAATTGTTAATTTTCGTTGTAGACAACTGAAATTTTCAGTGATATCTTCACTATTGGTGATTCATATGATCTGCATATTTTGTTAAGTTTGATTGGATAATATTAAAGTTATTAACCTTTTCCCTGGGCTCACGTTTTGGGGTCACCTTGTACAAGCGTTTTAGGAGTACATAAATTGAATTGATTGCATCGTCGCTCAGCCACCACCGTCCATTGTACTGCTCTCGGACTCGGATCCAGCAGCTTGGGCAGTGGATGCATTTTCCATCTCCTGGATGCCTCTGGTCTGATGTGCCTTCCCACTGTTCCCACAAATCCTAGCAACATTAGAGTAGGAGGGAGCATAGGTCTACTTGGTAGCTTCCTGGTGACTAAGACTCCAATGGTTCGGGGAGATTCTGCACCTCGTGGGGTTAACAAAGCTCCTGCCTCTTAGAGATGACCTCCTCTCCCAATCCTCCTCAGAAGTCCCATACAGGAACCCAGCCCATCTCCGACTAACACTGTGACATCTCCAAAGAGATCTTCAGAAGAGACAGGCCTTTCTGGGAGGGCTGCTTCTTTCTCACCCAGTGCCATCATAAATCAACTCAAATTACCCATGCTTCCTTTTGGCAGTTTTTCTGGAGATGGTTCCAGGATCAAGAGGTGTATTTGGGTGCTGCCCCTTTGGGAAAGGTGGCTGACTTCTTCATCTCCCTATTTGATAAGAGGTTAGCTTTCACCACAATTATGAGTTACGGTACAGCCATTGTGACAGTTCACAAAGGTTTTCCAGATGGTTCTTCAGTTTCATCATTGAACATCCTGTCCAAACTTGCCAAGTCAATGATTGTCATCAATGATCTCTCCGACTCTCTGAAAAATCCTCTTTATCTCTTTGCTGATGACTCCACCCTCTGCAGTACCATCTATCATCCATCATACTGCAAACAGCAGCTTCTTCGCTCTCTGCAGATATCGATAAAATCACAAACTGATCCAACACGTGGAACATGTCTTTCATTCCGGACAAATTTCACACTCTCACTATGTCTCTCCGAAAGGACCGTTTGGAACCCCCCCCCCCCACCCCCATCCACTTTCTCAACAATCCTCTGGAAGAAGTCCTTTCTTTCAAACCTCTGGGTCTCACTATCTGCCATGATCTTTACTGGGAAAGCCACATTTCCAACCTGGCCTGGAAAGCCAGTCACCGACTGGGAATCCTCCATCATGCAAAGTCTTTCCTCTGCTCACCTGAGCTCTTGACCACATACAAAGCTTTTGTCTGCAGCCTGATGGAGTACTGCTCTCCCCTCTGGGCTGTGCTCCTCCCTCTCACCTTTCTCGGCTTCACGCTCTGGAAACCAAGGCATTTCGGATCATTGGCATCTCCCGTGATGAGGCTGAGTCTTTGGGCCTCTCACTTTCTCACCACAGGCAGGTCGGTGGTCTTTCTGTCTTCAACTGTCTCTTCTCTGGTCTCGCCCCCCTACTCTGTCTGTGATTTGTCCCCACCATATTTCTGCAGGGTGCTCAAGGTCCACCAACAACCCCCTTCTGGTAAAACTACCAAAATCACGAATCACTTCTCACCTTCACTCTTTCATTCCTCTTTTTCCCCACCTTTGGAACAAACTCCCTCACTCTGTTCAATCCCATTCTTCCCTCCAGGCCTTCAAAACAGCTATTCACCACCACCTCTTACCGTCCCCCATCCAAATCCTCGATCTTTTCTACCCCCGTTAATCCACCCCAAACCCACCTCCTCCAAATTCCCTGCTTTCCTTCCTGAAAGTCCCTTCAATGTCCATCTTGTATACCCTGTGTTCCCCACCCCATCCCTTCCACAGATCTCCTCATGTCGCTGTTCCCCACTGTTTTGTCATTCCCTCTCCCTTCCCTCTTGTTTCATGCCCCCCTTGATGTGCATTGTGTGTTAGCTCTTATATGAGCCTCGACAAGGTGTACAAAAAAAAATGTCCTTCCATTTTAAGAGGCTTCCATTGAAACAGCTGGTTTGTTCATGGAGTCTGCCTTTGGTTCTCCAGGCCTTGGCTCAGGTGCCGTATGAACCTTTAGAGGCTGCCTCTTTCCATAATCTGTCAGACAAAATCGCCTTTCTCATGGCTTTGGCATAAGGGTAGAGATGTAGCACCATCCAGACAACTACTGTGGCCAGTGGTCACATTCAGTTCGGGCCAAGGTTTGTGAGGCTGATCCCTCGTGTCAATTTATTAGTCAAGAGCCAAGAGTAGGCCACAGCCTCAGTGGAGGTGGACCTCCCAAACCTGAAATCTTCCTCCACTGATGAAAAACTAGCATGCCTGGTCAGAACACTGTGGTGTTAATTGGATCATATAGAGCACATGTGGGTATCGCTGCAACTCTTTATCATCGTGAGGGCACCCCATCAGGAAGTTTCTTGTGATACTATCTCGCATTGGATTGTATGAGCGATCCGTTCGTTTCCCAATAGAATAGCTTCCAAGTATGAACTGTAATCTCTGAGCTTTGCATACATCATGGATTAAGTACACCATCCTTTGGAAAGAGCATTAATCCGATTGTCTCATCTGTGAGCATTTGCTTATCTATAACGTAAAAGGAGCTCGGTCTCGACGTGCCAGCGTCCATCGCCGCCTGCGTTCGTCTGTCGGTCCTAGAGGTTATCACATAACACCAAGGACCGTCGCTGCCTGCATCTGTCTGTCTGTCCATCCGTCGCTGCCTTATTCATATAGCTCAGTCAAACAGCATTTGCGATTATACAACGCCTTTCAAATCATCACAAAGCAGGTCGCTCTATTTGCAACACAGGTGAGAAAAGGATACAAACAAAAAAGCAGCTGATATTCAATAATTTATTCACACGATTTTTAAAGGGTGAAAATAAATTTTAATTTATTTTCTCTGGAAGCGACGAGTCTTACATTCCAGTAGATATTAAAGACCCTATGATACCTTTCAAAAGTAGTTTCTCATTGTGTGCTGCTACCCTGCTCAAATTCTAAATTGTTGCCCAAATCTCCATGGGCTACACTGCATCTGAAGGGATAGGTGAATCTCATTAATGGTGCAACCAGGAGATTGAATCAACTTTTGGGATCCTTCTCAAATATATTCATTCCCAACATTGATTGTGATCTTCGGAATGATATCAGTTACTGACAATTTCAGTGAAGAGCGGAGTATTTGATTTTCTTCATTCTTGACAACCTGAGTGTGATATTCTAACAATTTACAAGCAAGGTAGTTCGTACAGTTTTGGTTCCAGTCCCAAAATTGGCCATTAACTGGACACTTGGGCCAAAGAAGATGCTCCACTGGGATGATTAAGCTTCACAAGCATAACAAATGCAATGCAGGCAGTAAGTGTTAGCAAGAGGCATGTTGGCTGAAAGCAGGATTTACATTCAATATCGATTGAAATGGTCCAGTAATATACTGATTGTCAAATGACGTTGTTTTTTTTTTTGTTAGATTCGTCTGAAACCCAAGCACGTATAACAAATAAAACCAGGATGGCATGATACCATGTAACTTGAATGTCTTATTCACAAATTGGTACAGCTTGACCTTGTTTCACAATTTACAGCTTATGTAATTAATAAATGTTTAACCTCTGCAAATTTATATTTTGACTCTTCTCCAAAACATTTTTGCTTAAACATTCACCATTGTTCAGCTGATTATTTAAAATGAGTTCAGAGCATATGACGTCGTCAATAGCCGGGGCAAGCTCTGGAAACAGCAGATACGCAGACGCATCACTTCTGATGGAAAGGCAGTTTGTGTATGCTCACAGATCGATCGCAGCTTCCATCACTTATCAACATGTTTCCTTCAAATCGTGTTTTCTGACATTTGGCTCGGTGCACAATTCCTGTACATGGTCAGGTGAATAACACATGTTGGGATGTGGAATGTGGTGCAAAGTGATGAATCTAATTGAGGGTAAAACAGCTGTATTTGGGTGTTTGTTCAAGCAAAACAATGCACAAGTAAAATGCAATTTAATCCAACAAAGCCAACACTGAATCTGCATCCACATACAAGGAGCATTCAAAAACCTCCACAATGCGATCCTCACCATCATACCACCAAGGACTTCCAAAAACACATGCACTAGCAAATACCACCCATTGCTTCGCTGACGGGAATACGAAGTGAAGGGGGGGTGGTGTGGGGGGGAGACAAACAGGGTTGAGAGGGAGAGGGGTGGGGGAAAGAGAGGGTGAGGAGGTGGAGGAGGAAAGAGAGGAGAGAGGGGAGCGAGAAGGGGTGGGGGAGCGAGGAGGGATGGGGGGAGCGAAGAGGGGTGGGGAAGGGGAAGGAATCGTGAGGGGAAGGGATGGCAGCATGAGGGGAAGGAAGCATGAGGGGAAGGGAAGGCAGTCATGTGGTGGTGCATTAATTACGATCATACTGTCTCATCAAAATGATCCTGCATAGAATAACAGTGAAGATGGAAAGATAATAATGTCTCAAATATATTATCTCCCAGTCATACTATAAATGCCACCCGAAGACAAACACCATCGGGAAATATTTGGAGACAATCACCGCCTGGAGACAAACACCATCCGGAGATAACCACCACCCAGACATGTCCAGAGATAAACACAACCTGGACACGTCTGGAGACGAACACCATCCAGATACATCTGGAGATAACCACCATTCAGACATAACCACCATGCGGACACATCCAGAGATGACCACCATCCAGAGATAAACCACCGTCTGGAGATAACCACCATCCGGACACGCCTGAAGATAATCACCATCTGGAGCATCAACTAATATGCGGATACAACTGCCTGGACATTTATCAACATTAAAGCTGAAATGTGATAACCTCGAAAATCTCTTCACGTGGAATGACCGGAGTGTCAAACTATGTCCAAATTGGACACATGGACACATTTTTAGCAATCAGAGCTGCTGCAGAGGTCAAGTAAGAAGTGAAAATTTTGAAATTTGACCCACGTGAAGAAAGATTCTCAAGGTTATCACATGTGTGGAAATGAAATATAGCCATGAACACCGGTGTCTCTGAGTGTTTATAAGCATTGAGATACATCCAGTGATTTGTAGGTATCAAGATGAGGCATTTGGTGATATGATTGAGGAAAGTGAAAAAAACATTTGAGCACTTTATCATTAAGAAACCGTTGTGGCCTGTTCCAAGTCAAGGCATTGTTGAGAACGCCAAACAAAATGGAGAATTAAGACTCCAGCAAGCTGGCAGAAGGCTGAGTCGGGGTCTGACTGAGGAAAATGCCTTGATAAAGGATAATTAAATAAAGCCGTTAATTATTTTCAAAGGGGTGTTTAAATTAACCCAAACACCCAATTTACATTCACGCACTCCCTTGGAGTTCTCTTAGTATGCACGCAAAGGTTCAGGACACATAGTTTTCATGGTTTTGGAGAAGACAATATGCGAGCGCACACACACACACACGAGTCATATATATCTCAAAACATGAGTGTGACCAGCACTCCGCTGATCCACATTGGACAGCAGTCCACACAAAAGCAACGCCTCCAACACAGAGACCTTGTTCTGGTGATTCTGTCAAAGAGACAGATTATATGGTCATCATCAGTTAAACATCAAATGGAACCACCAATCCAGATTACAGGCATATTTGCCCTCAACAAGATGGCATACTGATAAATATCTAACCACTGATGACCACATTCGTCATTTATACAACAGATGCACCTCCTGACTATTATGTTGAGCATCACTGTGGATTATGTCTCACACGGTAAAACCACATAATCCACACAGAACATCCATCCGTCTGCCACCCAGACAATTGTTCCTACAAATGCAAACCATTCAACCAGAAGGCACGTGATGTGACCAGCGGGAAAATCGAAACATGAGTGTGACGAGCACTCTGCTGATCCCCATTGGACACAGTCCACACCAAAATGAAATGTTACTGAATGAATGACGAGACAAAGAAGCATTAATTTATGTTGTTTGTTCTTATAATATGAGAAGGTGATGTTTCATCAATAAATCGCGAAAATAATTATGATCAAAAGAAAATTAGGAATAAAAAATTAACATAACAAAAAACATTCACCCCCCCCACTCCGATAGGGTGTGTGTGTGTGTGTGTGTGTGTGTGTGTGTGTGTGTGTGTGTGTGTGTGTGTGTGTGTGTGTGTGTGTGTGTGTGTGTGTGCGTGCGTGCGTGCGTGCGTGTTGTGTGTGTGCGTGTGTGTGTGTAAATATATCTAATGTGTTTGTCGATTTTGATGAGACTTGGCAGGTGGGTTTGGCCTTAACAACAGATGAAACCCTTTAATTTTGTTCAGTATTGGTCAAAGGTGAAAAATATGTAGAAGGAAATTTGGTCTCACGTTGTTGTGCATTTTATGCCCCCCCTCCCCCTTTCCCCCCTGACCCCCTTAAAAAAATGAACGCTTATGAAGCTCCAAGAACTGTTATATAACACTAGTCTCTGTGTATAGACTCCTCTGTTTGTTTCTGTTTATCTATTTTAGCAAATTAGTTGAATATAAATGTGACATTTTTAACAGCAGTATCCACACTGCAGGGTAGCTGTTATTATTATTTGTGGCATGCCAACCCATTGCTTTGCTGATGGATTTAATCAAAAGACAGCATGTTACACTTCAGAAACATTTTGCATGTTTATCTGTGAGTGTCAATGAGGATGTAAAATGAAGTAAAACACACGAAAAATGATCTTTCATTATGCAGTACCTGATTGTTGTCATGCGCGATTGATATAAATGTTCCATAGACATTCGATGGAACTTTTGGACATTCTATAGAACTGTTCCATAGAATGTGGATGGGAGGGGGGGGGTATTTTGCCTACGACCTGATCCTGGTACTACCAACACGTATGCAAAATTTGGTGGAGATCGGGTGAATATTGTAAGTCATCCTGTTGCGGAAATGGGCCCTTAGTGGGTTATTAAAATAGGATTAGCCCAGATCCCCCCTTAAATGTATGTTTAGCCAGGTTGTTTGGTAATCGGACGTTACCTGTGTGTCGGGAGGTGTAGCATGCTGTCCAGTGTTCATACAGTGGTGGTGTACCGAGAGGCGCCATTCTTCTTCTTCCTTCCCCCATCCGAACCAGCCCCCGCCCAGCGCTCTGACAGAGTCAGTCAACGAGACGTGTCAGCAACCCATTGGCGGAGAGCGGCTGCAAACTCGAAGGATGGACCAATCACGTATCCCCGGAGGCGGTCGAGAAAGCGAGTCCCAAGAAGGCAAGGGAGAAACTGCTAGTGTTGAGTCTGCAATCTGCTGTATGAGGAGTGGTTTGGCCGAGTCTGCGATCTGCTTCGTGAGAAAGGCCCGCCCCGAAAGGCAAGAGGAACTGCATGAGGTCAGTCTGCAATCTGCTGTATGAGGAGTGGTTTGGTCGAGTCTGCGATCTGCTTCGTGAGAAAGGCCCGCCCTGAAAGGCAAGAGGAACTGCATGAGGTCAGTCTGCAATCTGCTGTATGAGGAGATGAACTGCATGAGGTCAGTCTGCGATCTCCTTCATGAGGAGTGGTTTGGTTGGCTGTTCCCCCTCGGTTATAGATCCAGCCTGAGGTCATCCACAGGTTCATCCTGAGTCCAGTCCTGGAGCCTCTGACTGGCCTGACTCCCTGCACGGCTCGACACGTCTTTCATACCATCGATCTGCATGCGGAGCCTAACACCGGGATTGGCCTTGTCTGGTGTACAGGCCAGGCCTGGATTCGCATACTGGACCTTGTGAGAAACCAGCTGGAACACACCATAGATCTTTCTCTCCTGTGCCGTCAACCTTGCGAGGGCTGAATGCGCCGAGGCTGGTTGTGGGGGGTGCCGACAAGAAGGAGGCCGTCGCTGCCATCTTGCCACGCTGCATGCTCGAGCTTGGGTGTTCAAGTCCGTTGACATCAGATTTGCACATTCTCACGAGCCACATTCGTGCCTTCGACACTTTTCCTCTCATCCATGAGGCATCACCAAGTACTCTGTGTTTTGTCTGCATGTTGTCTACATCTTGTCTGCATGTCGTCCAGGCCTAAGGTTTATCTCGTTAGGGTTCCCTTCGAAACCCGTATCCGTAGCTCCCTATTTAAGAGTGGGTTATAGATTAGTTATAACATTGTCGTGAATGCTTTGCTTGTGTCATGTGTTTCCCCGCTGTGTCCCCAATAAATCTGGCTGATTCATACGAAAGTTGCTGCCTTGAGTTTATTCGTGCCACGCTGAGGAACAATCACTCGATTTGTATTTAAAACCAAAACGGGCTACGGACTGGCAGACTTCGCTCGGTCTCTGACAAACCCAGTCTGGAGCCGGGGTCTATATCCCCAACTGGTACGGCCCAGGTGTACTTTGGTATCACGTGGTATCTGAGGCACGTGACCCGAGACCTGTGCCGAACTAGCTGGCGTTATAACCCCTGAGACGGCGGTGCTGTTAAGAGCCGCCGAATCTTCAACAATCCTACTCCAGCCCCACTTTTCTATGTGGCTATACCCATTTACTATAATACAAAATGTAAACTGTTCAGCCTGGTGAAGGTATGCGCTCCACCAAGAGCCATTCTAGTTCCTTTTGTGTGCTCCTCCCATGTCCTTCTAAAATCTAAAGGGTTACCTTTGGAACTGTTACCATAAAGCTCAAGGTCCCACTTCTTCTCCCTCAATCCCAGGCTTAAAAAAAACACATAAACAGACCTTTAAAACAGGCAAGTTTGTGATTATATTAATGAATTTTTGTTCCAAGTAAATCAATTACAAGAAACCTTCAAATATCACGGGCTCCAATATTGGGGGCTTCCACCAATCGCAGGCAACCGATTGTGTTCCGATTTTGTTATTGCGGAATTTCATTTCAGCCATTCACGGTTTTTGAGCTGAGATGAGTCACTGTATGCATCCATGTGTACAATTACCTCCCATTATGAGCCTTTTCTTGTTTCTCACTCACTGATAATTGCAGTAGTCAGACCAGCATACGGTAACAAGGCTAAATTTAATAATGAATCGTCATCAAACAGGAAATGACATAAGGAGATTATGTAATACTAGATGTATAAGATCGAGTATACACACAACAGTTAATAATGGTGCCCAAACTGCATCTGCATGTACGATTACTTCCCATTATGAGCCTTTCGTTGTTTCTCGCGCACCGTTGCATGCTGTTCTGTGCTCTGCCTGGAACACAGGCATCATCCCAACTGACTGGAGGAGGGGCCTTGTTGTCCCTCTCTGGAAAGGGAAGGGTGATTGCCAGGACTGCAACAACTCCCAAGGGGTGACGCTGCACTCAGTCCCGGGCAAGGTCTTTCCTCGGATAATTCTTGATAGGGTTCGCCACCATCTGTTTGAGCACAAGCACCCAGAGCAGTCAGGCTTTACACCCAAGAGGTCAATGATTGACAGTCTCCTTGGTCTTCGGGTCCTCACTGAACACAGATAAGAGTTTCAGCAGGGGCTGCTTGCAGTCTGTGTTGATCTCTGCAAAGCATTTGATTCAGTGCGTTGGGATGCCCTCTGGAGGATTCTTGGTCTTCGTGTGGTGACACCGAAACTGATCGATTTGATGTCTGAACTTCACTCTGGTACTGAGAGTGCTGTGAGATGTGGTGATACCATCTCTGACATTTCCAGTTGTTACTGGAGGTTGTCAGGGGTGTGTCTTGACCCCAAACTTTTCAGTGCTTGTTTGGATTGGATTTCAGAGAGATTACGCTGCAGTGGATCATTTGGGAATGTCAAGATCTCTGACCTTGATTTCACAGACAATGCAGTTATCTTTGCGGAGACTCTGGATATCCTTTTGAGGGCCCTCGAGCTGGGAGCCACTGGGATGACGGGTTTCGTGGGTCAAAACTAAGATTCATCCTTTCAATGACATCTTGGATGCTACTTTCTTGTCTGTACCTGTTTGTGGTGAGGAGGTTGAGGTCACTGAGAGATTCACTTACCTTGGCAGTGATATTCATGTCTCTGCTGGCTGTGAGCCAGAGGTCAATCAACGTCTGGGTCGGGCCTGGGGCGTTGTGGTTTAACTGAATCATGAGGTGTGGCACTGTCGGCACTTGTGCAGGAGGATGAGGGTCCAAGTTTTCAGGTCCTTGGTGCTTCCAGTCTTGCTCTATGGATGTGAGACTTGGACTCTGACCAGGGGTCTGAGATGGGGACTTAATTCATTTGGTACTCGATCTGTTCGGAGATTTCTTGGCTATCACTGGTCGGATTTTGTGTCCAACGAGTGATAGCCATGAGAGTCTCAAATGAGATTTGTTACCTTCATAGTCCGTGAGCGTCAGCTGCGGCTGTATTGACATCTGGCTCATTTCCCAGACGCTGATCATGCTCATCAGATTCTCTCAGTGAGGCAGCCTCATGAGTGGAGGAGGCCAATGCGCTGACCACGTTCCTCCTGGTTGCAGCAGGTTGATCAGCATCTTAAGGAGATGGGAATGGACTAGGCATCTGCCTAGGGTATGGCCAGAGGCCCCTGGAGTACTGGCAGAATGGGAACCCAGTGATGTGCTTGTCCTGCTCATGCTCCCACACCTGACCTGACCTGGATGACATTGCTGGGGTCTGAAGTTGCCATGTTTTTTTGGCCTGCCTGCTGAAGGTGCCATACCTTGACTTGGAAGAGGCCACTACAATTTATTTACCATAATTTTTTTTTTTACTTTCCTTACTCATATTATGAAATGCCTGTTCATCATAGCTATGAATCGCTGGGTACATTACAATGCTTATAAATGTCTGGAGATATCAGCGTTTGTGGCTTTATTTCATTTCCGCAGATGCCATAACCTTGAGAATGTCTTAAACCAAGCCAATTTACAAAATTGAAGCTCTAGAATTGAGCTTAGCAACAGTTCTGCCTGCTGAAAAGGCGTTCATGTGTCCAATTCTGACTGCTTAGGCATTTCCGGGTGCATGGGTTTATCAATGGCAATTGGGAATCGCTGGCCAAGCCAGGCTTTCTGTTGGAGTGTTTGCTTGAGTGCTTAAGCCATTAACCGAGCTCCCTACAGGCGATAGCGGTACAGTTTGTGTCCCAATTGGAATGTACATACAATGGAGTTACATATACAGCACACAGGGATGTGGTACATATGGGTAGATTTGGATCTGAAGGGACTCTCCGTGGGTGTGTGGGCAAGCCGTGCCTGTTGCGGGTGCTGTGGTGGAAAAGTTTCATCCCGTATCTTATGGAGGTTTTATCAGGGTTTCCGATGTCGTCGTGACTGCTTCTAAAGCAATTGGTTATCGGGTGTGCTGTACAAAGGTTATATCATTTCTCTTTGTGAGTTTCAAAGAAAAATACATTTGATAACACCCGACCTCGGAAGGATGACAGGCCGAGTTAACCCCACCTGGTATTAATTCAACAACTGGGTGGGATTTAAACTCGGAACCCTAGGATCCCAAGCCCACCACCCTAAACATTAAGCTAACACCAGGCATGTATGTATATATATATATATATATATATATATATATATATATATATATATATATATATATATACATATATATATATATATATACATACATATATATATATATACATACATATATATATATATATATATATATGTATGTATATATATATATATATATGTATGTATATATATATATATGTATGTATATATATATATATATGTATGTATATATATATATATATATATATATATATATATATATATATATATATATATATTTGCGAATTCGTGGACGGCCACGTAACTCGAATCGCGGCACGTCGCCCACCGGACGGACAATTCTGTCGTGACCCTCTCGGACCAACGCCAGGAGCTAGTCACGGGTGGGCCTTTCGACCTTACCACAATCGTGCCAATCGGCCACCCGCGTAGGATAGGGTTGTTCACCAAACTCGACCTACCTAAGTACCCATGCGGATGGTAAACCGGGCGATCGTACCTCGCCGCAGGTCGACTCCGGACACGAGCCGCTTGGGCGGCCCGTTCCGTACTATCGGGATAACCAAGCGGTGTTATCGTCGACCTCGACGGTTCAGATTATTTACCGGGCATTTTGCACCCACTACGAACCCTTTACGTGAAGCAGGATGGAGAGTCAATTAAAAGGAAGGAGATGAAGTGAAACGGGCACAGTTCAACAAGCCAGCATTTTATTTACATGGCACACGGAAAGCACATATATACAGCCATACAGTCAAAATGCACATAAAGCAACCAAAACAATAAAAGCAACAACGACGCAGAGTTAATACCGACTACGCGCACACACGGCAACACTTATACAGTTCTACTTCACAGACGGCGCCAACACACATTTACACAAAAGCAAAAGAAAGAAGCCACCCTCACAGACAAGGAGGCAGACAGGCCCGTAGGCCAAATATGCGCGGGACCTAGAGGAGTGGCCAGGTCCGCGAGACCGGGTGGGGCTTGCCCGCGTCCTCGTGACGCGTTGGCGGAAAGCCGCAAATGTGGCCGCGCGGCTGTGCCCCGACTCTGTGCTCCTTGCTGGGTTTCGTTGGCACCACGTGTGGGGTGGGAGGGGAACGGGACCCCCTATTGCACTATCTCAGCGTGGGGGAAAGGGGGATTGTTGATGCCCTGGGGGAGGGGAGTGGCTGGCTGGCTTGGGTCCCGCGACGAAACGAGCGATCCCACACCGCAACCTCGTCGCCGACCGCCGTCCTTCTTGCCTCGGACCCGAGCTCCCTTGCCTGCAGTTCCACCGCGCGCACTCGCCTCAACTTCACCAATGCAACGCAACGCGTCCCCAACAGCCACTTCTCGACGACCCTCTCCAGGCAACTGCAGAACTCAACTCTTCCTCCAACTCTTCTCAGTTCCGCACTCTCCTTACCCGACCGACCTGACTCTTTGCCACTCTTTTTAATTCGCCTTGCGCTCGCCTTTTTATAGGCAGCAGGAGAAGCGTATATGCAAATTTTAGGATCAGAACACGATTGGAGGCGGGGCCACGCCGCCCCCCCCCCCCGGTCAGCCACTGGTCCGGCAAAAATGCGCGTGAACCTCTCCCATTCCTAAAATTTGCATACAAGGACTTCACATACACACGCTTGGAGGCGGGGCCAAGCCGCCCCGCGCCTGCTAATTGGACGGAGGAGAAGTGGGCGTGTAGCGTTTTTGATCCGAATTTTCCCCTCGGAAAGGCCGCCTTCGCGCTCGCGGCTCGGTGCGCTCGGCACCAAACGCCGAACGGGCCCGAGACAGCCTGACATTCAGTGTTCACAGGTGGTGCGGGAATGGCCGTAGAAGGAGAGAGGTGAAGGTGGTGGAGGGTTTTTGGTCGTGGTTTGATGGTTATGGTGCCATTTGGGAATGGCGGTGTTGCGATGATGTGGGAGCGTAGATGGTGACTGTGGCGTGGTTGTTGTGTGATGGCGGTTGAGACGTGGTTGGTTCAAAATAAAGATAGAAAAAGAAAAACGCCTAACTCCCAAATGTATATATATATACAAATGTATATATACATATACACATACATATATACATATATATACATATATACATATATATATATATATATATATATATATATACACATATACACATATATCTATATATACACATATACACATATATCTATATATATATATATATATATATATATATATATATATATATATATATATATATATATATATATATATATATATATATATATATATATATATATATATATATATATATATATATATATATATTGTTACTGATCTGGAAACCATTTGCATTCAACATACAAATGTCCCAAAAGTCAGTTATGTCGTTAAGTATGTGTGTAGTCAGATCGCCTTCCTTTTTGTCTCGTGGGAGAATCAAAGGCGTGCATTGCGATTTCTTTTAGTTAGGTGATTACATCTAACAAGCCATCTAACAACGATCCGATCTGCATGACCCCTCGGCCCATCACGATTCACCACCAACCAGCTGCCTTCTCGCACCCTGACGTGCCAAGGCAAGATCTCGCGGTTCCAGTTTCTCGGCTCCCACGAATGTTGTAACTCTTTCACGACAACCTTTGCAACATTGATACTGTTACTCCTCAAGTGTAAACCCGCGTAGAAGAGTGGCTGGGGTTTCCCGGCAGGGGCCATTGCTGCGTTGATACTGTTACTCGTCAAGTATATACCCGCGTGGAAAAGTGGCTGGGGTTTCCCGGCAGGGGCCAAAGCCCCGCCCCGGAAAGGTATGCCGTGGGACCCTGTTCAATCAAAGGCGGACAGCGAGGTGTGTTCACCAAGGCCCCTCCCCGCTGAGGGAGGTCCATAAATTCCCGAGCACTCTATGAGGCAGGGATCTTTTTGGGGTCTTGAAGAGTCTT
>NC_140968.1:59540980-59593480 GCF_056783735.1 Eptatretus burgeri
AGCGATTCATTTTTATGTTGAGTAAAGAGCTTCAGGAGAAGAACTGTGAGACACACCATGCCTCAGGGGATGCTGATCTCCCGATTGTACTGAAGGCCGCGCAGTCTGCTACCTCCTCATCCTCCTATGCTACCATGCAAGCTTAGATTCCCATGACCTCTTCTTTTGTCCCGAGCCAAAGAAGAACACGAAGAAGCCTCGCATATGGAACATCAAGGCTACAAAGGAAATGATTGGTACAGACATATGCAAGCACGTACTGTTTCAACGTGCAGCTATTGGGTGCGACACGACATCTCGTCTTCATGGGATTGGAAAGGGAGCTTCCCTCAAAAAGTTCAAAGCAAACAACACATTCTGTGAGCAGGCCAAGGTTTTTGATACATATCCAGCTTCCGTATGTGATGTGGCAGATGCAGGAGAAAAAACATTGGTGATAATCTACAATGGAAAGTCAACTGACACCCTGGACACCCTCCGGTATCAGCGGTACTGGGACAAGGTGGCTTGGAGCTCCTCTCACGTGCAACCACAGACGTTACCACCAACATCAGAAGCAGCAAATATCACAGCCTGCATGTGTATCTGCAAGTCCAAGAATGGAAGGGATGTGCAGATGAACTTCTTCTGACAGACTGGGGTTGGCAGAAGTGTGACGAGGGTTTTGTGCCACTTCAAACATCAATAGCTCCAGATCCTGAAAAGATGTTACGTGTCATTAGGTGCAACAGCCAGGCTGAATGTAGCACCATGAGATGCACATGCAAGAAGCACAACATTGAGTGCACTCCAGCTTGTGGAAACTGCAGGGGCTCTGGCTGCACAAACACTCCATGTGACAATGATGAGGATGATGACGACATTGTCGAGTTCTAACTATAATAGGCTTGATTTTTCTCAACATGTATAGTAAGTTTATAATGGATGTAGTTTCTGAGTTTATGCGAATTTTCATTTTCATTTCGAAACCTTCGTCAGGCAGATGTGATTGCCCCGAGTGGAATTGTGAATTTTGTCATGTTTCAATGATTTACATAATTATATTGTATTGCCATGGACTTGATTTCATCTTGTGTCTTCAACGTTTATTTTTTTTTGTCCAGCAGCCAAAATCAGTATCAGGTAAAAAAAAAAATTTTCGGGACAATAAATTGACATTTTTGGACAAAAAAGGTATAATTTTTTATTTTACCCTCAATACATTTCACTTTTTTATAATTATTATTGTATATCAATATACTGACCATAACTAGAAACAATTGGAATGCAGAAAAACATAATATTTACATATTAAAATATCAATCTTTACAATTTTCTCATTTTCCCCGAAGCCGGGTGGCGGCCATATTGGATTTCCATGATTTCAGGACTTTCCCCACGGAGGATCCCTGAGGACATTTTTTTCTGTCACTGAGGACATATCTAGGAATCAAAATCTGTTGAGTTTGCTTTTGTTGCAATTTGTGTGAGGTCATCTGACATTTGCCTGTACTACAGGGTATCTAAATAAAACTGACAATAGCACTCCCACCCTTGCTGGATAATTTAAAGTGGTGATATTTCCACAAATTGATCCTTTCTTCTGGAACACACTGAACACTTGAAAAAAATTGGGATATTCTGCAACCATAATTGGTCTTGCTGGATGGACGATGCCATAATGTTGTTGTGTTATAAAATGCAACAAAAATATAATTTTCCACAAAGTGATCTGGTTTCTGGGGCACACTCTGCAAGATAAATTATTTTTGGGATATACTGCAATCATATTTGGCCTTGCTGGACAACAGTCACAATATTGAGTTTGTGCCTATGACATTTCACAGGTCTGCAAGAGCTCAATGTGGTTGTTCTTGTGGTGGTTCTTGTAGTGGTTCTTGTTGAGGGTGGATTTTTGAAATGTGCACCCATTGGTTGGATAGTTGTCGGACCCCACCCACATTTGTTGCTCGACTCCACCAACCATGGCACCCACACAAAATAATATGGCCTCCATCTTGGTTTTCTGGTGGGCCTAAAACATCAGGCCTGTCAGCCTCTGCTGATACACTGCCTGGGTTTTTTGCTTCAGATTTCCATTGGCTTTGTTTGGGTCGAGTGTAACTCATGATGAGAGACCCCTATAAATTCAATCAATGTCGAATAAAAATTATTAGCAAGGTTTAATAAAGCCATTCAGCACGTACAGTACGCGCCTCCCTAAAAAACAAAGCATTATGTAATTTTTGAATGGTCTCATATTGGGGTTAAACAATCCGTGACCATGTGCCAATCATCAGCTCGTTCTGATATAACCGAGGTGGAGGCTGACGTGGATGAGAGGTATTCAGTTGATTTTTAATAGCACAGTAAGTATGTGTGTTTCCCAATCATCTTGTTCATATTTTAAGAGCTTTAATGCACGTTTCCCAATTGGCCTGTTACCAGATTTTGTCACAGGTTGTGACCACAGTGTGGTGATTCTTGTTGTACTATACTATACAATGCAAAAAAATCGAAAATTTACACATGGTGATCATTTCTTTTTAGGACACACACCGCACACCAGAAAATTATTTTTGGTACAAAGCATATTTTTTGCCTCGCTGGACCACACTGTAAAGTTTTTCTGATGTGTTTTTGTCATTAAACATACTCCCCACTCTCCCACTGCCTTGTAAACACTAATTAGCCTTCTTTCAACTTGAACCATGGAATGATAAAATGTTCAAACTTTCTTTGAATTCAAACTTACTTATAACATTTGAATGGAAGTTGTTGGGAAAACTAAGTACTCGTACTCAAATTCTTATCATCGATGAAATTGATTGCCAGCTGAATTTTAGGTGCCAATCAGACATCAATCAAACAAGTTATCAATCAATCATATTTGCAATTATTCAGTTGCGTCAATACTATTCCTGGGGATCAAAAAATTTCGAACAATATTGGAGTCCAAAAGTTATAAATGAATTCACTCCCACAATTTTAAATGAAATAAATATGGGAATCAAAGACTTTGTGAGGAAACAAAGAAATTTGAGTAGCTGCAACATTATTACTTCATTCACCTCACTTAGCAAGTTGATGTCAAGAGGGAGAAAATGTTGAGTGTCTTTCAGTAATCTTTATCAAGTCACGTATATTATGAATGAGCATACATTACCTGAGCTGTCATAATTTGAAAACCCTCTGCTCGTCTTTGTCATTGAGCTTGTTTCCCTTATCAGTGAGCTCATATTGCCGGACTTCATTTCAAAATCCTTTTGGTGGGATTGCTATAAATGCTTTCATTGTTCTGATGGGCATTGTTTGAGTGATTATCTGTCTTTTTAGTTTTACATCCTGAGCTGATTGCTTTTCCAACTTCACGCGAGGGGTATGTTTCATCCTTCCTGTAGAAGGCAATACATATTCATTAAAATGTATTCACACTGGCCAAAATATGCTATCTTCCTGACGTTTTGTTTGGTTGATGTGGTAGTTCAATCAGGCATCCATCAATGTAGTTGTATCGGGAATCAGGCTTTCTATTAGTGCTTGACTCATGGTCCAGGAATCAACATTTACATCAGCTGTAGAATTTTATATTTTACATGATGGTTACCAACAAAGGTGTAGAATAGTGAAACAAAGTACAGTATTTGTATATGTCATGATGTTTTGGATGTATTTTTTTTTTTTGTAACGTTTGCATTTCTGTCCTGATATTTCAGCACAGAGGTGCAGCATACTTTGCGCTTTTGAGAATCATGTATGGGTTTGATTATAATAAGTATTTGACATAACTATAATTTGTCACTCTGCAGGTTCTTTATAGGCATGGTGTTAGCTATCATGTGCAGCCTGTGGCTACTGGTTGCATCATTTTCTGGGGAAACGGTTGTGCCACCGATGCAATGCACCTATTATAATTATCAGTACACTGGTACTCATTTTGCCAACCTTGGAAGGATGACAGGCTGAGTCAACCCCAGCTGGTGTTAATTCATCAGCTGACAGGGGTTCAAACTCAAGACCCGAAGTTCTTAAGCCAGCCACCTCAACTGTAAAGCCAACGCTTGGCTTGGAATGGTGTTACATTTTGTAGTATGAACACACCGTTTCCCCAAAGGGGTTGAAAGGCCAACTGTCCTTTCTGTTGGTGCACAACTCGTGGAAATTAAAAAAAATAGGAGGTGAGCTCTGAACAAGAGTAGGCCATTGATTTCCAGTCTCCTGGTCAATAGTCAAATTCCGTTCCTGACTATTGCTGGGAAATCAATGGAAAACAATGTATTACATTCCCTGCCAAGAAACTGTTTTGGTATCACCAATGTTCTCGTCCAAGAGTATAGTATTTGTATTACATTAATTTATCATTTCAAAATTTTGCCAGAAATTCCTTCCACCTGAACTCTTATCCACATAAAAGACCTTCATCAGTAGTTTGATGGTGTATTACACTCCCCTCTGGGCTTGTGCCCCTGCCTCAGACCTTCCTCAGCTTGACGCTGTGGTCTATGGGCTTATCATTTGTCGTGGTCAATGAGACAATCTTCCACAATGAAGCTGAGTCTATGGGCCAATCACTTTCACATCACAGACACGTTGGTGGTCTCTCTGTCTTCTACGACCTCCTTTCTAGTCTTGCACTTTCTGCTCTTTTTGTGCTTTGTCCCCTCCAGTTTTCTGCAGGATGGACATGGTCTGTCAGTAAACCCCTTCTGGTTAAACTCCCAAAATCCAGAATCACTGGTCACCTCCAGTTGTTTGCTCCGCTTTATTCCTGCCTGTGGAGCCAACTTCCACATTCTCTTCAACCTCATTCTTTCTCAGATCATACCCCATCCAAAGACATGATCTCTTCTTACCCCATTAATACTCTACCCCTACGCCCATCTCTATAAAAGTTTGTAGTTTTTCCTTCCTGAGAATTTGTGGCAATATCAATTACTAGTAGCAATGCCCAGCGTTGCTCGGGCTAGCAATAAAGCCTGGCTTTGCCCGGGCTTTCTTGCAAATTTCCTGAATAGCTGTTAGCAGTTAGCGGTTAGGGTTAGGGTTAGCAGTTAAAGGCCCAGTCACACCTTGACGTTTTAGCCAGCGATGGCAACGTATTAAAATTTATGTAAAACGCTGGCTTATGTTGAACTTTTGATGTTTTTTTTTAAGATTCGGACGTATTCATAGCGACTTGGTCTTATGTATAACGCATTAGTAACGGACACAGAACGTTTCGTTGTGTTATAGATAACTTATACCAACGAATGCTGAACCTGTTGTCGGCCTACACAACCTATGCCCAACGATAGTCTAACTTAGGCATAGCGCGTTGCACACATCACCGACGATGTCGTGACGTAGCCTATTAAAAGGCTGACGCACAACGATTCGAATCATAACTGCCGTAGAAATGGAAGTGTCAACATCGCGGTCACACCTTGGCGATCTTGCCAGCGTATGCCGACCTAAGAAAAATGTATCTAAAACGTTGGGGCACGTCAAATACGGTATGAGTAAGTTTGGTATACGTGAGTAGAACGCTAAAGTACGCTATCATACGTCGTAGTAAGTAGAGTATGTCAAGAAATTTTAAACATGTTCAAAATTTTACGACGTACTTGGCGTATGACACACGTTCCGCATGCGATGGGGATAAGTTGTACACACGATATGCGGACGCTTACACACGTCCACAAAGGCTACTTATAAGCTACTCATAAGTCGAAACACGTCGCGGTAATGTCTTTTTTACGCGAAACTTATTTCTAACTTATGTTTGACGTGCTTTGAACCAATTCTTTACCTAGTCCCATCACACATTGACGTATGTAGATGTATTCCAATGACGTCTTCCGGTCGACAAAAAAATAAATGAACGTGTTTCTAACTTACAACTGCCATATAAAGATGTGTTCCCAGCGATTTTGGGAATTGGTATATAAAAATGGTGTTCATAAAAGGGGAACCCAACAGTGTTTTCGAGTCCTTTTTGAGTTGATGTCCATGTCAGCAGTAACAGTATCAGTATCTATATCAGTATCAGTATTAGTATTAGTAGTAGTTTGTTCATGTTGGCAGTAGGAGGTGAGTGTGAGGGGGAGGGTGTGGGTTATGATGGATCCTCCTTGCGTCCGCGTGTCCACGGGTAGGAGACATCTTTTCACCATTGTTCGAAGTTCTTCGCGGCTAATTTTTTATGGGGCTTTTTCAACAATGAGCTATGGCTTGTTTTTACGATTTAGGTATATTCATAACGGGTTGGACAAATGCACAATGAACTAATAATGTGCATAGAGCGCTTCGATAACTTATAGATACGGTATACCAACGGATAATTATTGTGTAGCCGGCGTTCACAAACTATGCCCAACGATAGCCTAGCTTATCCATATCGTGCGGCAGTTTATCTTTGCCGGTGACGTGGGGTTTGCTATTCATAGGCTGCCACTCAACGATTTAAATGGCTGCATCTCCACTATTGAAAGTAGATGCTTGCGCTCAACAATTGGATTTTTTTTACACTCAACGACTTTTAAACGGTACCACTCAGCTATTTTCATTGTTTACAATGAACGTTTTAAATTGCTATCACTCGCCTTTGTTTTTTGACGCTGGCGCTCGGAAATTTTAATCGTTTCTATTGAACGTGCTAAATCGCTCAAATTCCACTATTGAAAGTAGACGCTTGCGCTCAACAATTGGATTTTTTTACACTCAACGACTTTTAAACGGTACCACTCAACTACTTTCATTGTTTACAATGAACGATTTAAATTGCTGTCACTCGCCTTTGTTTTTTGACGCTGGGGTTTGGAAATTTGAAGCATTTCTTCTGAACGTGTTAAAACGCTCAAACTCGACTATTTTAAATAGACGCTGCCGATGGACAATTGGAATCATAGCCAAGCTAGACATCGAAGTGTGAACATCCTCGTCATGCCGAAGAAAAGATTGAAGAATGCTGCAAATAAGTGTCCTGGCCGTGGACGCTGACGCAAGGACTATCCATTATACCGACGTCTTTCAGCCTATGAGTAACTTAAAAGTAATGTCTGTCAACGTGTGGCAACGATCGCGTAACGTGCCAACAACACGTTAATCATAGGTGAGAAATAAGTTTCGGGTACGCTAAACATTACCTTGGCGTGTCTCAACTTATGATTAACTTACTTGTAGCATGTGTTGACGTCTGTCAGCGATCGCAGACCGTGCATACAACTTGTGGCCAGCGTAGCGGAACGTGCGAGTCATACGCCGGCATACGTCGTGAAATTTCAAGCATGCAAAAATTTGAGGACAACCGAAAAGTACAATGTTTAAAGCCAGCGTACAACGACGTATGGCAGTGTTTTTCAGCGTGCTCTCAATGTTATCAAAACTTACCCATAACTTATTCAACGTGTGCCAGCGTTTTAGAAAAAAATTTCAAAAATCAGCAAACGTTGGCTAAAACGTCAAGGTGTGACTGAGCCTTAAGGTCAGCGGTTAGGGTTAGGGTTAGGGTTAGCTGTTAGGGTTAGGGTTAGCTGTTAGCGTTAGGGTTAGGGTTAGTGTTAGGGTAGCTAACCCCAACCCTAACACTAAGCCAAACCCTAACCCTAACCCTAACAGCTTGGCGTCACGGAGGTAAACAGCGCCCTGGGCAAAGTGGAAATTTGCGTCCCCCGTAGGCCTTAAACTTGAGTGGATTTGAATGGAAAATCCCATAAGGGATATCGATTTATCGATTTTTTTCGAATATCGGAAGTGTTATGGAAAAAATTTATAGCCAATGACCTAAGTTGGACCAAAAGCCATAATCGTACCGAATTTGAATGGAATCTGTTGGAGTTTGTGAAAATGCATCAAAACGAATTTTGAGGGGCCTCTTAAGGAAGACAATAATATCATTAGTATATGTGCCAAATCTTGTTTCATTTCATGCAGTAACAAAAATCTGATGGTGGAACAAAGAAAGGGGCGTGCCAAAATATTAATATAGATATACCCCCTGTGTCCCCCTCGTCCTCTTTCTTCCCTACACCACTTATTTCTCCAAATCTCCCTCTATTTTATGCCTGGTGTTGGCTTAATGGTTTGGGTGCTGGGCTTTGGGTCCTTGGGTCCTGAGTTCAAATCCCACTCAACTGTTGAATTAATTCCAGGTGGGGTTAACTTAGCCTGTCATCTTTCCAAGGTTGGCAAAATGAGTGCCAGCATGCTGGTGTGCTGTGTCGGAGTGACGACCCGTCCAGGATTATGCCCAATAGCCAATGAGACTGCTTAAGCAGTACCAACACTCTGCACAGTGTGGTCCCAATCTCTTCCTCCTCTATTTTGCCCTTTGTCCTTGCTGTCAGTGCCCCCCCCCACCCCCCTTCTCTAACTGCTGTTCCTTTTGTTCTGTTACATCCTCATGTGTTCGATGTTCTAGCTCCTCCATGAGCCAAGACATTGTAAATAAAATTATATAAAAATAAAGCATGGATAAGGGCAACCATAACAATTCAACGATTAGACTTTATACATTGAGATGAAGGGTTGATAAGGCTGTGGTTTATTGGTGAAAATGAAAGCTTGTGTAAGGAAAGACCTGACAAAATATGTGATGGTAATGTAAACAGGGTAATGCACAATTATAATCTACAGTTTACTTGTAAGAGTACCTGTCCTCAGTGACTGGGAAAATAAGCAAAAATACCCATCCCCAGTGATGGGAAAAGTTTAAATTAATCTATCAATTGAAATTATTTTATGGACTTTAAAAGGGTTAATTGTGTTGCAAGCAAAAAATCCAGCCTTTTCAATTTGAGATCAACTGGTTGTCCTGGTTGCGAAAAATTGCTGTATTGGTCACTTTGGCCTCAATTTGCAGCCTCCAAACAGCCACCGAGGCCACGGCCACTTAGCCCATGTTACTTGCGGTACGAAGTTGTATCTGTACCCCGACTATGGAGTTTGCAGCTTTAAAGATGTGGCCGTGTATAAGGAACAGAGAGAGATATAAAGAGATAGCTATTAAAAAATATTGTTGCAGTTTTTGACCCCCAGGGAGAACAAAGCACACACACACATATAGTAAAGCAAGTTATATCGAAGAATGATGTTTGGCTTTTAAGTACAGGTGTTTCAAAAATATGTACAGGTGTAAGTTTCTCTGTTCATAATGCTTTATTCTAAATTCTTTCTGCTGCTGTACAATAATATAAGTGGGACCACTGGAAAGGTAAGACAGTAAACCCTACAATATTGCGGGGGTAAGGTTTCCTGAAAAATGCCGTGATAGTGAAAACCAGGGGCCAATGGGAAGAGGGGGGGGGGTTCAGTTTCTGGACTTTGAGAAAGAAAAGAGAAAGATTGACGGCAGCCAGGAATAAACACATTACAATTGCAATAAACACGTTTTTTTAAAAAACCCGCATATCTGCAAGATATATATATATATATATATATATATATGTATATGTATATATATATATATATATATACATATACATATATATATATATATATATATATATGTATATATATATATATATATATATGTATATGTATATATATATATATATATATATATATATATATATATATATATGTGTATATGTATATATATATATATATATATATCTATATACATATATATAGATGTATATATATATGTATATATATATATACACATACGAGCTGAAGTAATCGGTAATACCCGGGAAATTTGCCCTATTTTCCTTACGCTAGTTGGACTGAGGCATTAGTTGTATGGAGAAAATTAGGAAGGCTTCTTTTATTCCTCAGATTTATGGAAGGAAGGCTTTATGCTGCCGTAATCCTCAGAGAGGTCATAGTTGAAGGCGGCCTTGAGCCACTCGTTTCTAGCAGCAGTGGAAACTGTCCTTGATGTCTTGCCAAAACCCGGACCTAGAAAGCTGGAAGGTGAGTTTTGTGCTTCTCTCGCCCGTCGGTGTGACGCTCTATTTGCAGTTAGGCAATGCTCTCTCTCTGCAGCCAAGTCTGCTTGCCTGGCTCGTTCATGAGCAGATATATCAGCAGTAAGACGACTCTCTCTCTCTCTCTCTCTCTCTCTCTCTCTCTCTCTCTCTCTCTCTCTCTCTCTCTCTCTCTCTCTCTCTCTCTCTCTCTCTCTCTCTCTCTCTGCAGCTGACTCCGCTTGCCTGGCTCTTTCATGAGCAGATCTATCAGCAGTTAGCTGTTGCTGTGCGCGTGCAGTTCAAGAATTCAAATAACAGGAGGAGAATGTGTATGTTTAAAAAGTCAACGAATACGAACATTTTGTATTACAAAAAACCCTAGCGTTTTTAACCATGAAGCCTTTTGTTACGATTAATACGCCGGAGCACTATTCGAAAGCCATTTTTTTTTTTTAATGGAAATTTTTTTTTTTTTTTATCGATTTTTTTTTCATTTTTATGGAAAGCCACTTCTCGCATCCTGGAGCTGAATGTTAGGTCTATATGCGTGTAAAGGTTCATCAAGATCGGTTCACTGGTCTAGGAGCTTATTGGTTACAAACAAACAGACAGACAGACAGACAGACAGAAGGACTGCCATATATATATATATATATATATATATATATATATATATATATATATATATATATATATATATATATATATATATATATATATATATATATATGTATATATATGTATATATGTGTGTATGTATATATATATATATATATATATATATATATATATATATATATATGTGTGTATATATATATATATATATATATATATATATATATATATATGTATATGTGTATATATATATATGTGTGTATATATATATATATATATATATATATGTATATGTGTATATATATATATATATATATATATATGTATATGTGTATATATATATATATATATATATATGTATATGTGTATATATATATATATATATATATATATATATATATATATGTATATGTATATATACGTATATGTATATATATGTATATGTATATATATGTATATGTATATATATATATATATATATATATATATATATATATATATATATATATATGTGTGTATGTATATATATATATATATGTGTATGTATATATATATGTATATATATATATATATATATATATATATATATATATATATATATATATATATATATATATATATATATATATATATATATATATATATATACATATATGTATATGTATATGTATATATGTATATGTATATATATATATATGTATACATATATGTATATGTATATATATATATATATATATGTATATATATATGTATATATATATGTATATATATATGTATATATATATATATATATATATATATATATATATATATATATATATATATACACACATATATATTTAACATTGTTAACATCACGGCAGGCTATCCTGCTGTAATGTTAATGAAACATTTCATTTTTTTATTATTTGTATTTATCTATGCCGAAGTGACCACAGAGCAATGCGGGGCCATCGCAGCCAAGTGGCCTCTGAACATTGTTCAAGTCGGTCGATATATAATATTCAGTGATGGTGCGAATATTTTAGAGTGCTCACCAAGTGGCTTAAGCAGTCCAACAAAACATTTGATAAGGAACGGCTTGCTTGGCACACAATTAGCAATCACCGAACAGTCATATGAAGTGGAACATAAGACTTTTTTTTGGACCATTTTTGCTGTCAAAAGTCGTAGGACCTTTGGATGTTGATTTATTAATTTCCCATTGGATGCTAAAGGTTCAGAAGGGTCCATCGGAGGTGGGATAATAAACCACTTTGCTTTTATGCTCAGGAGGTTTTAAATCCAACAAACATATTGACAAGCTTCTCTGGATGATACTATGGAACATTTAACATCGACATGATTTCCAGCATTAATATCGAGTTAAGCTTGAAAATAGGGCTAGAAAAGTGAAGAAAAGTGAATTTTGGTTTGGGAATAAATGAAAGGAATAAACGTTGGATTGAAGCAGACTTCAATGGAATAGATTGTTGAAATAGAATGGACATCTTAATCGAAATGGGACATATTTCTGCATCATATATCTGTGATAAATGGATGTATCATTTGTGTAGTTGTGAAACAAAGTTAATCGGAAACACTCACGAATTGAGGCAAAACGCAAAAAAAAAAAATCTGAAATGTGCAAAACTAATTCCTTAATTTTTGCAACAAGTAAAGATGTTCAATGGATCGTCATTGTATGTGTCCAGCATATCGGATTTTATTTTAAATCAACCTTGTACTTTTTAAAAGTAACACTAATTGTGATGACATATAATTACCAGAGTAAACATCAGCTTCAGCTTTTCATTTTATAACAGCCTTTTCTCAAGCAATCTTATTTTTGGTCATTCGCGAAACAAACAAGTAGTCATTAAATGCATATTCACAGCTCAGCAGGCAAAGGAAACATCACAATGCCATTTAAATTATTCTTCGAATTTATGCTTTTGGTTATTCCAGGATTGCAAAAGCATTTAGACCAACAAATGGCCACTGCTTAAAACATTCAACTGGCTATAATCAGGTATTCTTTCACGTTATTGCCTTATTGGTCAGGTGGCCATTGGTTGCTGATTGTCGTTATCTTGTCGCTTAGAAAATTTTGATTTAACCATACTCTACACCTTCCACTCGATCCACGTACCGCCCTCACGGCCACTTTTGCCCATCACCCACACCAATTCCTTGACTCACCTACATTCTTCCAGAGAAAAACATGGTGAGCATTGGCAATGGGGAAAAAGTCAATTTAGTTCATTTCCAATTCATCCAACTTTCCACTGGGGAGGTTGTTCAATGGCTGCAGCAGCACCTGTTGCAGTCATTCTTCCCTGGTTCATACAGCCAAACATTCCCAGTACCCTTGTCCCAAACTAAGGGCCCATTAATTTGTGGCAGACTATTTGTGGAAGGTTATGTGGGATACTATAGGCCTTACCCAAATATACTTTCAATTTAGCGACGTAACATTTCACAGGTGCTCTGGTTGGTCGCCTGATGGTGATAACTGAGTTTGTTCTTCGTGGTAGACCCACATCCATCGACCAACCCGGCATGACGGGTCGCCACATTGGGCTGGCTCGGAGCTTCAGGTAGAGGTTGCTGGACCACATGGCTGGGCGCTCACCTCCTCGGGCCCTTACTGTCCCCCGGGGATACTGCCGCCAAGGTGCAGAGCCCCCACAACACATCCCACTAGTGGTCCTCATGTTGCACCATTAAAAGTTGAAGGTCTTAATCTCCTCCACCCACCACCCTGAGACTACTGTTCGGGTGACACCCTGATGGATTGGGGACACACCACAACACAACCACCTGTTTCCCAGTGAGGCCTGTGTTGGACCCTACGACTCGTGTCCAAATCCTGACAGGCCAGCCCCCAGCTGCCTAGCATATCCCAATTTCCCAGGAATACAATTTTCTCTGAGGCCGGCCACCTTAACCCCTCCTCCCCCCTTCCCCCGGTTTGAATCATGCAGCCACGATACCAGGTCCCACCAAGGCTATTTAACCAAAAATATACAATTTTGGCTGCAGACGAAAACTCTATGGCTCCCGGGGCCTGTACCTTCCTGCATCAACTGCTGGCCTAGAGCCCGCAGTTCCCAGTTCCTTTCCCTATTGGTGCAAATTGCCAGCTGCTCGTAACTCTAAGCACCTCCCTACCAAAAACACAATTATGTTTTTTTTAATGAAAGACCTCAATTTTCTCTGCATTGAGAACGTACCTTCATTAGGCAGTGTACATTAGATCGATGCCGCGATCGCTACAAACGAAACATGTATTTCCTCGTTTGAGTTGTAATCAAAATGTAACTTTGTTTCCTCAAAGCTGTACCTTCATTTAATAATAGAAGACGCATTGTTCAGTCTTCAAATGTACATTAGAGGCCTATGAACCCTCAGAGCTATGCCGAGCAAAAAAGATGGCGGTGATTTCTTGGTGGCTGGAGGGAAAGACGTGGCCTGGCTAATGGGCAGTGCTTGTGATGCTGGAGGAGAGAGGGAAGCCGTGGCCTGTAGAATGGGTGGTGCTTATGACCCACAGACACAAACTCAGCTTTATATAGAAGACACTCCTCGCAGTCAAATGCATTTTACATAAAATGAGAAAATATTTCGAACCTCCCTTCCTGCTGTATATCTCATGAAATATGGGTTAACCTACTTGAGATAACCCTTTCTCTCTCTCTTCTTTTCTTACTCTAATCCATTCTAAACCTCCTTTCCCCTTTATTCCCCCACCCTGACAACTTCCATACCCTCCCTTTTTTCCTATCCTCCCCCTTTCTCTTCATTTTCTTAACATGCCTCTTCTTTGCATGTTTAATATACAGATGGCTCTTACCATGGCTGTAAATTTTGTCAAAAATTGTGCAGAACGTTTGCAGTTGGAATTGGTTGGCAATTTCTTTTCTGCTACCCACTGCCATGGGAGAAACAGTAAAGTACATGAAAGCACTAAATCACACCTTTTGGCGTTTTTATAACTCAATATTTTGTTGCAGTATGCTTGCTGCAACTCAACTGAAAAGAGTTGAGAAAGAACAGATTTTGTACAGCAATGCAAAAAGAAAGAGAAGAAAAGCACAGAGTTGTTCCTCCAAGCAGGGCATACAAAATTCAACACATGGAAATGAAAACAGCAGGTGTGTCTTTGTGTGTGTTCATAAAATGTGAGTTTATTTACACACAAATTACTTCTGTGTGTGTGTGTGTCTGAACACAGTGGGCTAGCAGGATAGTCTAGATGTATGCACACTTTCCTCTGAGCTGTTTAGCCTGGGTTTGAATCTCGACACAGCTACAAATTGTCACCCTGGTGTTTTGCAAGCATGGCGATACAATTTATGTTCCATCCCTCAGATGGATGTTAAACTGGGTGTCCCGTCTGCTCGCTTTGGTTGGTGGATGTCAATGATCCTACGGTGTCTTTCACAAACTGTCGGCGAATTACTGCTGTCACCCTGAACAAATTACAAATTCCTTTCACCTAGCCTGCCGGTTCGTGAAAGACTTGTGCCAAAATAATTTTGACTCCACAAGAACGTACCAATAATTGGGGCCGTTAAATACATGGTTGTAGATATATAATAGATGGAGCTGTTTTGTTTTAAATCTGATGCTGCTGTTTGAAAAAGATGAAATATCCGATGATCCCAGCAAGGGCTAATGTGTAAGAAGCCAAGTTATGTGTCCTGTGATAACTGAGTGAGGTTTTCGTGCCTCTTTGCATCTGCTGGCAGTGAGTTGGGAAAGCCTGTGGTATGTGGAGGCATTTTTGTGCAATGAATCACTAACCATTGTGTTGTTTTTCCCTCTTCTCCCGAACCCACTTGATTTTCACAGCTTCACATAGACTGTTGACGTGTAACTGAATATCTATACATAGTTTAAAAATAATTGATGGCCTCTTATTCTGGCTTTTATCAATACCTTATTTTGCACAGATGCAAAAAAGGTAAATGGAACAATTATATCTGATATATGTACCAAAGTGAACAAACTTCTTGAAAACATAGCCAACAGAGAAACAAAGCAATCATACAAGAGGGACGTGTTCTCGCCTTCCTGTATTTGTCATTGTTACACTTGTTATTCTCCAATCATTATATACGTTTGTCTCGATCTTATTGAGCTGTTGAATATGTCCACAAAACAGCCTTTACCTGATCTATTACCTTCTTGATCAACACACCTGATAGCTTATTGCTTGGTGAAATTAAATCCATATATAGTACCTTCCACAGCCTTAAATTTCACCATTGACTACCTTCCCACCTGTTTCTCCTTCCCTCTTTCTACTCCTCTCCTTTGTCTCTTCTGAGTATATTTTGCCTATCTTATTCAAGCCAAAGCACACAATTACCAGTCAAATATTTTACCCGTTCTGGGCAATTGTCTCCACCGTCTTGGCTCTTCTTAATTCCAACTGCTCACTGTTCTTTGCTTGAAGTAACAAAAGCCCTTGATCAACATGGCAGTCTGTCGCATTCTCCACAATGATAAGCTAAATATTTTATCTGGTTATATCGCAGCCTTCCTCTCCTGCACAACACCATTCCTCTCCTGCACAACACCATTCCTTCATTCTAGTGTGCTGCACACACACACACACACACACACACACACACACACACACACACACACACACACACACACACACACACACTCCCAACTCCATCTTCCTTTTTTTTAATCCAAGGCACCAAATCTGCTTTATTGTTCCACCAGAAGATCCACTTTCCATGCTTCTCTTCTTCCATCTTCTCCTTTTTACCTCTGCCACTGAAGGTGAAGGAGGTTATGTTTTCACCCCTTTCTGTCTGTTTCTCTGTTTGTCTGTGTGCAGAATATCTCACAAAGTTGCGGATGGATTCGGATTAAATTTTGTGGACAGGTTCGGTGTGCGACAAGGACGAACTGATTAGATGATGGTGAAGATCCGGATCCGGATACGACTACTATACTTTTTAAGTGATTCTTCACCCATTGAGAGATCGGGCCAAAATGATATATAGCACGATATCTCAAAAAGTTGTTGTTAGATTCGGATGAACCTTGGTGGACACGTTGGGTGTGTGACACGGACGAATTGCTTCTATTTTGGTGAAGATCCGAATCTGGATATGAGAATTGTGTAATTATTAAAGTGATTCTTCACCATTGAGAGATAGGGCCAAAAACGATATAGTACTGTATATCATGATATTTCAAAAATTAATTGGGCCCGATATGTTCTCGTGGATCAGGCATTACGTGGCAGAGGTATGCACTCTACCGAGTGCCCTTCAAGTTTTGAATTGTTTTTCTTTAACTTCCTTGCTCGCACAGCCCTTTAGTTTTCAGTTACTTCTGTTTCAGCTCTTTCCTCTGTCCATTTCAATTTCCCATCTGCACCAACCATGGATGACCAATTGCTCGATACACTAAAAGCAACATGTTGATGCAACAGTTGATGGACCAACAGAACCCATGCCAGTCATCTTAATTTTTACAACAATGAGATAGTTCCAACATGTAAACCATTCAACGTATACAACACATATACATACTGTCAACAGGACTTTTCAGCTAATATTAAAGAATATAACATCTTCCCCCATCAAAATGAAAGCTCTACGAAATCTGACTTGGCTAAGTTTTTCAGAACTTAATTGAAATTAATTAAGAGAATGAAAATTGCAGGAATATTTTTCCCTTTTCAGATACCAGTGAGTCACAAAGTGAGGCAACCCCAGTGAGTGCTTACTTCTCCTGTACGGATACCACTGTGCACAGCAAGAGATAAAATAAGATAATAATGATGAGAAAGAAAGAGGGATAAAACGACTGAAATAATGTTAAAAGAGGGGAGTAAAAGTCAGTAACATTTGTATTGCATAGCAAGATGCAGAGACTACAAAGCAGGATTCGATGCAGCACAGCTCAGTTCACTTTGTGTTGTTAAAAAGACATTCATCCTGGGTCTACATAAGCATGACTTTTGTGGAAGATCCTCTGTTTTGTTATTTTTTTTGTTTTGTTTTTTTACAACCACATAAATGCAGACTGCGGAGCCAACTTTACATCTCCTCCAAAGGATGACATACTTTATAATGCGACACCACTTGCCGGCGTCAACGAAAGCACCAGTTTTAATCAAGTACATTTGATCTCATCGGGGAATAAGCCAAAGACCACGCACTGGCATACGACCAACTGACCCATCCTGCAACTCAGATTCAAGTTTGCATTCAAAGACATTGGATGAGTTGAGATGATGTCCTTTACAAAGACCAGGAAGTTTGACGATTCCAGGATTAATTTATCCTTCCGTCAGCATGCGAAGGAGAGCATGGAAGCACATGAGCAGTAAATTCACACAATTTCACAACTTAGCACATTGTTAACATCCGCTGGAACCGATTCATCAAAAAAAATATTCCATGACGTCACATATTAAAACCTAACTTTTGATGAGCAGTTTGCGTAGAAAATCGCTCTATGTTCGACTTAATCAGTATCAGGAAAATAAATTATTAAATTTTTTTTTTACTGAAACTACATCATTGCATTCAGTTTTTCTGAACGAGTAGCAGGTCGCATGGAAAGAGTGCACGGCCATAGAAAGAGGAAAGCAAATTTTAAAATAGATTCCGATCATTTCAGAAACATTCTCAGCAACCTTTCACACTGAGTAAAAGAGGGGGAGTTTCAAGACTGCTCCAGCACAGGTGCAATCAAGTTTCTGATTACACACGGCCAGCCAGTGTGCAAATATTTGCAAAGCTTGCACAAAGAATGAAGTCACTTTTGGAACATCATAGATGAAGGGAAGCAAACTGATCTTATGTTTTGCGAGAAGCCAATTGGATGAGTTTATTGCCTGAATGGTACTTGGTGAGCAATGAAGTCATGTCTATTTGTTGGCAAAAGACTACACCCATTATTTTTACAGTCGTCTGTGTATTTTAATAGCTTATTATAATCATCCCGAAAATGCTTCGGCTAACTGCAGCATATTTGGACTTCTCGGTCACACTGAATGTACTCGAAATAGCGCTCGCAAAGTGGCAAAGGCTGTAATGTTTCGCTGTCGAAAAAGAAAATTGATCGGTTTGATGTCTCCTTGCGAGATTCAAACATTTTGATCAATCTAATTGTTGAGCTAACGGGATGACCTAGAGCTAAGCACACTCGCCTCTGGGCTGTCCAGCCTGGGTGAAAATCCTGACACAGCTATAAACTCTCATTCCAGTGTTTCACATGCAGGGTCATTCATCAATGTATGTGTCGTCCTTCGGATGAAAGTTAAAACCGTCGTCCCATCTGCCAGCGTTCGTTGGTGGACGTTAAAGATCCCATGGTGTCCTTCACAAAGAGTAGGCGAGCAATCGCCGGCACCATGAACAAATTACAAATTCCTCAAACAGCAGAGGGCATTGCATCAGTGGCACAGCCGAACCCTCAGACAATGATGCTACCACGCAACCTTGTGCTGCATGTGAATGAAGAAGAATGCAGTTGTACAATGTACATACTTTTGCAAAAGTAATGTATCAACTTGGAAAAGCGAATTTTCAACAACTTTCGTGCTCGTTTTCTTGCATGCCCAAAGTGGTAACATGGTAGTAATTTATGTTGTTAAAGAAAGACTGTAACTTGTGCTTTCAAACATATTGTTACGGTCTTCGCGCCCGCCGGCGTGCGATGGCCACGTAACTCGAATCGCGGCGCGTCGCCCACCGGACGGACAATCCAGTCGTGACCCTCTCGGACTAACGCCGGGAACCAGTCACGGGTGGACCTTTCGGTCTCACCGCGATCGAGCCAATCAGCCCCCGCGTGGGATAGGGTTGCTCGCCAAATTCGAACTACCTAAGTACCCACGCGGAGGGTAGACCGGGCGATCGCACCTCGCCGCAGGTCGACTTCGGACACGGGCCACTTAAGCGACCCGTTCCGTACTATCAGAATAACCGAGCGGTGTTATCGTCGACCTCGACGGTTCGATTAATTATCGGGCGTATTCAGCCCACTACCAACCCTTTACGTGAAGCAAGATGGGGATTCAATGGAGAAAAGACGAAGCGAAGCGGGAGAACAGTTCAACAATAAAGCACGTTTATTCTCGGCACACGGGAAGCACACAAATACAATTCCACCAAATGCACACAAAAAAAGAAAACACAATTCCATTTACACAAAAAGCAAACATAAAAGTGAAAACACAGTGCAGAGCTAATTCCGACTACCGAGCACACGGCAACACTTATACAATTCTACTTCACAGACGGCGCCGACAACACATACCCAAAACCAAGGAAAAGAAATACCCTCAAGAATGAGGTAGGCCTGGGGCCGAGACCTGGTCGGGCCTACCCCTCTGGTGATGAGACGCGGAGCGGCGATGGCCCCGCAACCCGCGGGCCTCGTGGACAGTGCCTGGCAGGGGGTGGGAACGGGGCCCCCTTGGTCGCACTATCTCAGCGCGGGGGGAAACAGGAGGGGGTTGCTGATGCTCGGGGTATAGAGGATCTTTATTATGTGCGCGACGAGCGTCTCCACCTCGGCCAGGTCGCGCTGCCGGCCTCCCAGGGGTGCAGCTCCCTGCACGACGCGAGCACCCCCTCGTCCGCCCTCGCCGCCTCTCCCACAGCTCGTCCCCTCCGTTCCGACTTCAACGCACACGACGAGCAGCTCCACCGCCCGCGAAGTCTTGACCCTCTGCTTCCGACTCTCCCTCGCCTCGTTCCGACCTTTACTACTCCGTTGACTGACGAACACCGTCCTTTTATCCCCGCGTAACTTCGCCTTTGACCCCCTCCCTTTGACCTTTCACCTCGCTCCCCATTGGCCCGAGAAAAAGTGGGCGTGAAGGCTTTTTGATCCACAAATTTGCATATATCGATCGCCCTGGGGGCGGAGCCAATTCGCCCCTCGCTCACCGATTGGACGGCAAAAAGTGGGCGTGTGTCGTTTTTGGATCCGTTTTTGAAGCAGAAAATCCGTGGTTTTGTACACGCTGTTCAACGTGCGCCCTACACGAGTCCAGCATCGGTGCCCATGAGTGGCGCGAGATGACGGTGATGCGATGGTGGCGAGTTGTGACGGTAAAGGTCATGGCGGTTGTGGTGAAGCGGCGTTGTGGTTGGTGGTTGTTGTTGTGGTTGTGATGGTGGCGATTGGTCCAAAATAAAGATAGTAAAAGAAAACGGCTATCCTGAAGAGTCGCAGCACGTATAAATGACATGTATTCCCACTAGACAACGGGTTTGGGCCTAACTACACATGCACTTACCGAGATACCTCACCTAAGGGACCTGAATGGTGGTTTGCGAATCTGGTAACCACAACACTACCCCCTTCCCTTTTACAGACTCGTCCCGAGTCGTCAAATTTTCGTGTGCCATCATGTGTAGTTTTCCCCTAGTACATTTTACCTACGGATCCCTGAGTGCGACATTCATGGTATTCGTGTCCCCAAAATAAATAACCTGAGGGCTGCGTAACTACCTAAACAAACTCACTCACACGGACGACTTAAATAAAATTGCCGGCGCTAAGACATACATGCCGGGGGCGCACTCATATGTACAGTACATCTTAACCTTAACTTACAAATTTTACACTAAACCATGGCCCAGGATCATCGAACTCTGCAAAAAGAAAGCAGTTCGCAGGGAGCCAGGCTGCCCACATGCAGTCTCTGACTCAAACAATGCAGGTGACGGAACGTGGCTGGCTGCTCACACGCAGTCCAAGGCCTTCCCTTTCGAACTGAACGCAGTGAACCACAACGGTGCTTGGGCTGCACAACGCAGTCTCCGTGCCAGCTCACGTGGCACACGCAATGAGCACAACGAATGGATGCATGAATGGATGGACGCAAACACGGTGCACGGGCCGCCACTGCAGGCCCGTGTTGTAGCTGCCAACAGGGCAGTTCTCGCAGCTTGCAAACTGTTGCCTTGATCCTGGCGCACATGGAAATGAACAGGGGGGGGCAAAGCAAAAATTGAACGGGGCTGGTGAACGTGGGCAGTGGGCATGGCATGGCAAAGGTGGCAGGCAAACACAGCCCGCAGAAGAAGGCCGCTGCAGGCAAACACAGCCGGCAGATGAACTGGCCGGCACAGGCCTTGAAGTACCACAGCTGCAGATGAAGTGGCCGGCACAGGCCTTGAAGCAAAACACGGCCAGCCGATGGCACAGGCCTTGCAGCAAAACAACAGCTGCCGATGAAGTTGGCCGGCCTCTGCCTCGCAGCAACGCAGCCAGCAGATGAAGCTGGCCAGCCTTTGCCGTTCAGTGGAGGTTGGTGGAGGGAGTGCGGTGGTGCTGGCCACTTGGAAGGCGGGCTCGGACCTACCTACCTGTCTTCCTCCCAACCTATCGCCTTTGCCTGTCACTGTACATACCCACTCCCTTAATTTGTCAAACCCCAATTTAGCCCCAACTTATTTTTTTTGTTGTTTTTATTTTTACTCCCCCACTATAAATCGTCCCCTAACCCCCTTTATCGTCCTTGTTCGGCTAACCTATCCTGTCACCGAGCCTACTCCCAACCCCTACGTTCCCTTCCCGGAGGGGAACAAGGGAGAGCTAACGTCCTGTGTCGAGGCCCAACGAAGCCTCAGAATGGCCTCCCCAGAGTTCGGCGATCTATAACCAAAGTGGGTCCAGCGGCCCACAACGACAGCGAGGGGATGGATGGTGCGGAGGGGTACATCTCCTAATCTACCCTAACCATTTAACTGTTAAACTACCCCGGGGCTTTCAACAAGCGCCTCTCGCTTAAACTATTGGTTCTAACAACCCAGATTCCCGTCGCCTGTGTTGGTGTCCTCACAATTTCGGGCCTCGCCCCCAATTTTCGCTCTGTGCCCTCACACGGTCTCCTGGCTGGGACACGTGGCTCCCTTTGGCAGGCACGACCCTCTGCCGAATCTCCCGCTATGGCACCCCCGGGCACTACACTGCCTCCGAGCCTACCAGCTCCCTAACACCGGGGAGTGCCCCCCATGGCACCTCCCCTGAAACGCACACGTGGCAGGCCGGCCTCCCGGGCCCCTTTCCGAGGGTCACCCGTGCCCACTGCACTGCCCACGCGGCTAATGGCGCCCCGGGCCCCCGCACCAAGCAGGCGCACCCGTGCCCACTACTCTATCCCGGCCCCCCATGGGCCCATGGCCTACCGCGGCCGACTAGCCTGGTGCCCGGGGTACCCACTCAGCGATACTCACCTTTCGCAGCCACGCTCCCAAGCCCGTCAACAGGGCTCCTGCACCCCTCCAAATGGGTCTCGAGCCTACTTTCCCACCAACAACAAAACGACCTCCATTTTTCAATTTGACTAACCCAGCTAACTCACTCTACACTGACCCCGGGGTCCCTTGGGCGGGAGTCACTCCTCCCCCCAATCACTCATCGCACCATGCATTCCCCATTTGCTCCATACACACAGACCCGCTGGCCTCACTCACTCACCAAGCACATGCTTCCACTTCACTCACCAACTCTTCAACACACTCACCACTGAACTCTGCCATCCTTCTAACTGCATCCCCTAACTAACTCGTGCTCCCACGTCGTCCCTTAAACTACAGCACGTTCCTTTTAACACTACGTAGCTAAGCTACGTCCCCTCTACACATCCAAAGTCTGTCACTGTCTTCAAAATATCCCATTTTATTTCCCAACCTAAATCTGGCTACAATCCCTCTAACTAATCCATTCCACGGACTCCATGAGGACTTACCCCTGCCCCATGAAGTCGGTCTAACTAAGCTAACCCTTCCCCCTAACTAGTTTCCATCCTGTGCCCAGGTAAGGGGGTCTTTCACCCCTTGCCCAGGAATCCTGTACACCCGAAAGTGAGGCTTGCTTTTTTTTTTTTCCATGCGCAGCACCTGCGCGGCAACTCAGAGCTCACGTACTTTGCACCTGCCCGTGACGTCATGCAGCTGCACGTGTTCCTCGTCCCTCCTTGGACGGGACCATCCGGCAGAGATACCCCTCCTGCCGGATTCCAACCACACGTGCAGCCATGACGTCACCGTGCGCAAAAAAAAAAACACAAGCCCCACGTCTCGAGGGATTTCCCACGCGAACACATGTGCTCTGCCCGTTGGAGCTGAACACACACGATCGCGTGGAGAACCCGTCCGGTCCAAATCCATTTACCTGCCTAAACTTTGTCCGTCCGCGGGATCGGCAAATCCACCGCGTGCGTTTCCGGACCGGGACTTCACTCTCACAAGCGAGCACGTGGCGGTCTCGTGCGTTGCACAGCACGAACCGCGTGCTCACTGCTGGGTGAACCCGGCACGGTCCTCGAAACAACTACAGCCGCTACTCGGCTTTCGTTTCTCCCATGTCGCCGTCTCCGTCTCCATTCCACACACGCATACCTGCGTGTTACGACGCACACAGTCCACACCATTAAACTCACACCGGGAGACGCGGCTGCGTGCTCCCGCATGCCAACCGACATCTCCCTCTCATACCGCTCTCTTACACACACGGTCTCCCTGGCACACAGCGACCTTGCACACGGCCGTTCACTCACCCGCGGTGCCTCATCCACACACCGTGCCTCACTCATACACGCGGGGGCACTTAACCGCGGTGCCTCATCCACACACGCGGGGGCACTCAACCGCGGTGTCTCATCCATACTCCGTGCCTCACTCACACACGCGGGGGCACTCACCCGCGGTGCCTCACTCGCACTCCGTGCCTCATCCACACACGGCGTGCTGGGAAGCACGTACTCCGGCACCATCGCCACCACACCACTCACACACGGGGTCGCTTCCACACACGGTGCCGCACTCACACCTTGCACCACACACACAGGGACAACCACACTGGGGATTTGTGTCCCCACAAGGGTCTCCGGGGCCTCTACACCCCCCAAGCTCTCCGTGCACCCGTCCACAGCACTCGTCCCCTCAACCTCGCAAAACACGACCGAACTCACCTGGTCGTGACTCGCCTCAAGGGGGCATACTCCCTCCCCTTGTTCCTGGAGGAGGTCATCCAGCTGCTCGCACCGGGTCCCAACACGCTCCGCGAGCTCACCCCCATTGTCCTCCACTACCTCCGTGTGTGTGTGCGCGTCACTTACCCCGTCTTCATCGTGTTTATTGGTCTCTGCTTCTTTCTGGCGTCTTTCCCTTATCTTTATGTAGGTCAACCTTGCTTTCTCTTTAAGTCGCTCCCGTCCTTCCCTGTTTTTCATTCCTTGCTCTTTCACGATCTCCGCGTACCTCATCCTTGCTTTCCGTATTAATTGTTCTTTTCTCTCCCTCCCAATTACTTTCACCTCGTCTCTTGTCTCCCGAATTATTTTCTTACCCGCCTCCACCGCGGGCCTGTCAGCCGCTGCCCCCCCTTCCAGCTCGTTTGCTCCCACACGTGGAGTCGCCATTTTGAGCTCCCTGCTCACGGCCTTCATGCCCGCCTGCAGGCATCGGCCCATGTTCTGCGTCTCACCCCGCAGTTCTTTCATTTCCTCCTTCATGTTTGTTTCCATTCCGTTCATTTGTTGTGTATTCGCATCCATCGTCGTTTTCACTTCATTCATTTGCTTGTTCATGTCTTTCATTTCGTTTTTCATTTCATTTGTATTTGTATCCATCTTTTCTGTCATTGCCGCCAGCATGGCGCATAGCTGGGCCATGTCGGGTGCGCTTGGGTGAGCCGTTTCGGCAGGGGTCGGGGAAGGGTTTTGGTGGAGAGGGGGGGGGAAGGTGTCATACACCGCGGCCGCTGCCGCACCCACCTCAGGTTCTGGGTTCAGTTGGGCGAGTCCGTGTTCCTGCACAATCAACATTTCCTGCTCGGGGATTCCATCCTGGACCATGGACTCTACATTATTACACATATACATTTCTAATACCCCCGGCTCCCGCTCGCCTTGAGACGCCATCTTGCTTCTCGTGAAGGGTTAATTTGCTCGCTCGTAATTTGGAGGGAATCGGGGGTCGCTTCTCTCACCCCTGGACCGATTCCCGTAAATTTAGCCGGAGACAGGAGAGCCCGTTTTCCTGTTCTCCGATACCAGTGCCGCGAGGAGGACGATGAATTTGTATCCCACTCCTGACACCAGTGTTGCGATCTTCGCGCCCGCCGGCGTGCGATGGCCACGTAACTCGAATCGCGGCGCGTCGCCCACCGGACGGACAATCCAGTCGTGACCCTCTCGGACTAACGCCGGGAACCAGTCACGGGTGGACCTTTCGGTCTCACCGCGATCGAGCCAATCAGCCCCCGCGTGGGATAGGGTTGCTCGCCAAATTCGAACTACCTAAGTACCCACGCGGAGGGTAGACCGGGCGATCGCACCTCGCCGCAGGTCGACTTCGGACACGGGCCACTTAAGCGACCCGTTCCGTACTATCAGAATAACCGAGCGGTGTTATCGTCGACCTCGACGGTTCGATTAATTATCGGGCGTATTCAGCCCACTACCAACCCTTTACGTGAAGCAAGATGGGGATTCAATGGAGAAAAGACGAAGCGAAGCGGGAGAACAGTTCAACAATAAAGCACGTTTATTCTCGGCACACGGGAAGCACACAAATACAATTCCACCAAATGCACACAAAAAAAGAAAACACAATTCCATTTACACAAAAAGCAAACATAAAAGTGAAAACACAGTGCAGAGCTAATTCCGACTACCGAGCACACGGCAACACTTATACAATTCTACTTCACAGACGGCGCCGACAACACATACCCAAAACCAAGGAAAAGAAATACCCTCAAGAATGAGGTAGGCCTGGGGCCGAGACCTGGTCGGGCCTACCCGTCTGGTGATGAGACGCGGAGCGGCGATGGCCCCGCAACCCGCGGGCCTCGTGGACAGTGCCTGGCAGGGGGGGTGGGAACGGGGCCCCCTTGGTCGCACTATCTCAGCGCGGGGGGAAACAGGAGGGGGTTGCTGATGCTCGGGGTATAGAGGATCTTTATTATGTGCGCGACGAGCGTCTCCACCTCGGCCAGGTCGCGCTGCCGGCCTCCCAGGGGTGCAGCTCCCTGCACGACGCGAGCACCCCCTCGTCCGCCCTCGCCGCCTCTCCACAGCTCGTCCCCTCCGTTCCGACTTCAACGCACACGACGAGCAGCTCCACCGCCCGCGAAGTCTTGACCCTCTGCTTCCGACTCTCCCTCGCCTCGTTCCGACCTTTACTACTCCGTTGACTGACGAACACCGTCCTTTTATCCCCCCCGTAACTTCGCCTTTGACCCCCTCCCTTTGACCTTTCACCTCGCTCCCCATTGGCCCGAGAAAAAGTGGGCGTGAAGGCTTTTTGATCCACAAATTTGCATATATCGATCGCCCTGGGGGCGGGGCCAATTCGCCCCTCGCTCACCGATTGGACGGCAAAAAGTGGGCGTGTGTCGTTTTGGATCCGTTTTTGAAGCAGAAAATCCGTGATTTTGTACACGCTGTTCAACGTGCGCCCTACACGAGTCCAGCATCGGTGCCCATGAGTGGCGCGAGATGACGGTGATGCGATGGTGGCGAGTTGTGACGGTAAAGGTCATGGCGGTTGTGGTGAAGCGGCGTTGTGGTTGGTGGTTGTTGTTGTGGTTGTGATGGTGGCGATTGGTCCAAAATAAAGATAGTAAAAGAAAAACGGCTATCCTGAAGAGTCGCAGCACGTATAAATGACATGTATTCCCACTAGACAACGGGTTTGGGCCTAACTACACATGCACTTACCGAGATACCTCACCTAAGGGACCTGAATGGTGGTTTGCGAATCTGGTAACCACAACAATATTAATGTAGTTCTACGAGGTGATTAATAAGAGTTATAATGTTGAACAAGATAGGTTGGACTCTCCACTTGACAAGAAACAGCCATCGAAAAACAATGACATTCGTGACTGATGACGTCTTTGTGCCTTATATCTCATAATCTTTACAGTGAAAGCACATCTTACATCAACCATGCCATGTCTTATGTTAATCAGTGGTGTTCGTGTGTGTGTGTGTGTGTGTGTGTGTGTGTGTGTGTGTGTGTGTGTGTGTGTGTGTGTGTGTGTGTGTGTGTGTGTGTGTGTGAGATAAGTGAGATTTTGGGCAAATGACCACACAAGTCTACACACGGGTGGAGGTCGGCCTTTCAGTTACTTTTCCTGATCGGAGTGATTCCAGGAACTCAATCGGTGAAGTGGGAACCTTGACATAGCATGTATTCAGCTCTTCTGGTTGTTGAGGCCAAGTCTGTTTCTTCGGAGTCTGTTTTCTCTTGTTTCAGGGATACAGCACAGCCTTGCTAACTGTTTCTCATCTCCATGTCGTCTTTCCTTGAAGAATCAAGCTCTTCCTTTACTCTCAAGTGTTCCTTTTCCAAAGCCTTGAACGTGATACTATCTGGCACAAGAAGGAGCCTTCCACGATCATCAACGAATAAGTGAATATTGCCACCATATTCACTCTGAAGTTTCCGGCGTATATGTGCTTTTTGTAATGCACGTGAACTTCACCAGCACCAAGAAATTCCAAGGAAATCACTGTTCCAGTTAGTTCCACCATTGGTAAAACACGAGGCTCAGGAATTATTGTCTGTCTAATGCATTTGCCTTCAAAATGGAGTACAATTCCTCTTCATCACAATCGGCAGAAAACGTTGATAGTGCTACCCGTTGCCTTGTATAATTGACGTAGCAAGATCTATGGTAGTGGACTTCAGCTGTGACAAGCTCCCATGATGTTAGCAACATAATTTTCTAATCCATCCGTTCCATCTCCAAAGACCGCATTCTCTCATCTACTCGCAACTGACAATATTTTGTCAGCGGCTCATGTGAACTTGATCCTTTCAGATACTTGTTTTCTTTGTTGCAAAATATGTGTTCAGGTCATCTATCCTGGAATCACTGGTCAGCATCTGTCTTGAGGATTTTCTACAGGTGTGTGTGCATGCGTGCGTGCGTCCATGTGTGCTTGTGTGTGTGCGTGCGTGCATGTGTGTGTGTGTGTGTGACATTCCGCTCCACTCATTGATTGGATAGTTCACCTGACTCCACCCACGATTTCTTATTGCATGAAAAATCAGCCGCCATGTTGATGCGTACTGTGTTGCGAAGCCAAAGACGTCTCAGAGCTGTCACAGTCACAATTCCTTCAGTTTTCCCTTCATTGTAAAACCACCAAAGTGACAGTTAAAAGGATTTTGAGCTAATTGGTATCACGGAGCTTGTGAAGATCGGCATCAGCGATCGAGACAGTGGTCTATTAATTTATACAGTACCCAAATTGTGACGTGGCATTCTCTCAAGCAGAGCTGAAAACCCATTGTCATTAGAAAATTGTCCAGGGTAATTATTTATATTTAGCAATGTGTAAATATGTCTCAGGAAGAAGATAATTGGTCTTGGGTTGTTCATTGTCACATATCTTTTCCTCGTATCTCATACGATTGTGAGTTGGACAGGCGACCCTGACGAGTGGGGAGGGGGGTTGATGGTTTAGAGTGGGGGAGGGGATTGATATCTGGGGTTGTGAGGGGGGGTTATGATTTGGGGTTGGGAGACATGATTGAGGACTTTGGGTTTGTGAGGGGGTGGGTGTTGAGGACTTGAAGTCACATTTTACATTACGAGGAATTTCCATAGGTTCCTGCTGGTCTGGTATAATGGATAATATTGTTATGAAAATGAGTTAGGGGTTAATGAGAGGTTAATTATTCATCAGTTGTATATGAATGAGTGTTTGTGTGAGTGGTTGTAACCCCAATTAGCTACGAACAGAATCGGACGCCCAGTTCGGCCCCTGTCATCCTCACCCTCATCTCTGTCTCTTCTCCCCATCTTCTATTTGTGTTTAACTCATAAATCACCCACATTTTCTTTTCATACCATAAATTGTGCTTCAACATGGCTGATACATATGAGTTATCACATCGACCATTGGACACGCTTTGGCAAAATGGCTGCCACAAATGGGCTACTCCAGGCCCTCAGATATGCTTTTACAAATAACTTCTACAGCAGTGGCACTTGCTGATCAAGATACAGTCCAGTGGAGAGAGACAGTCTTCGAGAACGAGTTAAGCAGAACAGAGCCAGACACGCTGAGCAGATGCCAGAGCCAACCATACAGGTTGGCAAAGCCACGAATGGCGAAGCCGTGAATATCGACACCACAAATGTCGCGCATTGTTTCAATGGAAAAAGCGGATAGGTTCCCGACAGTTGCTGATTCAATTGGGAAACTTTTAAAAGTTTTTTTCGACCACAAATGCACATGATTACAATTTCATAAAAAATGCTTACAAATTAAAAAAAAGACAAAACCAGGAACTGTTTCAAATGTTTATTGAAGGAATGCGATTAGAGTTTAATGAAGGTGATTAACCAACCTTACCGTAAAACTTTTTTTAAAAAAACAACAGCAGGTACCGTTTCAAATTTTTATTTGCACAAACCCAGGCAACTTTTAAAATGATTATTTAAAATCCAGTGAACTCAGTGGAGTCCTCTGAAGACCACACAGGTGAGGGGGCTGATGAGTCACTCATGGAAAGGGATGCAGGAGAGACAGGCAAGGGCTATAATGCTCCTGAGGTGGACTGAACAGGGTGGAAAAAAAATTCGTGATTGAGAACTGCCTGGAAGATTGCTGCATATTTCAATGTAGTTCCTTGTACGGGAGCATCACATCATCCAACCCCCTCTTGAACTTGAGGTAACACTCCATGACCATCTTTCAACCTCTCAGTCATTGACTGCATGTCATGCAGCATCTCACCCATGAACTTGACCGTGACATTGGACCTCGACACCTCTTCCTCTTCCTCTTCATTACCTCCCACTTCCTCCTACTCAGAAACCTTGGTAATGGCTTCCAACTCCTACTCAGTGAGCTCCTTGGCATGCGAGGTGATAAGAGCATCCAACTCCAGGCTGCATGTTGTCAAAGCCTTCCCTTCCCCTTGCCATGCCAACCTAACAATTTCATTCCTCTCCTCTGTGTTGTCAAGAAAGCCTCTGAAGTTCTTCACTGCCTGTGGCCACAGGTTGTGCCAGCAGGCATTGATGGTGGAGGCTCGCACCTTGTCCAGTAACTCTTTTTTGTGCCAATGTAGTGGGCTATGTTGAACTCTCAACAGCAATGCCCGATGGTGAGCTCTGGGTTGGAGTCCATCACATGCAAAAGGGGCGGCAGGTATAATCAGTTTTGAAATTCGATATTACCCCTTGGTTGAGCGGCTGGATCAAGGAGGTGGTGTTGGGTGGCAGGAAGATCACCTCGACGTTCGGGTGAGCCACCTTCAGGTCCCTGGGGTAGCCAAAAGCGTTGTCAATGAGCAGGAGAACCTTTAACGTGAGGTTTTGTTCTGCCAGGTACCTCTCCACCTAACAGACGTAACAGTTATTGAACCAGTGCATGAAAATTGCTGTCGTCACCCACGCCTTCCTGTTGGCGCTCCAAAACATGGGTAGCGTGTACTTGTTCTTGCCCTTTAGAGCACGCGGGTTCAGGTAATGGTACAGCATCATGGGCTTCATCATACAATCGCCTTTTGCATTTGCACAGAGGAGAAAAGAAACCCGGTCCTTTGTGGCCATGAATCCCGATGCTGTCCCTTCAAGCTTCGAGATAAAAGTTTGGGTTGCCATCTCTTTTCCAAAACAGGCAGGTCTTGTCAGCATTGAACACCTGCTCTGGCAGCTACCCCCTTCTCCTGGCTGAGTTTTGCGAGTTGAGCAGGGAACATTTTGGCTGCGTTCTGGTCCGCGGAGGCACGCTCTCCTATCAGTTTGATGTTGCGGAGACCGGAGTACTTCTTGAAGCAGTCAAATCATCCCCTGCTCACTTGGAATGGATTGGGGCTGCTCTTATCACCATCACTCGTGCTAGCGCCACCCACGTCAGTGTGAATGGTGGGACATGCTGCGCTGCTTGGTTTATAGTATAAATGGTGGGGCATGCTGCACAATTTGCTCACAGTGTGGCTGGTGGAAGATATGCTTTAAAACTGTGTTGTGCATGGGGCTTGTAGAAGATATTGTGACGTCCACGGGACTTGAACAGTCCCGCCAACATAGAATGAGCCGAAACGATGGAGGCGGTTTATTTATTTATAACCCAAACATGGCGGTTCTAATCGCTCTACCGCAAACGGGACGAGGAAGGTGGCACGAGTCACTTTTCACTGAGTTGATGATGTTTATTTGTTTTTTATTATTAACCAGAAATAACAAGACTCGGCAAGAAGAGGGATCCGGGCGATTCGACGGGATGGTGTGGGATCGGGCGTGGGGAAAACACAGACAATTCCAATGAATATACAGATCTCAAACCTTCTAAGGCGCCAAGCGCACACACACACACACACACACACACACACACACACACACACACACACACACACACACACACACACACACACACACACACACACACACACAAAACGTAGCTACTTCTTGTGGTCAGGCTGGACCGTGGTGTGGACGCAACTGTCCCTGGATCAGCGTCGGACGAGCTGGCCTTGCTCTCGTCAGGGGGGCAGGAGAAACCGTGGTGCTGTCGACCTCCTGGTCTTGGCCCAAGTCCGCTCACAGCCGCCAGGGAACCAGTTCTGGTGCCAAATTGCGAGCAGGAGAGGGAGGCAGGTCCGCCCGCCGTTCGACCCCGTACTCCGAGTCAGCAGAACCCCAGAGCCAACCAAGGTGAGGCACGAGGCTCAGCAAGGCTCCAAGACACGATGAAGAACACAATCGAATCAGCACAACAACAAGTACGCTTCCCGTGCAACAGCCTCCACCCCAAAAAAACACGATCTTTTTGTCCCGATCTTCTTCCTCTTCTTTTTCGACCCCGAACAGAACCGTTTTATCCTCCTGTCCTCGTCACTTCCAATCGAGCCGTTTATTGGCCCACCGCCGTCGCCTTCCGCCAATCGTGATCACGGGGCGGAGCCATCCGCTGCACTGTCCTGTGACGTCACGGCCAGTCTCCAGAGAATACCAAAAGGGGTTTACGCAGACACACTTACCCTATCCCGTGTCCCTATCTAATTACGTGACAATTATCATTTCCCCCTTGAAGAAATGAACATTTACTAGACAACTTATCACCACTGAATTGCTACTTATTACATCGAGATCCTGGTAAACTCGAATAGCATGGCATACCTAATTAAACATCCTAATTACCCTTTGAATGCATACCCCCCCCCCCTCAAACGTAACAATATGTTTTTTGCACTTGTGAAAAACCGTGCAAAAGCAAAGCACAGGGCCATGGATGTAGAAGCAGGTCACCTTTTATAAACTACAAATACGCAGCGTCCACAAGCTGCGAATTCACGAATAGCAGCGTCCGATCACATCAGTCTGAGACATGCCAAAATTTTAATTTTTAAATACATTTGTCGAAATAATTAGGAAAAATATAAAATTGTACAAAAAATGTATTGAGGAAACTTGGTGGTCTTCTGGTCTTGCTCATCCTGCTTTTTCACCTCTATCTCAATCCTTGGCCCTGCTCCACTACCTGCCCCCCCCCCAATTCCCTTCTCCCTTCTCACCCAGGTTGCATGTATTCTACCAGACAACCTTACCTTAATACTCTCCTCATGTCTTAGCTTATTTAATTCCCACCTCCAGTTTTTCCTGCCTCTTTCTCTTGCCAATGGAACTGTCTTCCTAAGTCTGCTGTCTCCTGCTTTTCCCTCCTGCGCTTCAAATTTGTGACCCACTGCCACCTCATGGTCTCTCCCACTTATACCTCTGAACCTTTATAGACTCAATGAAATCCTGTCCCCCTTTCACCTGCAACTCCTCTCAATCCTCATGCAGTGTTGCACTATTTAATCTTGCCAGCTGTTTGCCCTTTGCCCTACTTTGCCTGTTGATTCTTCACTCTCTGTTCAATGTTCTTCCATGAGGCTCTTTTACACATGTACAAAAAAAAATAAACGAGTCTCGTTGTAAAAAACAGATACTCCCCCTTCAGTCCCCAATCTACCCCTCCCCTCCCCCCCAAAAAAGTAATAATAAAGGATGCCCGAAAAAATTCGTGCATTGTTAGGCACAAGCATGATATGGCAACCTTCAAACCTTCACCTCACCCCTCCACACACACAATAGTAACATTTAAAAGACAAATTCTGCATTTAATCTTAAATGATTGGACCCACAGTTCTTGTGTGGACATAATGGCACTTATTGAACTGACAACATAACAGCACTTATCTACTTACTTTCTCTGCATTGGCTCACTGGATTTTGATAATTCTTCAATTTAAAATCTTTACATATTACTGTATTTTTATATCGATTTGAAACTTGTTTGTTGCAACTGGATTGTCTCCCAAAACTACCGTTCGTTAAAGAAACATTTGTTTTCACCAATATTCCTTATAATGAGAGTACTGTCCCACTCATTGGCATAGGTTTCTTGAGTAATGCTGGTTAAAGTCGTTTCCGAAAAGCATATAAGATGATCATATTATAACTACGATGGCTCCACTGCAAAGTCGTATTCCGAATATACGAGCAGAAATTTGCACCACGTGTGAAAAAGTTCATCACAGGAGGCAGAAAGAGGATGGATTGCACACTTGATATGCACGTTAGCCGAAAAGCTTTTCTGAAACCAAGTGTTTCTAAGACTACCTCTGAAACTAGAGAGTTCATTAACCCCTTACCCCATGCAGTGTTCCAGTATATAATTAAATTGAATAAAAATATTAATTTTAAAGGTCGTATTAAAAAAAAAATCCAGAAGTTTAGCACCATTTATGCAGTGTCTTGTACACCACCTTGTGAAATATCTCCAAGTACTGCAAAACTTGAGCTTTTCGGAAGCAACAAGAAGGCAATTTTTGTTCTACCCTATCCTAGTATATAATTAAATTTAAATAAAATAAAATTGTGCAAAAAGTTAATTCTGGAAGTTTACCAGTGCTGCAGTGGTTGTTACACCATCTTATTTAACACCTTACGTTAGTTCTTCGTGCCCGGTGTTTGTGTCCTTTATGATGTTCTGAAAAACAGTTTGTTTCCTGTTTGGAATGATTCTCAATTTTGTTTGAATGCCAGACAGGCAGACAGAGTAAAACATTTTATCTCGTTCCTCTCTTTGCATGTGCGATCAGTTTGAATTCAGAGCCAACGTGCTGCTATAATACAGCTTCATGTTCCGATTCATGTTCAAAACATAACATTCTATTGAAATGAAGTTGTTCCTCAATCATCAATTGATGTTTGTAGATGGACTGACAGAAGTTAACCAATTACTTAACCTTGCTTTTTGCTTCAAGTGCATGGGGTAATATAATCGAAAGTGAGCATCTGTATTAATGTGAGACATATTTTTGCAAACACAAGTGGCATATGAAACTGTGAACGATCTGCCTTTGGTCCTCAAAGTCTCCACAGGTTGATTACGTTCCACCTGATGGTTCAAATAATACTATACAATGGCATCACATTTCAGGATTTTTCACTTTTTTATTACACAGTGAACATCCATGCGAGAGTCGTGTCGTATCAGAATTCTCAATAAGTGTTTGAATGAAAATTTGCTGTTCCAGATTCATACTACATGTTCTTATTCACCCAGCATGGTTACTGGCAGAGTTGTGAAATGCTGTCAAGCAATAGGCAAGAAAACCAGAAACCAGTGTAGGAAGTGGTAAAATGTAAACGGAAGTTTGACCAACCCTGAACTCTATAGTGTGAAAACATAGCAAAGTTGCTTGAATAATTGCTTCTGCATCAGTTTTACAGTTATAAATTTCTTTCTCATGAGAAAGAACCTTCAGGCAATAGTCACTTGGAGCCTGTAATGCCTTCACAACTCCAACAGGATGGTGTTGAGATAGTACACTTACCTCTGAACTTTCGGGTCTGTGATTGACTCCTGACCTTCGTAATATACTGTCCGATTGATGATTCACAGGCATAAGTGTGTTACATCATCGAGTGCAGTGTCCCTCAAGTGAAACTGAAGCTGAAGACCCCTCTGGATATTTTTCGGGAAAGAGTAAGCGAGTTATTGCCTGGCACCCAAAATATATTTCGATTTCCTACCCTAACTAATGTGCAGGGACACTGCATCAGCATCAGAACAGCAATGGTAATGATTCAACCAACGGGCATAATTTGTGATTGAATCTCAGTCCAATATGCATTCTCTAACGATGATGCCTTTGCACAACTGACACATCTAAATTGATTTCATTCACTTTTATATGAAATGAAATCATGATTAAGTGAAAGACCCAAAATCCCTGAACATCAACAAACCTCGCACATTGTAAAGCATGCTGCAGTTATTAGTCAAGGCCTCCGAGATGTGAAATGAAGTGCGTACTTCACAATCCAGTGGGAATGGGCACATGGTTCGGTTATGAGAAATCAGAGTCAAGGGCACAGTCCATGTTTAACTGAGAAAGAAAGTTAAATGTTTCAACAGAAATATATTCTCCAGATAATTGTTCTGGTGAATGGAAACTGCAAGGAAAAGGAATATACCTTTTATTTGTTTACAACATCCAAGAACAAGTGAAGAAGTCATCAAACATCTCAAGTAATATCCTTATCTCGAATGTATACATTCAGTAATATCACCATGATGTTTCAATTGTTTCATTCTGTATGACTTCACTTTCCTGACTTGGAAAGAACACTGACTTTGTTTTCTCAGATACAGAAAATAATTCAATTTTGAGTGATTTGAGTTAACTATCCTTGCAGTTGTAGCAACAAAACTACTCTCTTGACATTGTGTGCCACGACCTTATGGCACAAGGACGATGATGACCGAGCATGAAACAACAAATCAGCCAATGACTATGAAATATTGTGAAGACTTTAAGCCACCTAGATTAAGAGATTGTCATCAGTGTTCTGCACAGAATAATGCAGATCTCCCTGCTCTATTGCCCACAAAATGATGGAAATGTGCAAACATATTTATTAGAGTCCTGCTATATTCTGTTGTCAGTATAAATCTATTTATAAACGTGGCTGATGCTCAAATTTAAAACATTGCTGCTCCTTTACTATTTTGTACTATTTATTACCAGATCCAAAGACAGGTCACTTGACATCTATTTTTTATGTCTGTGAATTTAGAAGGGAACTTGAAGGATACCTTAGGGGAATTCACAATCACCTTTGAGCTGTCTCGCCTGAGTATGAGTCGTGACCCAGCTATAAACTGTCACCCTGGTGTTTGTCATGCTGGGTGATGTATCCATATGTGCGCTGTCTGTCGGAAGGATTTCTTGAGGAATGGCCTTGGATTCCATAAACCCCAAAGTTGTGGCATAGACCTCAAAGATTCCATAGACATAGACTTGGATGTCATATACATAGACTTAGATGCCACAGAACATCGATCAGATGACCCGTCTGCCAGGACTGAAGCCATTGGTGGACATCAAAGATCTTTTGGTGTCTTTTGCAAAGAGAAGATGAGTTATCAACAGCAACCTGAATAAATTACAAATTCTTGCCTTGACTGACTTCTGGAGAAGCAACAGCAAACCAGCCAACTATAACCCCTGTCAAGAGACTGCTTCGGCAGCACTGATGCTCTATCAAGAATCGGTTAGATCAATGATGATGATGATGATCTTGGAAGAGCTATTCTCATGATCTCAATAAAAAAGGTAAATGTGGTTATGTTGCTCCCCTCCCCTCCCAGCCCCCCCTCCCTCCCCACTCCACTATCCCCACCCTCACCCCCTCTCACATTTGTTTGTCTGTCTGTGAGCAGGATATCTCAGAAAGTTGCGAACTGATTTGGGCGAAACTTGGTGGAGTTCTTGGGTGCATGACAAGAGCGAATTGATGAGATTTTGGTGAAGATCCGGATCCGGATACTTGAATTCTGTAAGTGAATCTTTACCATTGAGAGAAAAGGTCAAAAACGGTTCTTTAATTTTTTTCAGCTTTTTGAGAAAAAAAAGAGAGGTTACTATGGGTAGCTAAGCAATCAATGCAAATCGAATATAATTTGCCTTTTTATATACACAGCAAAAATAATTTCGAGAAATGATTTTTCCATTGGAAGAATTTTATAATCCAATGCTTCTTTGGAGCACATAATATCATATGGTGGTTGGTGGTTAAGGGAGCATCTACATATTATGTGCACATTGGCGAAGTTTTGGAGGAGTGAAGGGAGGAGAGGTGGGGAGTGCAGGAGGATTGATGGGAAAAAAAGAATATCAACAAATGGAATGGATCGTAAGAGAAAAAGATTGCGGAAATGTGGAGAAAACAAAAAGGACTTATGGAGAAGAGGTGACGAGGAAAGAGAGAAAAGGGAAAGTTGAATCAGGAAAGAGAGTGAAAAGGGAAAGTTGAATGTGTGGAACATATGTTGGAGGGGATGAGGTTGCAGTGTATCAAATTCCAAATTCCACCATATTGCATAAACAGTGGCCTGTAAAAGTATTCCCCCTCCAAAGTTTATACATTTTGATGCCACCTGAGCTTATTTCATGATGCTTTCAAATCAAACTTAATATCTAGAATCTTCATCAACTGCTCCAAAGTGATAAAGCTAAAAAATGCAGATAAAATATGAATCAAGTTAGATTAACAGAAAAAAAAAAAACATCAGATGATTCTTAGTTGCATAAGTATTCAACCCCTTTGTCTAATGAACCATAAATCACTTCAGGAGTAAATTATTTTTTTGAAAGGTTGCAGAATAAGTGTAATAGGTTTCACCTGTATGTAATCAGTCGTTTAACTTAAACATTAAACCCCCCCACCTCTGTAAGGAGTTTAAGGTGTAACTCACTTGGTCAACCAACAAGACTAACATGAAGACCAAGGAGCTTATCCAAGAAGTCAGATATAAAGTGGTGGAGAAGCACCATTCAGAAGAGGGTTGTAAGAAGATTTCAAAGTCATTAATTATCCCTTTGAGTATGGCAAAATCCATCATTAACAAGAGGAAGATGTATCATACCACCCAGACACTACCCAGATCAGGTCGCCCATCCAAACTCAGCAGCCGCAGAAGCAGGAAAATGATTCACGACGTCACGGGAAATCCAACATTGGCATTGAATGATCTGCAAGGCTCTATGTCTGAGATGGGAGTCAATGCTCATCACTCAACCATATCCCACTCCCTTCACAAAGCTGGACTCTGGACAGGTGGCAAGAAAGAAGCTATTGCTGAAAAAGATGCATCCAATACTCATATGGAGTTTGCAAAAAAAGCATCTCAATGATGCTGCAGGTATGTGGAGAAGTTTTGTGCTCAGACGAGACAAAAATTGAACTTTTTGGTCAAAATTCAAAGCATTACATTTGGCGCAAGCCCAACATTTCACATCACCGTCAACACCATCCCTATTGTCAAGCATGATAGTGGCAGCATCATTTTATGGCGCTGCTTTTCAAGAGTGGGAGCTGGCAAGCTTGTCAGGATGGTAGGGACAATAGACAGTGCAAGTACAGCAGAATCCTTGATGAAAACCTGCTTGAGTCAGCTATGAATCTGAAACTGGGTATGAGATTCACATTTCACAAGGACAATGATCCAAAGCATAAAGCTAAAGCCACACTGGAGCGGCTTCTTCATCGTCTTGCATGCAGCCAATATGGGATGCGCTAAAGTTTAATGTTCACATTCTGCAGCCATGTGGCTGCCTCATGGGGTGAGTTGGTGGAGGGCTAAAAGTCCTCCCGATAGCTACCGCAAGGGACAGTGTGACGTGATGTGCTCCATCATCTGTACTCCTCCACAGTCGCAGCACATCTGGCCTCATCCTCCATCTGTGGAGGGTGCTACCGCAATGGCCCTGTTCAGTGCGGAGCCTGTTGAGGGCTGTCCATTGCCTACGAGGGAGTGTGACACCAGGTGAATCAATGATTGGATCATGTACAAGATGTTTATTAGGAGCTGTGGCAGCCTCCCAACTGGCCCTCCATTTTGATGGGCTCCAGTGAGAAGTTTGTTGCGGTTCCATGATGGTTTTCGGGACTTGAGGCAACAACGCAGATGTTTAACGGGAAGACACTGGGCTGGAATTTCAGTAGCCAAAATGTGGCTAAGGTATCGGGATGACAGCACATCCCTTGAAATTGCTGGTGGAGCAATGTTGCAGAGAATAGGAAGCCACTCAGCCTGTGTTGGCTTGAGGGTTGTAGACACCGTTCTCATCCTTAGCGTTTGACTGAACATCGATGGCTTTTGTAGGGGCACTTGCCGACCAGACTGGCATGCAATACTCTGACGTTGTGTATATGAGGGCGAGAGTTGCTGTGTGCAAGGTGTTAGTGCCGGAGTGGCTGAATGAGAAGAAAATAAATGTTCTTGATTGGCCCAGTCAAAATCCTGACTTGAGCCCACTTGAACATTTATGGTGAAACTTGAAGATTGCAGTCCATCGTCGATCCCCATCAAATTTAGCAGAACAAGAGCAATTTTCACATTCAGAATGGCCAATATTTCCCCATCTTACTGTGCAAAGCTAGTGGAGACCATGTTTTTGCAGGTATTCCTCATATGTAACCTCCTTCAACTATATGAGTGTTTGGTTTGATCTCTCAGTTATAAATAAAAAAAAGTTCATTTGGAAAAATTATTTCTGCAGAATTCGTAATTCATCTAAATGTGGCATTATTGGTAGGGGGGGAGGGGTGAACATTTTTGCAGGCCACTGTAGAAATGGGCCCTAAAGCTATGACTGAACTTCTTGCATATGACAAATTACAGCTCACAGATCTATGCTGAAGTTGAACAGCCAAACTACAGCACTGTCTGTTAGGTGGATTACCCCTTCATCAAATTTTCATAAGTGACACTCATTCACAATGATATGGATAATCTGATCTGGGTGATTACAGTCAGAAGCTGGGCTGTCTTTGAAATTACATTTGTGAAAGTGGTGTGATGTCCTTGCATGAAGAGTGGGGATCATGTTGAGCACAGACCACTGTTTCCAGGGGAGGTCGAAACCTGGAGGCTCTTCTGTTGGATCACTCAACAGTTCTTTGTTCGTAATGTTGTCTGTCCAGAGATTGCACCACTTATCTTTTATGTCAAACCCCACATCACTCAAAATATTTTCAGAGCCCGAGAAAGGTTTGCCTGACGTGAATCACATATTTGGTATATCCTGCAGGTCTTCATGCATTAGAAGCTCTGGGTTGGCTTTGATGCAATCAAACTCTCTCAGAATGTTTGCCTTCCACTACACATTAGGAGGTGGGATATTAGACAGGACTGGAAGTCACTGCATGAGTGTTGCTTTCAGTGTATCACTGATGATCTGCATATCAGTGTTTTCAGGACAGTGTCCAAGTGTTTAGTGTGGCTGCTCTCTGCCAAAACAGGAGAACAAAACAAACCACACACTCAATCCTTCCCCTTCACCCCACCCCAGAAGTATCACCTTGCCCCTGCAAAGCCTCCACCCCCATCCTGCATCCAACACCTCCTCCCCCCCCCCCCCATCCAATGCCTCTTCCACTATCTCTAACTGTGTGAACCTCAAAATCGAGGTCTCTGCTCTAACCTGACATCTCTCAATCCAGGCCCCTGCCGATAAATCAGACATCATCTGTTTAACAGAATCCTCCTACAGGACGTCCTCAGCTCCTTAATGTCTCAGACCGGTTACTGTTCCTCCAATTTGATTGGCCTGAACCACATCCTGGTGGCGGAGTTTCCCTAACTTCAAGAACTCAATTCCCCACTGCCCTTGGACTGACCTTACACCCCCAACCCTCAGGAGTTCCTCTGGCTGTGACTTCTCTTCTTCTCACACCTCTTGTTCATCTGTGTGTTGTACCTTCACCCTAACAGTGACGACTCCATCTACATCGCTCTCAGACAACATGGACAAACTTTTAACCACTCAAACCACCTCTCTCTTCCTCATATGTGGTGATTTTAATTGCCACCATGAAACATGGCTGGGTGTTTGGTACCCCTCTCACCAGCCATGGCACTTCAACAAAGGACTTTTGTGACACCATGAGACTGACTCAATCTGTGAACTTTCCAACCCAGATTTCTCCAAATGGCAAATCCTCCCTCAAACCCATCCAGGCACATCTAAGCGAGACTAATGACTAACATTCCCGCAAATTTCTTCTGCTCTTCCTCTGCTACAATTGATCCAATTGATCTGATCATATGCTTGTGAAAGTCAACATCTCTGGCTAGTCTCAAAGAGCTTCCTCAATGCTGCGAGTCTGGCTTTTCACTCAAGCAGATTGGCAGAGACTGCAAGCAGCCCTCTCTTCAGGACTGGTCTCCAAATCTCTCATCATCTACTGCCCCTTATGTTAGCTCAACCTGGGAATTCTTCCACAGAATCTCTCTCTCTCTCTCTCTCTCTCTCTCTCTCTCTCTCTCTCTCTCTCTCTCTCTCTCTCTCTCTCTCTCTCTCTCTCTCTCTCTCTCTCTCTCTCTCTCTCTCTCTCTCTCTCTCTCTCTCTCTCTCTCTCTCTCTCTCTCTCTCTCTCTCTCTCTCTCTCTCTCTCTCTCTCTCTCTCTCTCTCTCTCTCTCTCTCTCTCTCTCTCTCTCTCTCTCTCTCTCTCTCTCTCTCTCTCTCTCTCTCTCTCTCTCTCTCTCTCTCTCTCTCTCTCTCTCTCTCTCTCTCTCTCTCTCTCTCTCTCTCTCTCTCTCTCTCTCTCTCTCTCTCTCTCTCTCTCTCTCTCTCTCTCTCTCTCTCTTTCTTCTCTCTCTCTCTCTTTCTTCTCTCTCTCTCTCTTTCTTCTCTCTCTCTCTCTTTCTTCTCTCTCTCTCTCTCTCTCTCTCTCTCTCTCTCTCTCTCTACCCTTCTTCCCTCCCATGTTATATTGAATCCTGTGGTGAGGCAGTTGTTCTGAAACAATTTGCCTTCTCTTCCTGGAAGGCAAATCTGACCGAAGGCAATATCAGTGTATTCCAAAAACTCCACAAGTGTGTCCATTCTCAGTAGAACCAGAAAACAACATCTGTCCAAACTCAAAAGTGAACTTCCAAACTTGTCTCCATCCTCGCAAATCTCATGGCGGGTGGTTAAGTCTGTCTCTGGAGGATGCCCCCCTTCCATCTCTTCACTTACTTCAAATGGCAACACAGCCAACTCGGCGCGTGAAAAGGCTGAATGCCTGAATTCTGTGTTTGCTTCAAAATCTTGTGTCCACAACACTTAATTATCAGTACTGATCCTTCCCTGTCATACCCAACTGCTCTTGGACTCTGTGTCTTTTGCACCTGAGAAAGTAGAGAAGGTTCTTTCAACCCTCGGTTCTGACTTCGCGACTGGACCTGATGGCATTGGCTCATGTGTCCTAAAAACCTGTTCTGCTGCTCTTGCACATCCTCTCTCTGCCCTTTTTTACCCTGTCATTTGTGCTAGGTCATCTTCCTTCTCCTTGGAAATCAGCTAGCATCACTGCACTACATAGAAAAGGAGCAAAAACTGCTCCCCTCAGTTACAGACCAATCAGCTAACTTCTAATCATCAGCAAGGTCGTGGAATCCATCATCATAGTGCATATGAAATCCTTCATTTTATCCAACAACCTCATCACAGATCACCATGTGGTTTCAGACCAGGTCATTCCACCTTGGACATGGGTGTGCACCAAGGTAGAGTTCTGGGCTCAATCCTTTTCTTGGTCTTCATCAATGATCTCTGTGACTCTCTGGAAAATCCCTTTATCTATTTCCTGATGACTCCACCCTCTGCCGTAACATCCCTCATCCTCCAGACAGGCAGGTTGCAGCCTCTTCCCTCTTCAGACGTTAAAAAAAATCACAAGCTGCTCAAACACATGGAATATGTCTTTAAATCCTGACAAATCTCACACTCTCACTCTCTCTCTCTCTGAAAAGACAAACTGGCAACGCCCCCGCCCCTGCCCCCCCAATCTACTTATTTTACAATCCTCCTGAGGAAGTTCAGTCATTCAAACTCCTGGGTCTCACTATTAACCATGATCTTTCTTGGGCAAGCCACATTTCAAAGTTGGCCTCCAGAGCCAGCTGCCGACTGGGAATCCTCCATCATACAAATTACTTTGTTGGCACAAATGAACTCCTATCCACCTTCAAAGCCTTCATACGGAGCTTGATGGAGTACTGCTAGGGCTCACACAGTCCTCCATCAACCCTAGCCTGGTAAAACTCCCAAAATTCAGGATCACTGCTCACCTCCACCCATTCGTTTCTCTTTTTTTCCTGCCAGTGGAATCAAATTCCATGTCATCTTCGATCTAATTCTTCCCTTTGAGTCTTAAAGACAGCTGTTCACCACCATCTCAGATCATCCACAATCCTAAACCATTATGTTTTCTACCCTTGTTAACCCCACCAAAACCCCTCTTCCCTTCTGTATCCATTTTGTCCACCCCAAGCACGCATGTTTTGCATCCTGTTTTTGTTTGTTATGTTACATCCTGATCTGTTTACTGTACTAACAGCTCTTCCACGAGTCACAACGATGTATACAAGCCTCCGCTACCCCCCCCCCAAAAAAACAGTATTCCACTGAAGAGTACACAAGAGCAAGGCTATAGCAGTGTGAAGAGTGTGTGCACTTCGCCCCTAGGCTGATGCCCGCTAGTTTCCTGATGATGCTTACCTTGGTCTTGATCTTTTCTGTGACCCATTTTATGTGTTTGTGGAACGTGAGGCTGCGATCAAGGGTGACTACAAAGTACTTAGGGAACATTTCGTTCCTGACTGGTTTGCTGCAAAAGGAAACCTGGAGTTGACTGTTAGCCAGTCATTTGCTGAGATGGAAAGTGGTAACTGTGCTCTTAGTTGTGTTTGGCTGAGGTGCTAGTAGATGAAGGATTGCTCCATGACCTTTAAGTCCAAGAACAGGGTACTGTTGAGATCTTCAACGTTGAAAAACTACTACTACTATTACTCATGGTACTCATACTACTATTACTACTACTACTAATACTACTACTACTACTACTACTACTACTACTACTACTACTACTACCACTCACATGGTCCCAATTACTCCCACACAAGTTTTTCCTCTCCACACCCCATCTAACCTCACAATCCTGTCCATATCCTCACTTATATCGGGTTATGCCTGGTGTTGGCTTCATGGTTAGGATGGTGGGCTTGGGTTCCTAGGGTCTGAAGTTCAAATCCTTCCTTCCATTGAATTAATACCAGGTGGGGTTGACTCAGCCTGTCATCCTTCTGAGGTCAGCAAAATGAGTACCAGCTTGCTGGGATGATTGAGCCATTCGAGTATCTTATGTCGGAGAAGCGACCCGTCCAGGATTGTGCCCAATAGCGCAGAGACTGCTTCAGCAGCACCGACGCTCTGTACTGTACACAGTATGGTCCCAATGGATGGATGGATATCGCGTTCCTCTCTTTTCTCCTGCCAAATGCCAAATTAATCCATATGAAATACCTGCCTGAGCACATCCCCCCCCCTCCAACAGTCAATGCTTAAAGCCAAATCTAACTATACTCCAGTCAAATTTTACAAAAGACAATGGAAATTACAGTGTCAACCAGAATTGCCAGATCGTGAGTCATTTTCCCACTAATATCTGGAGGAAAGACTTTGAACACACATTTTCAAAAAATAACAAAGTACTTCCTATGACTCACTGGAGCATTTGTCTGCACTGTTCTGGCCTCCTGTTGAGTGTCAGTAAAAGAGGTAAATGAATATATGACACTTAGCACCATTTTGCCTACAGGAGATGTGTTGCATCCAGTATTTCCACATTGTACTGTCCTGTTTTGCCAAACTAGGGTGCTAAAGCGATGCAAATTACAAATGGAATATGTGCAGTTGACATTTGCTATTACCCACAGGCTTTGAGTTGTTGCCCGGCTCATGACAGTAAGTCCACTTGATGGATTGTCCCTTAATCAGAACCACTTCAAAACAGATTGCTATCTTCCACAAGCTATGTGCATTGCAATAGTTACTCTTATATCAGTATATTCCTCTGAGGAATATTTATCTTATCCATGCATGAGTTGTAAACTTAGTTACAGAAGAGCTAAAATGATGCTTCCTTTTAATGCCAGTGCCTGTGTCTTTTGTACTGGTGATTTGTTTGAAACAAACCTCACTTCTGCAGAAGCATTAGCCCTAAATCCCATCTGACATTAGGGCTGATACTGCGGTCATCAAAATGTGAACAATTTGGAAGAAACTGAATTGAAGTCAAAGGTGCGTTTTATGACCCCGATAAGCATTGAGCAAACTATGGTTGGTTGGTTGGTTGGTTGGTTTAAGCCTGTTATTAGTTGGTCTCAAACCTGCTGAGAACTCAGTATAAACTGTTGTAGTAAAGGTAGTATCACAGCCTTTTCTTCCATGCCTCATAGAATCTTATGTGGTGAATGGTGAGTCAGCCTGGATGAGTTAGTTTACATTATTTTATAAAGAGCAGTTGGTCGAAAGTCATTTTGTCAGCAAAAATGGCCAGTTGAGATACGAGTCCCATTGGCAACGTCATTCCTTTTTATGTTTCCAAATTCTAATATTTCAGAATGCACAAATTTCACATTTATGTCAACACAGACTGTCACTGTCATCATATTCTTTGATTGTGATGTATGAAAAGCAAGCTCGGTCCCTAAAGAGAGTTTTAAAAGGCCACGTAATGTTTACACTGTTTGAACCATGCCATCTCTCTTTCATGCTACCTTTATTTGGTATTATCTGTACGAGACTGTAAAAATAACATTTATTGGCACCACTGAGCATTTACACCGTGGCTTTCGATGGCAGACATGCAACCACCAAACTTGATTGGGTAATGGTTAGAGCATCTGCACTGAGTCTGAGAGGTCAGTGGTACAAACCCCAGCCAACTCATACCAAAGAATTTTAAAATGTTATGTGTTGCTTCCTTGCTTGATGCTCACCATTTAAAAAGGATAGAGCAAAGACAAGCAACCACGATTGACATGAATTTGTGAAACGCCTCTTTGGTCCTCTGTGAACTGATCTTGTCCACTGGAAGACATTTCTGCCTCCAGTTCCATATCATAGTTTAGGTCCCTCATGCACCCCCTTATTTGTCTGTCACCTGCATCTCTGTTGGTCTCAGGCAGGTTGTATTCACTCCATTCCTTGCTACCCATCTGCTGCACCAAGGCACTCATTCATAAATCATACACAGGCACTCATTCACCATGTTAGCTGTCAGCTCCAACTCTGGCATGTATAACTCCATTTGGGCATGATGTGGCAGGTCTTCACACAGATTGTGCTTATGCTCATCCTACAGTGCCTTGGCATCACTTAGTTCACAGGCTGCCAGAATGAGAAAAAATAGGTGTCTGAGATTGTAAGGAGTCTGGGTTGCAGCTGCTTTCAAAAGGGCCAAATGTAGATAATTGTCATTTTGGAGAAGTCATCGCCTTTGACAAGCTTGCTGGAATGACACAACTCCCCTTCAACAGCCTTGAGATTTTCATTGCAGGTAGGACCAGCCACTTCAAGCAATAGCAGCCGCAAGTAGTAGCACTCACCCACCATGGGACTCACTGTGTCGACACATCCCAGTGCTTGTGCCTCAAATATGCCATTGTTGTTGGGAGCAGGTGGCCCCCTTCTTTCTTCTGGGCTAAACTTTCTTTGACTTGTCCCAAGTATAATGTCTGGGCAGGTCGGCAAACATTAGGTTCTGAGCAAACAGGTCGGTCTGACATAGCTTGAAAAATTCTGTCAATGTGATTTTTTGTGCCTCCCCTCTGGCTGCATGTTGAGCAGTGTCCTCACTGAAGTACACTCACTGACCATTCTTCAGGTGGACTGCCAACTGCACAACTGGAGGAAAGTGTTCATGCGGGGGAAATTCCATTATTCTCCAAGCTGCTTCACTACTTCCCATGGATCTGGCTGTCTGGTAATTTTCAATCTCATTTATGTTCGTATCACTTCTGTTCACTGTAGCTGATAGAATGCTTGGTTGCACCCTTTGTGGACATACTTGAGGACGTATTTTATGGCATTGATGGTCATGCAATTTTCTACATTGATATGACAGTTTAATTGTCAGGCAAGGTTGGGATTATATGGTACTACCCATCGGTTGTTCATTTTTTTGGTCCACAAACTTTCCATTCCTCCTTATTTTGATGTTGGCAGTATTTCCTCCATCCTTGAGTGCCCTTCTCTGATACTTCGGATATCCATCATTACCCATTTCAATGAACTTTAGAAGCTCTCTGGGGAAACACTTGCTGCATTTGCCATCCCTCATGCAAACAATCATCCTGGGAACTCATGCAAACACTCATCCAACATCAAAAAGCTTGTCAAAGTGGACATCTCTCTGGCTGTTATCAGAGACACACCTCAGTGCCGTCGAGTCTGACATTTCACTCAAGCCGACTGGCAGGGTCTCCAAACAGCCATCAAACTTCTAGACTGGTCTCCCATCGCTTCTTTCCCCAACATTAACTCATTCTTGGAATTCTTTTAATGAAACTTGCTCTCCCTCATGCACAGATTTATCACCTCTCGTCTACAGTTGTCCTACCCTTCCTCCCGCCCATGGTTCACTGAAGCTTGTGATGAGGCAGTTGTCCTGAAACAACTTGCCTTTGCCTCATGGAAAGCAAACCCAACTGAGGGTAATCTCAGTTTCTTCCATAAAGCTTTGAACAAGTGTGTATCTACATCAGGAGAGCCAGAAAACAACATCTTTTGAAGATCAAGTCTGAAGTTTCAAACCTCTCTCCCTCCTCGAAATCCTGTTGACATCTAATCAAATCTGTTTCTGGTGCATGTTCCCTCTCCATCCCCTCCCTTACCTCAAATGGCCACACTGCTGAAACTGCACGTGAAAAGGCTGAATGCCTAATCTCGGTGTTTGCATCAAAATATTTTTCCAAAACCCATTGCTTTCTATACCCACCTTACCCAGTCGCACACAACTGTCCCTGGACTCTGTGTCCTTTTCTCCTGACAAGGTGGAGAGCTTGCTGTCAAACCTCAACTCAGATTCTGCAACCAGTCCAGACGGCATCAGCCCACGTGTCCTAAAAACCTGCGCCTCTGCTCTTGTCCACCCGCTCTCTGTTCTATTCACCCTCTCATTTCCTCAAGGTCATCTGCCATCTGCTTGGAAATCAGCAAACATTACTGCTCTGCATGAAAAAGGTGCAAAAACAGATCCCTGCAACTGCAGACCAATCAGCCTTCTCCCAATCATCAGCGAGGTTATGGAATCCATAATCGCTTCAGACATTAAATCCTTCCTCTTCTCCAATGGCCTGATTTCCAATCATCAATTTGGTGTCAGACCACGTCACTCTACCCTGGATATGCTGTTTCTGCTCTCCCACCAATGGATGGAGCTCCTCAATGCCGGACATGAAATCACAGCCATATCCCAAGACATGTCACGTACTTTTGACAAGGTCTGGCACCCTGCCCTGCTCACCCAACTCTCTTCCTATGATATCCAAGGCCATCTCCACTCATGGCTTGCAGACTTCCTCTCCTGTCGCAGTCAACATGTGGCCCTAAAAGGAGTTTTTTCATCCCCTCTTCCTGTCCAGTCTGGAGTTCCTCAAGGAGTGTTCTGGGCCCTGTTCTTTTTCTGATTTTCATCAACGATCTCTCCGACTCTCTGGAAAACCCTCTTTATCTCTTTGTTGATGACTCCACCCTCTGCCGTACCATGTCATCCCTCAGACCGGCAAGCCGCAGCTTCTTCGCTCTCTGCAGATCTGGGTAAAATCACAAACTGGTCCAACATGTGGAACATGTCTTTCAATCCAGACAAATCTCACACTCTCACTATGTCTCTCCGAAAGGACCATTTGTAAAACCCCCCCATTCACTTTCTCAACAATCCTCTGGAAGAAGTCCTTTCTTTCAAGCTTCTGGGTCTCACTATCTGCCATGACCTTTCCTGGGAAAGCCACATTTCCACCCTGGCCTCTAAAGCCAGTCGCCGATTAGGAATCCTCCATTGTTCAAAGTCCTTCCTTGGTCCACCTGAGCTCCTAACCAGATACAAAGCTTTCGTCCACAGCCTGATGGAGTACTGCTCTGCTCTCTGGGCTGGTGCTCCTGCCTCCGACCTTTCTCGGCTTCACGCTGTCAAAACCAAGGCATTTCGGATCACTGACATCTCCGGCAATGAGGCTGAGTCTTTTGGCCTCTCACTCTCTCTCACCGCAGGCAGGTTGGTGGTCTTTCTGTCTTCTACCGTCTCCTCTTCGGTCTCGCCCCCCCCCCCTGCTGTGTCTGCTATTTGTCCCCACCATATTTATGTAGGGCGCTCAAGGTCCGCCAACAACCCCCTTCTGGTAAAACTACCAAATTCACGAATCACTTCTCACCTTCACTCTTTCAATCCTCTTTTTTCCCGCCTTTGGAATGAACTCCCTCACTCTGTTCAATCCCATTCTTCCCTTCAGGCCTTCAAAACAGCTGTTCACCACCACCTCTTATCATCCCCCATCCAAATCCTCGATCTTTTCTACCCCCGTTAATCCACCCCAAACCCACCTCCTTCAAATTCCCTGCTTTCCTTCCTGAAAGTCCCTGTAATGTCCATCTTGCATACCCTGTGTTCCCCGCCCCATCCCTCTACCTTCCACTGATCTCTTAATGTCTCTGTTCCCCACTGTTTTGTCCTTCCCACTCCTGCCCCTTTTGTCTCATGCCCCCCTTGCTGTGTGTTGTGTGTTAGCTCTCATACGAGCCTCGACAAGGTACAGTATCCCCAAAAAAAAGAATTCTTGTAGAAGACACCACAGGGACCAAGCATGAGTGTGAAGGACAAAATCCATATTTTCCAAAACGATGCGGTGCAGTTTTGGATCTCTCTCCTGGTCAGGTATTTCAGCTGAGATGATATCGTCAATTTGGATTGGCTTAATTTTGCTGTTCTTGCAAAGCCACAGTCGGATGTGGGCATGAGGAAGTCCACGTTTCTGAAATTCAATTGAGTAGAATAACGCTTGTACTTTACCAAAGGCCTCGGTTTTCAGGATATGCATCAGTTTGTTCAACTTCAAGTGAAAGACTCTTGCAATGAGCTCAAGCTTGTTGTGGGGGAACTCTGAGCTGATGAGGTTGCATTGTATTTCCTCCCATGAAGGGTTGGTGGTCATCGTGATAAACACATCGGGACGGCCAAACTTTCTCACATAGGTCATTGCATCCATGTTCCGCTCATGCATGTACCTTGGTCCTCCAGTAAATGTAGACAGCAGGACAACACATTGGCCCACTTGTGTAGGATCACCATCTGCAGCCAGCAGTCAGTCTCTCAGTTATTGGTACGAGTCAGCTCTCGAGGTTGTTTACTCCCTCCTTAGATACTGCAGCTGCTCGGTCTCGATCTTGCAGTGGGCATCCACCATTAACTGTTGAATCAGTATACGGGTTTTCAGAAAGTATTTGCCTGACCTGGACATTAGATGGTAACAATATAATTGCCTTTGCATGATTTTCTTATGTCTGGTGCTCTTCAAGTACAAACTGTAGCTGTCACTGCCAAATGGAAACAGGAAGGGGTACTGTAAGGAGTCATATGACCGGTGCAGCTCATTGATACATCTCAGTCCACCATCCCATTGTCTCAGAACAATGTCTCTGTTGTTAAAATGTCTGGTGTGCTGGTTTTTGGGCTTTCTGTCTTTGTTGATCACAATAGTTAGGTCTTGTGTGCCAGTCTGGTGAAGAAAAAAATTGATGGCTGTCCTCAGGTTTTTGACATGACTGTTGTGCTCATGCAGCATCTGCTTCATGATGTCCACAACAGGTTGCTGCAGTCCACTTACATTTCCTGCCCCGTGGTGACTTCCTCCTCATGGCTGTTGATGAAGTCGATCTGTATAAATTTGTGTTTTTCACCCAGGAGGGGAAGCAGAGTGCCTACCCTATGGCAGATCTCTCCTTGAATGCAGTATCGAGGGTTCCATCCAGGAAAATGACACTCCTGACAGCCAAGACTTGTAATTTGGAAACAGGAATTGTATTTCCTGATGTTGTCCAGGAAATGGTTTGACATGGAAGCTGGCTCTTCAAGCATTGCTTGCAAGAATGGAGGAAGAGGTGGTAAATCTCACTCATCAGTCACATTTCCCACATTGGCTCTGCAGACAAACTCTTCACAAGAATTATTAAAAGCACACCTTAGATTTGTAGCAGCATTACATCTTCTGTTTCTGGCCTCTCTGTGAGCTTCAGCGTCCCTTGCCGGTTCTTCCTCTCTGCAGCTTGAACTTTGTCTGGCCTCTCTGTGAGCCTCAGTGTTTCTTGCCTGTTCTTCCTCTCTGAAGTTTGAAGCTTATCTGACCTCTCTGTGAGCCTCAGTGTCCCTTGCCTGTTCTTCCTCACTGAAATTTGAACTTTGTCTGGCCTCTCTGTGAGTCTATGTCTGGTGTTGGCTCAATGGATAGGATGGCGGGCTTTGGATCCGAGGCTCCTGAGTTTAAATCCCGTTCAGCTGTTGAATTAATACCAGGTGGGGTGAACTCGGCCTGTCATCCTTCTGAGGTCAGCAAAATGAGTGCCAGCATGCTGGTATACTGCGTCAGAGTGGCGACCCATCCAGGATTGTGCCCAATAGCCAAGGAGACTGCTTAAGCAGCACCAACGCTCTGCACAGAGTATGGTCCCAATCTCCTCCTCCTCCTCCTCCTCCTCCTCCTCCTCTGTGAGCCGCAGTGTTTCTTGCCTGTTCTTCCTCTCTGCAGCTTGAACTTTGTCTGGCCTCTATGTGAGCTTCAGTGTTTATTGCCTGCTCTTGTGTCTTTATCGGAATCATCCCGTCTCTACCTTTGTTTCTTATGAGGGTCAGAGCTTGCTCTCGATGACACAATTTTTATTTTATTTTTATTTTTTCTCGGCATTTTGAACTCTTGTGGTATGTGTTGCACCTTCGAGCATTCAAAAGCAAATTGATGCGGAAATGGCAAATAATCAATGCTGAACCCGTGATTGTCATGGATGGAAACCCTCACATGATTTCCCCATTCTGCTTTCAACTCAATCTCTCTATATTTTCATTCCAAATAAAACAGCATCATTCCAATCACAAATTAATACTATACCATTAATAGAACAA
>NC_140968.1:59598480-59633480 GCF_056783735.1 Eptatretus burgeri
CTGCTTTCCTTCCTGAAAGTCCCTGAAATGTCCATCTTCTCTTCGCCATGTTCCCCGTCCCATCCCCATCCCTCTCCCTTCCACAGTTCACCTAATGTGTCTGTTCCCCACTGTTTTGTCCCTTCCACTCCCGCCCCTCTTGTCTCATGCCTCCTTGCTGTGAGTTGTGTGTTCGCTCTCATATGAGCCTCGACCAAGGTATACAAAAAAAAAAAAACCACCATGTAACCTCCACATTATTATAAACACCTCACCACTATGTAACCTCCACATTATTAAAAACACCTCACCACCATGTAACCTCCTCATTATTAAAAACACCTCACCACCATGTAACCTCCACATTATTAAAAACACCTCACCACCACGTAACCTCCACATTATTATAAACACCTCACCACCACGTAACCTCCACATTATTAAAAACACCTCACCACCATGTAACCTCCACATAATTAAAAACACCTCACCACCATGTAACCTCCACATTATTAAAAACACCTCACCACCATGTAACCTCCACATTATTAAAAACACCTCACCACCATGTAACCTCCACATTATTAAAAACACCTCACCACCATGTAACCTCAGGTCAGGTCAGGTATGGGAGCATGTGCCAGAACAGCGCGTCGCTGCGTCCACTTTCCATCGGTACTCCAGGGGCCTCCGTCTGGCCATCCCCCAGGCAGATGCCAGGCCCATCCCCATCTCCTTGAGATGGTGGTCAACCTGCTGCAACCATGAGGCACGTGGTCGGCCCACTGGCCTCCTCCACTCGTGAGACTCCCTCGCTGAGAGAATCTGGTGAGCAGGATCAGCATCAGGAAAACGAGCCACATGTCCATACAGCCGCAACTGACGCTCACGGACTATGCAGGTAACAAATCCCATCCGAGTCTCTCTCAGCAACCGCTCGTTGGACACAAAATCCGACCAGCGATAGCCAAGGATTCTCCGAAGACACCTGGTACCAAAGGAATTAAGTCTCCCTCTCAGATCCTTGGTCAGAGTCCAAGTCTCGCACCCATAGAGCAAGACTAGAAGTACCAAGGACCTGAAGACTCGGACTTTCGTCCTCCCGCACAGGTACCGGCAGCGCCACACCCCATGATCCAGTGAATCCATGACTCCCCAGGCCCGACCCTGACGTCTATTGACCTCTGACTCGCAGCCAGCAGAGACATGAATATCACTGCCAAGGTAAGTGAATCTCTCCACGACCTCAACATCCTCACCACAAACAGACACAGACAGGACAGCAGCATCCAAGATGTCACCGAATGCCTGGATCTTAGTTTGGACCCAAGAAACCCATAATCCCAGCGGCTTCGACTCTTCATTCAGCACCTCGAGGGCCCCCAAAAGGATGTCTAAACTCTCCGCAAAGATGACTGCATCATCTGCAAAATCAAGGTCCGAGATCTTGACATTCCCAAACGATGCACCGCAACTTGATCTCTCCGACATCCTCCCTAAAATCCAGTCCATACAAGTGCTGAAAAGTGCGGGGGCAAGTACACATCCCTGACGAACTCCAGTAACAACTGGAAATAAGTCAGAGGTGGTACCACCACACTTCACAGCACTCTCAGAACCAGAGTAGAGTTCAGACATCAGATCGATCAGTTTTGGTGGCACCCCACGAAGACCAAGAATCCTCCAGAGGACATCCCGATTCACTGAATCGAACGCTTTACAGAGATCAACATAGGCTGCAAGCAGCCCTTGCCGAAACTCTCATCTGCGTTCGGTGAGGACACGAAGGGCAAGGATACGGTCAATCGTTGACCTCTTTGGTGTAAAGCCTGACTGCTCTGGACGCTGGTGCTCAAGCAGATGGTGGCGAACCCTATCAAGAATTATCCGAGCAAAGACCTTGCCCGGCACTGAGAGCAGCGTCACCCCTCGGTAGTTGTTGCAGTCTTGGCGATCACCCTTCCCTTTCCAGAGAGGGACAACAAGGCCCCTCTTCCAGTCAGTTGGGATGATGCCTGTGTTCCAGGCAGAGCACAAAACTGCATGCAACGACACGAGTGCAGCATTTCCTCCAGCCTTGAGAAGTTCGGCATGGATGCCACAAATCCCTGGAGCTTTGCCCCGTTTCAACTGGTTCACCGCAGCCCGTGTTTCCACAAGCGAAGGTGGACCACAGTTCATTTGTGGGTCAGCAACAGGGATCGTAACACCCTTGACGTCCAACTCTACAGCTGGGGGATCAGCCTGGTACAACCGCTCAAAGTAACCGGCCCAGCGGGCCTTCACTTCAGACTCCTCTGTCAAGAGCCTACCACTCTCTGCTCGAACTGCAGTGCTCCGAGGGATGGGCTTTGATGAACGTAATGCGCGAATTCCCCTGTAAGCGGGACGAGAATCACCTGTCCACAGGTGATGCTCTACCCCCTCACAGATTCCTCGCACATAGGTCTCCTTGTCCACCCTCAGTGCACGTACAGTTTTACGCCTCAGCTCCCTGAACAGCTCAGCTCTGCCATTCAGCCTGGCCCTGCGACTCTGGTCAATGGCATCCAGTGTACCTTGAGAGACAAAATTCTTCTTTGCCCTGCGGTGAGTTCCAAGACATCCACCGGCAACATCAAGGACGGTGGTCTTAAAGGCGCTCCACAACTCTTCAGGACCCCCAAAGCACCCAGACCCCCCAAGTGTCCACTCAGCCTGTTCGCAAACTCCTCAGCTACTCTCTCATCCCTGAGCTTGGCAACATCCAGCCTAGGCTGGGATGGTACCATTCTCCAGGATTTAAGGTGCAGCTTTAGAGTTGCTACAACAAGCCTGTGGTCAGTATTGAGGAACTGAGCACTCCGGTAGACCCTGCAGTTCTGGATCATCCTCCAACGACTGTCAATGAGGACATGGTCAATCTCCTTTGCCACACCGCCAGCGTTGGAATACCAAGTCCAGCGATGAGCTTGTGGGCGCTGAAACCATGAACCAGCCACCCTAAGTCCATGACTTCTTGCAAAGTCAAGGAACTTAGTGCTATTCTGGTTCATAGTTCCTGACCCATGGGGACCAACACACACCTCATAACCGTCCCTATCAGTTCCAGTCGATGCATTTAAATCCCCCAAGACTAGAAGTGTATCTCGTCTGGGGCACTGATCAACCACAGACTCGAGCGTGGCGTAGAATGCATCCTTCACGGTGAGATCACTCGCTTCAGTCGGAGCATAAACAGAGACCACGGAAATGACACCTAAGGAGTGATGAATCCTTAATCTCATAATACGCTCGTTGACCAGTGTTACCTCAATTATCATTGGGGTCAGCTTATTGGACACAGCTACAGCAACTCCTTGGGTATGGTAACCATCAAAGCGACCAGACCAATAGTAGGTGTAACCACCCACCATTATCTCGCCGCAATCCGGTCTCCGAACCTCAGGGAGAGCTGCAATCCCGATGTCCAAACGCTTGAGCTCAGATGATAACAGAGACAGGTGATCATCCTCTCTTAGGGATAGGACATTCCAGGCACCCACCCGAAGGGACCGCCTCAGGTTAACCCAAGGAGACCGCCGTCTGGTGGACGACACCTCAGCACCACTCCGACACACTCTCCCGCAATCTGACCCAGGGATGTTACCCCGTGGTTTCCCTCCTATCAAAGATTGGGGGTCCCGAAGACTTTGGCCCAATCCCGTCATCCGGTGAGCTGCCCTGCGAAGGGAAGCTGCACAGGAGGTACTCCCACGGAGTGGGTTTTCAGATTTTTTTGCGTTTTTGCGTTTTGCGGAATTAAGGGTTTTATGGTGGCCGGAGTGCAAATCCTGCCACCAACCTCCTAATAAGAAGTAACCCAACTGCAGGAGGACGTCTGCAGACACAGTTGGGCACTAGATATGGATGGCCGTTGGCTCACAAGGAGCTCCTCCGCCCTTTGATAGGTTTTGTTTTTAATCCTGCTGGGTGTCCATATCCAAACATGTAACCTCCACATTATTAAAAACACCTCACCACCATGTAACCTCCACATTATTAAAAACACCTCACCACCACGTAACCTCCACATTATTATAAACACCTCACCACCATGTAACCTCCACATTATTATAAACACCTCACCACCATGTAACCTCCACATTATTATAAACACCTCACCACCATGTAACCTCCACATTATTAAAAACACCTCACCACTATGTAACCTCCACAGGATGATAAACACCTCACCACCATGTAACCACCACGTTATTAAAAACACCTCACCTCCACATTATTGAAAACGCATAACCTCCACGTTATTAAAAAAAAAAACCTCACCCCGACATCATGAAGAACACATCGTCACCACATAACCACCACATAACCACCACATAATTAAAAGCACCTCACCGCCACGTTATGAGAAACACCTCACCACCATGTTATTAAAAACACCGCACCCCCCGCCCCACATCAACTCCACGTTATTAAAAACGCCAGTGGTAGGACTTTGGGGCTTCTGGTGCACCTCAAAAATGTACATGTAAGTATATGTGGGAAAAAGGAAAAACTTATTGACTGACACCCAAATTCTCCCAATTTCCCTTGTTTTACCTCCTTTAGACCCCACTTTCGAGACTTTTCTTCCCCAAAGTCCCTCAAGATCTTCCTCCCTTTTTTCGGGGGTTCTGAGGTATTTACAAAAATTTACATGACTGACATCAAAACTCATCATAGCTACAACAAAGATTTGTTCATGGTTACTCGTCACTATCACATATACCAGCAAAAAAAAGGCGGCGGTAGTCTCTCAAACCCCCAACCCCAATTTTATTATTAATATATATATATATATATATATATATATATATATATGTATATGTATATATATATAGCCTGGTGTTGGCGCAGTGGTTAGAGCAGCGGCTTAGGACCCAAAAAGTCCTGAGTTCAAGCCCCGTTGGGCCACTGAAAAAAAAAAAAATATATATATATATATTGCATATGTGTGGGTATATGTATACATATATAGGTATGTATGTATATACACATATATATGTATGTGTATATACCAAGTCGTATAACACCAGGGGGTTGACTCAGCCTGTCATCCTTCCGAGGTCGGCGAAATGAGTACCAGTGTACTGGGCCGGTGTATACCCTGGTTAAAATAGGTGTACCAGATCCCTGCCTCGTAAGAGGCGACCAGGGTTGCGTCAGGAAGGGCATCCGGTGTAAAACTTGTGCCAAATCACGATGCGGATCATATGGATGATCCGCTGTGGCGACCCCTCGTGGGAGCAGCCGAAAGAAGAAGAAGATTTATATGTATATATATATATATATATATATATATATATATATATATATATATATATATATATACATGTATATACATCTACATATATATATATATATATATATATATATATATATATATATATATATATATATATATATATATATATATATATATATATATATATATATATATATATATATATATATATATATATATATATATATATATACATATATATATATATACATATATATATATACACACACATACATAAAGGAGGCTGTTAAATCCCACTTTCTAAAATAAACATCTTGTCATCAAAAGCCCCCAATGCTTTCTTATTTACCTCCTCTGTATATTAATGATGTTTGTAACTTCTTATTGTATTCATTTTTCTATACTTTTCTTTATTAAAGGCTGAACAGTTGTAATAATCTTCAAAATTTATTGTTTCTTTGATTACATTTTTCTTTACCCCCTTTGACTTTTTATCACTCTTTCCAATTTTATGATCAATATATTTTTAGGCATAAGCCTTTTTCTCAATCCCACGAGCTCACTCATTATTTATCTTTCCCACCCAACTCATCTTTGGACTTTCCAATAACCTTTTTATTATTTGTGGAGAATAGTTTGTTATCTGATTTATAATTGCTTGTGTCATAAATACCTACATCTTGAGACATATCCTCATAAATATCTTCCATATTGATTTTCAAAATAAAACTGTCTGTATCCATATATAGTACATTAACCCCTTCCATATAATTATTCTTTAGCTTGTTGTAGAAGTAGTCCTACATTAACAACTTTGACAAGTCAAGAATTGATGTTCCTATCATCAATATTTATGGATAGGTTTATCCATTTCAATACTTTCTTTGTTCAAATGAGTAGCCCAAAAGTTATCTGAAAACACCTCTGCTCTTTGAAAACTTCGTTTATTTATTAAATTGGATGCTTGTTTCCAAGATGTAGCAAGTTTTATGTCTTGTCTATTCCTCATAATATTTTGCATAGTCTTTCCAAATACAGCATTATTCTATTCATTAATGTATAAAAGTTCTTCTCAAAATCATTTGTAGCAAGTGTTCTCTTTTCTGTGTCAAAATCAATATACTTTTATAACCAATGATTTTGTTTACTCTGCACCAATGACTTTGCACTCTACCGAGTGCTCTCCCTCTAGTTACCAGTGAGATGACAATGGTCTCTTTCCTTTAGACCTTCACTAATTTTCTCCTCACAAATATGACAGACAGCCTGTGGTTGCCTAAATTTCCTTTTTTCTTCATTTGTTAAGGATATTGGTTTCTACTTTATAGGTTTTTTGCATTATACTTTTTTTACATTATATCATCATCATATTCTAATTCTCCTCTATCTTCAAGTTCTTGCTCCGTCATTTGACGAAAATCTTTTATCATTTGATATATTTTAGGGGTGTATTCTATCATAGGAACTGCATACATTTGTTGTGGAGTCTTTTTTAATGTGGTTTTAAAAATTTATCTTGTTTTCTTTCAAATGCTTCTTCACCCATCTGTCTGCATTTCTTCTTTATGTCTTCTTCTTGTTTTACACCTTTTGAAACTGACTCTTGATATTCCTTAAATCTTCTTGCTCATTCTTTCACATCCATTTATTAATTTGAAAATATTATGTAATGAATTGTAAAGGTCAAGAGGGAAATTTTCCTTTTGTTCATCATTAAAGTAGATGTGTTCAAATAAATTATTTTCTTTAAATATTTCATGAAATTCTTCATTAGAATTAATATGAGATGTAATTTCTTCTTCACTAATACTTGTATCTCTGCTTTTCATACATTTGCATTGAGTTTCCTCATCAACATCAAAACCAAATGATAAAATCTTAACTCCATTACCACTCAGATGTTTAATAATTTGTCTCTTTCCTTCTGGATTAGTTTCTAATAACCTGAGACCACCAGATTTTAGTTTCTTTAACTCACTCTTACAATGTGAATATTTTGTTGTACCAAGAGAGACCTCAAATATTTGACCTACGTTCCTCAATCGCATAAGATCCTCGATTGAAATGTAGTAATAATCTTCACCTTCTACTTCTCCTGGTCACATTACTCTGGTTGTTGTAGATACAATAAGTATCGCAAGGTGTTTTATTTTTTTTAAACATGTAATCTTTTTATTTTCACTGTTCAAGAACCTAGGTTTATGAAAGTTTTTCTCAGAATCAGATTTACCCACAATATTAATATCAACTGTCATTTATGTGTCATTGTTTATAAAGTAAAATCAATATCCCTCAGTATCTCATCTTGTTTCACAACAACATATTTATATTTTCCAGTCATGTGTTTCATATGCTCCTCAAATTATTTTTACTACACAACGTAGAACAATTGTCTCTCCAAAAGTTATTTATATCTATTGAATTTAACTTGAATAAAATAAAGGTATTAGTATTATTTCTTATCGAGCGATGAGGGAGTTGAAAGTATGATTGACGAAGATAAATACAATTACAAGACGAATGCCTCCCTCTTGTATAATGGCTATCCATAACCATTTGGTTTCTCTCATTAACACAATCATAAAAGAGAACGAGATTCTTTTTTGATTCATCCAAATCTCGGGGTGAAGGTATATCATCCGTATTATCACAAAGCATACAAGTTATAGGTTTTGATTTATTTTTACATTTCTGTGTATCACAAAATAGTTGAATTATATCTTCAATTATATAATCATTTTGTTTGTTTTGAAGTTAAAATAAACCAATTATGTATTCTTTTTGAAGACCTGCATCAAAACCTCGTGAGAGTAATTGATACTCAGGGTTGAAAACTTGACTTTGTGAAAGTTATTAAATTATTAAAATCCAAAAAGTTGGGAGTAAGGAGCATCTTCAAAAGCAGGCAGGTTTTTCCACTTCTGCTTGAACCAACTATGGGACATCTTAATGAATTTGGAAGATTTTTATGGTTGTTAAATTTTATCATATTTTTCCCAAAAGGGTAAATAAATTATTCATTTCTACATTTAGAAAATAAATTGTATAAATTTTTATTGGCTTTTTTCGAAATTCTATGTTTTATCCTGAGTTCATGTTTAATTTCAAGATAATCCATTATTTTATTTTTACAACATATTATGTTGATATTTTCCTGAAAATGGCAATCGTTAATAATATACATCACCAATCCATGAAACATTACCATCATTTGTTCAGTCTCTTCTCTTGTAACAAAAGGTGCATTATCACCCTCATACTTAACATTCATTTCTCTTATTAATCTTTTCCTGAAAATGGCAATCGTTAATAATATACATCATCAATCCATGAAACATTACGGTCATTTGTTCAGTGTCTTCTTTTGTAAGAAAAGGTGCATTATCACCTTCACACTTAACATTAATTTCTCAAATCAATCTTGTAAAGTAATTCACTTTTGTGTAAATCTCAAAGAATTATGTTCCTTTTTATATTTTTTTATCATTAATTAGAAGATAATCACAGAGTATACATTGTTTGTGGGCTTTTGACTCTGTGTTTAATCCCACTATCACATGCAGGACAATTCTCAAATTTGTCAGATGGAGAATAAGAGAATTCAAGAGGCTCAAGATCGAGTAAACTAATCATATTTATAAAGCACAACTTTACTTCAAATAAAATTCATCTTCAGTGTCATCTTCAGTGCTTTCATTGGTGCTTTCACAATCATCTATAAAACTGCTTTCATAACTATCATTTGAACACAAACTCTCAGTTTCATAACTGTCTTCTGTTCCAACAGAGATACTATCACAGCCTTCAAGATCTTCACTTGAATGATGAGTCATATTTATTTAGTACAAAAAACATTACCATCTATATCCAAATACTTTTTTTCATCAACAAATTCAACGACTACATTTTTATATTTAAAGTAATTTTCAAATGGTCCTTAACTACTGCTGAACGAAATGTCATTTCACCAGATATATAAACATCCTTTATTTCGTCAAGATTTACATCTTTAGGGTTGTTGAAAAAAATACAAATTTCTCCTTGCTTATTGCTGATCGTCTCATCTTTTCTTTATAAAGCTTCATCCATAAGTTTTTCTTTTTTGGTACTTTTTCTTGTTTCATTGCTTTTTCTAGTTTTGAATATATTGCTAGAAGGAGAGTAGAAACTTTTGTTAGAGCCACTTGAATTGATGTTTTCCAGATGTACTAAAAGCCTTTCCACTGAAGGAAATTTAAGAACTCATATTATTCACCATAATTGTTTTTATACAAGAGTTGTTATATTTATCTTTATTCAATTTTACATCCTCAACATATTTCTCAGTATCTTTTACAAATGAAGAGATTGATTGAAACTTGTCTTTTGTGTCTTGATGCATTGTATTTATTAAGTGAAAAAGTTGGAGGATAAAATGGTTTTAAGCACAGATTCACCTATAAATTAAACAGAATTTTCATCAAGAAAATTTTAGTTTAAACTAAAAGCATCTAGAAATTACCATGAGATTTTGATCAAGAAAATTTTATTTAAAACAAAGTTTTTCAATATAAATATGGTGAATACAATGTACTGTGACATTTGTAATCATGACTATAAATGTTATTAAAAAAAACCCCTTCAAACCAACAAACACAAATTCAATCTTTTCAGACAAATATCTTCATTTAAACGAGAAACAAAACATTGTGATGTCTGTTCTAAGGATGTCTTAAAAGAGTTATAAAAAACACTTTCAATTACAAAAACGTATTAACAACATTTAGAGAAACTTGAAGAGAAATAAGAAGAAAATTGGATTAGAGGGAGATGTCACTGAGACAAAACCATTTGAAATAACAACTCTTCAAAGATGTTTTAAAGATTGGATGGAGGTAAAACTTATAAGATTTAATATTAGTGTAAGATCCATTTGGGAAGCGAGTCATATCTCAAATGATTCAATTCTCAAGGTTGTTAGTAGAATATTGAAAAAGCATAAATCATTCAAAATGTATCTTGGAGCCTCCTTTACCTTCTCAAGAGAAGATAGTGTTATTCAAGAAAAATATTTGAGAACCAATCCACCACACCTTGTTTCATTAATTGAAAGCTTCCTTAAATCTCCTATCTTTGAATAACTTATTAGATTTTAATTCAAAGAAAATAACAAGGGAGAGGGTTCAACATTGGGAGTCTTTCATATATCGATCTTAATATTCTTAAATCCACTCCGTTAAAGGCTTCTTCTTATATTGATTTACCTAAGGATATAAAGAATAAAAAGGCAATAATTAATATTAAAATTACTGATAATAAATGCTTTCTCTGGAGTATCTTAGCACATCTTTATCCACAGGAAAGGGACTGTGAAAATTTCAAAGTATAAGAAATATGAGAATAAATTAGAAAGTGGGGATCTTGGCATCTCTCGTGGAGAACCCATGAGATTGAAAGATATGACAAAGTTTGAGAATACGAATAAACTTTCAATAAATGTTTATGGTTTCACTGATAAAAACAAAGTCCAAATTCTTAGAGTTAGTGATACCATATCCAATGATAATTGGTCAAATTACTGGCATGTAGATCTCCTTTATTTCACTAATAAAGAAACCGCTCATTGTGCTTATATCAAAAACTTTTTCTAGATTGGTAAGTAGTCAAGTTTATAAATCAAAGCATAAATCATATCCTTGTAAGAAATGGCTAAATATCTTTCGATTTCAACATAGACTAGATAAACATTTAAAGTATTGTTCTAATCATAAAGTAGCAGTTGTTGAGATGCCAGAACCAGGAGAGAAAGTTGTATTTAATGAAACAAATAAATGTATAAAAGACCCATTTGTAATATCTGCTGATTTTGAGAGCATCTTAGGAAAGACTGATGATATTAAACAAGCTTGAATGAGCTAAGATCCTCGTCCTCTTCTTGATGATGTCATAAAAACGAATATGACGTCATTGTGATGTATCAGGTTTGCGATAAATTATCTGTGCTAATGCCTGGCTTGATTCCCGCAAACAAAATTCAAAGAGCTTGCCTAGTTTCGGAGATAATGGTATTGGCGATTTCCATTAGCGGCGATATTATGACGTCAACTTTTTTCTAGGAAGAATTTCCAAAATCGGAGATGGTTACTGCCTGCACGTGGGCTTTCTGCATATACATGGTAAGTTTCACGAAGATCTGATGAAAACTCTGGGTTGTGAAACAAAAAATGTCAAAAAATAGGATTGACGTCAAAAAAATTGATATGACGTCATAGTGATGTATCATATGTGCGGTAATTCATCTCTGCTAATGCCCTGTTTGATTCCCGCAAACAAAATTCAAAAAGCTTGCCGAGTTTCGGAGATAATGTTTTAGGGGATTTCCATTAGCGGAGATATTTTGACATCACAACTTTTTTTATAGGAGGAATTTTCAAAATCGTAGATGGTTACTGTCTGCGCAGGGTATTTTTACAGATATATGCCAAGTTTCAGTAAGTTTCGATGAAAACTGAAGGTATGAAACAAAAAACAAAAAATGTCAAAAAATAGGAATGACATCATAAAAATTGATATGACGTCCTAGTGATGTATCATATGTGCGGTAATTAATCTCTGCTAATGCCCTGTTCGATTCCCGCAAACAGAATTCAAAAAGCTTGCCTAGTTTCGGAGATAATTTTTTAGGCGATTTCCATTAGTGGAGATATTTTGACATCATAACTCTTTTTTTCCAGGAGGAATTTTCAAAATCTGAGATCGTTACTGTCTGTGCAGGGTATTTTTACATATATACGCCAAGTTTCAGGAAGTTTCGATGAAAACTGTAGGCTGTGAAACAAAAAAGTCAACAAGAACAACAACGTGAGTAAGATTTAGAGATCCTCCATGAGGATCTAAAAATATCTAAAGTATATCCCTTGCGGATTTTGTTATTACATTAAATCATCTGTAGGAAGTAAACATGATAAGTTGGAGTTGTATAGAGGACCTGATGCTGCTGATGAATTTGTTAAAAGGATTGATGCTTGTATTAAACTAACTAAAATTATGTCAAGAACAAATAAACCCCTTGACTTATCTCCAAATGAAGAGAAAAAATTTGAAGAAGCAAGGATTTGTCATATATGCTCAGAGGCTTTCATGAAAATTGATAAAAGGGTTCGAGATCATTGCCCTATAATGGGGAAATATGGAAGAGCAGCTCATAATAATTGTAATCTTAATTCTATAATCTCTACATTCATACCTGTATTTCTTCCTAATAATTGTCATTATGATATGGATCTCTTCATAAATGAACCAAGTAAGACTCCTGGAAAGATAATAGTAATTCCTCATACAGATCAAATTTACATCTCATTTACAAAAGAGATTTATACTCGTGAAATGGGTGTAAATACAAATATTCGATATCTCGACTCATAAATTTATGACAAGCCTTCTAAGTTATTTGGTTTCAAACATCTCCTCTTTTCCTATACTTTCTCGTCAATTTAGGACTGAAGCCGACTTGGGTAAAGAAATTTCTCTTCTTACTGAAAAGGGTATTTACCCATATAATTATATGGATTCCATTGAAAGGTTTAAAAAAAACAAGACTTCCTCCTTAAAAGTGTTTTTATAGCAAGTTAGAAAGATATCATAGAATGGGTGAAGAATATGAAAGAGCAAAACAAGTTTGGAAAGAGTTTGAGATAAAGAATGTGGGTGAATATGATGACCTTTATTTAATAACTGATGTTTTATTACTCGCTGATGGGTTTGAGAAATTTAGAGAAGTTTGTTATAATAAAGATTCCGATGGACTTGATCCTGTCCATTATTATACATCTCCTGGACTAGCCTGGAGTGCTATGTTAAAAATGTCTAAACAACCCCTTGATTTTCTAAGTGATGTAGATATGCTCTTGATGATTGAGAAGGCTAAAAGATGAGGAATTTCACAAGTTTGTTCAAAGAGATATGCTCAGGCAAATAATAAATATCTTCCAGACTTCTCACCTGATTAGCCCACATCTTACTGAATGTACTTTGATGCGAATAATTTGTATGGCTGGGCAATGTCTGAATATCAATCCTATGGTAATTTTAAATGGGTGAAAGAATATGAGTATAAATCTATCTTTGATGATATAATCTCCACAAGTCAAGAAGATTTAGATAAATGGGGTTATGGGTATTATTTTGAAGTAGATTTAAACTATCCTAGAAAACTTCATAACAAACGTAAAGATCTTCCTTATGGAGCTGAAAAAGAAATCCCCAATCAAGAGCTATTTGGTGGTTATCACCAACATTTCTTTAGTTCTTCAAATGAGTTTAAATATATTCCTACAACTAAATTACTAACAACATTGTTTGATAAAGAGAAGTATGTTTTACATCAAATAAATCTAAAGCAATTTATAGAAGCAGGACTACAAGTTAAAAAGGTATGTAGGGCACTAATATTTTGTCAAAGTCATTCATTAGGTAAATATATTGATTATAATATGAGGATGAGAACAAAGGCTAATAATGATTTTGAGAAGGACTTTTACAAGTTGATGAATAATTCTGTATTTGGTAAAACAATGGAAAATATTAGGAATGGACAAAATGTAATACTTGCTACAACTTGGGAGCAGGTGGAGAAGTTGATAAATAAACCAAGCTTGAAAAGAGTATACAGATAATTTTTGATAATTTTTACAGAGATAGAGATAAAATATAACCTATACAGATAATTTTTGTGCTGTTCATCTGAATAAAAAGAGTATAAAGATGGATAAACCAATTTATGTAAGGACATCTGTTTTAGATCTTTCAAAGTATTTAATGTATGATTACTTTTAAATAATCTAAAAAAAAGAAATGGTGAGAATATTGTATTGCTATATATTGATATGGATAGCTTCATACTAGAGATAACTACAGATGATGTTTATAAGAATATTAAAGAAGATTAAGATATTTATGATACAAGCAATTATGATCCTAATAACCCGCTCTTTTCGAATAAGAATAAAAAGGTTATTGGTAAATTTAAAGATGAAATAGGTGAAAAGATACTAAGTGAATTTGTAGGTGTTAGATCATAGGCATATGCTTATAAATACTTAAGGAAAGGGTTAAATGAATTCAAATGTGAAAAGAAACTTAAATGTCGAAAGAAAAGTGTATTCAAAGAGACCATGAACTTTCAACAATACCTTGAATGTAGGCCTATCTGGAAGAGAAAGGATGTTTATAGATAGATGAATCATATTAGAAATTATAAACACAAAATATTCTCAGGGACTGTTAGTAAGAAAGCTCTATCAGCATTTGATGATAAAAGATATATCATGAGTGATGGAATAAATACATTACCTTATGGGTTTAAAGTATAAGTATTAAAAATATTAAAATGGGGTTGGGTTTTTTATGGGCTACCGCCACCTTTCTTTTTTTTAATTGATGAATAAATTTAGTTATTCCCAAATATAAAACACAAATATTTAAAGGATGTCTATTTGACCTCTTTATTTGATTGAAGAAATGATTACATGGAAGGAAGATGAAATCCAGCCCCTGGCAGGGGAGTCATGCTAAAAGGGAGGTGTTTGACACAGTAATGTTCTCCAGTTTGAAAAGGAGAAATATGAGTGAGCGTAAGCGAGCGAATATTGCGATTTGAGAAACGAGACACATTACTGAATCAAACCTTCCTTTTTGACACTACTTTGGTGGGATTAAGTGAGTTATCACAATATAATATATATCCTTAATTAAAATGGCTGAATGTTCCAAAGATATAGAAATGTTGATTTTTATCTCCAGGTCATGCAGCATTCACAGTTGCAATTGAATTAAAATGCTATAATGAAGGGCATATCGTTTGTATGAGAATAGAACCTTGGGGATATGATATGAATGATTTTGGGTATAATTGGTTGTTTAAAATAAACTGACAAAACCTGAAAGAATTAAATCAGTCTCGTAAGGAAGAATATTATTCACTTGGTGCTGATAATGAGATTTGTGGAAGTATGATTAGCAAACAACAAATACAATAATTTAATAAAGCTAAAATAATGGTTTTGCTGTAGTTTAAATAACAAGGTAAGGTTTACCATTACATTGGTGCTCCTGTTGCCTATCTGGGTTATACACCACGCTTTGCTCAGACCTACTTTCACGATCCAGCCCATGAGCTGGAGTATCATTGTGCCCACACTTCGAGCAGTAGCCTGAATGAGCAGTTTTTGCTAAGAGCACAACAGGCCATTCATGAGTGCAACCCATACATCCAGCAATTCAAATCAGCCATTGAGTATGTGGTTCATAATGATAGCGCCAATGAACTGAAAATTGTGTTAACAGGTCGTACGCGGCGCCGAGACCTTCATCATGGTACCGTCAACCTTCCCTCACCAGACAGCGATGTGGCTGTCATTGCTCCAGGGACAATGACAACAGAGCAGTTAGGAAGGCTGGCAGTCGGTGTTCACCTCATAGGAGGAGGTTTACAAACAATAGACGCCATGCATGCAGCGTATGGCCCTCTATCATACATACTTCTGCTACCATGCAGCTCCCAGGGGTACCACACTGAGTTGGCAGGGATAACACCAACATCTTTCTACTGCTACCATCTCCAAGTACGTGATCCTACTCATCACTTTAATCTACTGCTTTGTGGTGGAAAGTTGGCACAGCAGTACGTATGCGACATGATGGCAAAATTGAGTCACACCATCTCAATTGGATTTGCTGCAACCAGAAGTCAATTAAGGCAGAAAAGTATACGTTCATCATTGATGCGTTGAACAGTGATGCTGAGGTGCTACCTGGATGCCTCACCATTCTTCCACCGTCAATTTATGGGTCACCACGTTGGTATGCCAAAGAGTTTCAGGATGCAATGGCTTTGGTCCGAGTCAAGGGAAAACCTGACTTTTTCCTAACATTCACCTGCAACCCAAAGTGTCCAGAAATTAAAGAATCGCTTTTTGAGGGTCAGTCAGCCAATGAAAGACCTGATATCATCGCCCGGGTGTTTCATATAAAGGTGGAAGCACTCGTCGCAGACCTCCTCAAGCATGGCATCTTGGGGCATGTGGGCGCTTATGTGATGGTGAAGGAAACGCAAAAGTATCACCTTCCCCATATACACATGCTCCTGACTGCACCTCGTGCTTCCTCCATTTCAGCTGCACGACGCCTTGTCACGCGCGTAGCATCGTGTGTCAAGCGAGCAGCTCGTGCTTCGTCCAATTGCATTGTGCGTGCATGATGCGCAGCTTCATTCCTTCACTCTCGTAAACGACGACTGGATCGGGGCATTGTTTTAATTATATCGGACCAACCATATCATAAATGGCCATAACTTGGGAGGAAACACTTGGGAAACAGCTGAAACGGATTAAGAAGAACGATATCAAACTTGAAAAGGCACATACTCAGGTCCCCAGCATCAATTGTGACATCATATCAAAAAAAATATATTAATTGTGACGTCAATAGTGACATCATAGCACCGTCTCCTGTCATTGGTCGATAAATAAATCGCCATAACTTGGGAACCGCTTGTCCAATTAATATCAAACCTTGAAAAGGCACATTCTCAGGTCCCCAGCAATATTCCTGGCAAGTTTCAATTGGATCGGACCAGGGGTTGTCGAGAAATGGCGGTCGCAGACACACACACACACACATACAGACAGACAGACAGACACACAGAGATTGCTGGAATTATAGATAGATGAACACACAAAGAACAGGAATTTATATAGTCAGTAAGGGAATACAAACTGATTTAGCCATAGGAACATGGGAAGGTATTACCTGTCATCATATTATTCTATCATATATTTCTGATACATAAATGACAGCAAGAAGGCTTCAAGAAAATTATCATTTCTGTGTCCAAGCATACCTACAAGAAAAGGGTATTCGGTGTTTTAATAAATATGTTCTACAACATAAGAATGGGATGTTTTGAATAAAAGATTGGCTTTATACTTATGTTGCTAAACCAACAACTTTGGATTTAACTAAAATGTTAAATAATGAAAAGGTTTTAAAGTTGAGAAAATACAAGGCTCTTTCACAAATTCAGAAGAAATTTTATTGCTTTCCTGTTGTAAAAAAAAATATGTTGGATACCAGAATATCGAGAAATCCAGATGAATATATATGATATTCTATGGAGGGATAGTTCAAGGGTTTAAAGGGATGTTGATGAGAGAGATGAAAAGGAACATGCTGAAATATTAAATAGAGAGGAAATTTGGGAAAAGAAAAAGAAATTAAACCAATAATTTTCAAAGATTGGTATAATGATTAAAACAAGTGTTTGGGTGAAGAAGAAAAGACTTTGAAATGACAAAAGTTGAATGATTAATATTTTGAGAAGGAAACAGCCTAAAATGAAGGAATAGATGTTGAAACAACCTTTATGGTTGAAAAGGTGCTAAGTGAAGTAGAAGTGAAAGAAAAATTGAGCAAATTAGATGAAGAGTTTTCAAGATTAGATATAAAGATTAAAATGAGTGTTTTGGGTGAAGAAGAAAAAAAAACCTCAAAATTACATATTGAATTAGGAATATTTTAATAAGGTGGTTGCTATAAAGAAGGGAAAAGATATAGATATAACTTTCGCAGTTGATTTAAATCCTAAATAATTGAGACATGAAAATCTGAAAATTATTCTTAAAGTGCTATGGTATTAAGGGCTGCATTACAAATGATGACAGAAAAATCAAAAGTATTTTCTTCATGTTTGCATGTTAATATTTCTCATAAATAAATTAGTTTTTGTCTCAAATGTAAAAAGAAAACGAATACGAACAATATCTCATATGTTAAAAGTAAAAATAATTTTATTTTAAAAAATTTATTTTATTTTTATATTTTTTATCTCTCTAAAAAAAGCTTATCGAATGCGGATATGCTTCATGTGTGGCTCTCAAAAGTGTCAATTCATCTCTGAGCATAAAAGTGGGGGAGATATACAAAAGTTTTTTTTAATCAGGAAGTAAATTGACAACAACTGGAATACTCGGGGAATTACATCTACCAGGATATTCTTTCTGTGGTCCGGGTACAAACTTGGATAAAACATTAGATGAAGCCAACAATCCTAAACTTTGGTCTAAACCTAAAAAGAGTTGATGGAGTGTGTATAAAGCATGATATTGATGATGGAAATAGCACAACGTTGGAATAAAAACACGCAGCGGCTCGAGAAATGTTGTATAATTTGTTTTTGATACAAAATCCAAGGTTGAGAGAAAAAGTTGATGGGTTTATCATGAAGAAGATGATCAGTGCTAAATTGAGACTTGGGCTTGGAAATTCAAAAAACTTATAGGCTCTAATGATGTCATTAAGATTGACGAGCAATTAATTGATGAATTACATTAACCAATAATCACAAAGCTTAAATAGGAAGGTTTATTCCAAAGAAGGTGATTATATCTGGTCTGCTGACTTGATTGAACTCAATAATGATAAGGGGTGCAAGCATGCTTTAATCGTTATTGATTTCAAGAGTAGATATGCGTGGGTTGGTCCTTTGACAAACAAAAGAGGTAATACTCTTATGTTAGTCTTTCCTTCAGATATGTAATAAAAGCAAGAGAAAATCCAAAAAAAATTGTGGACTGATGAGGGCACAGAGTTCTACAACAAAACATTTTTGAATTTTCTTAAAGATAACAGTGTTACATTATACAGCATCTTCAATGAAGGAAAAGCGGTTGTTTTTGAGCATTTTAATCGCACTTTAAAAGAGAGACTCTATGAAAAATTCACTCAACTCGGTTCTCAACAATGGGTATTTTTAATTCAGGACATTGTAGATAATTACAATGATACGATTCATATCTCAACAAAACCCAAGCCATCAGAAACACTTACAAAATTAGAATATGAAAAAGAGATTAATCTGAGAAAGCCTCATAGTGGGGAAACTTAGCTAAATATAGCATAACAATTGTGCATTTTGGAAGGAAAGCACCAAATTTGGCACACGAGTAGCCTAACATATTATGAACAGATTTGGATATTGGGCCATCTCAAATTCAGCCACTGATAGCTGTGGCAGCCATTTTCCACTGCCGTCAAAATTTTGAGATGGCCCAACATCCAGGTCAGGTATGGGAGCATGTGCCAGAACAGCGCGTCGCTGCGTCCACTTTCCGCCGGTACTCCAGGGGCCTCCGTCTGGCCATCCCCCAGGCAGATGCCAGGCCCATCCCCATCTCCTTGAGATGATGGTCAACCTGCTGCAACCATGAGGCACGTGGTCGGCCCACTGGCCTCCTCCACTCATGAGACTCCCTCGCTGAGAGAATCTGGTGAGCAGGATCAGCGTCAGGAAAAACGAGCCACATGTCCATACAGCCGCAGCTGACGCTCACGGACTATGCAGGTAACAAATCTCATCCGAGTCTCTCTCAGCAACCGCTCGTTGGACACAAAATCCGACCAGCGATAGCCAAGGATTCTCCGAAGAGACCTGGTACCAAAGGAATTAAGTCTCCGTCTCAGATCCTTGGTCAAAGTCCAAGTCTCGCACCCATAGAGCAAGACTGGAAGTACCAAGGACCTGAAGACTCGGACTTTCGTCCTCCCGCACAGGTACCGGCAGCGCCCACACCCCATGATCCAGTGAATCCATGACTCCCCAGGACCGACCCAGACGTCTATTGACCTCCGGCTCACAACCTGCGGAGACATGAATATCACTGCCAAGGTAAGTGAATCTATCCACGACCTCAACATCCTCACCACAAACAGACACAGGCAGGACAGCAGCATCCAAGATGTCACCGAAAGCCTGGATCTTTGTTTTGACCCAAGAAATCCGTAATCCCAACGGCTCCGACTCCTCATTCAGCACCTCGAGGGCCCCCAAGAGGGATGTCTAAAGTCTCCGCAAAGATGACTGCATCATCTGCAAAATCAAGGTCCGAGATCTTGACATTGCCAAACGATGCACCGCAACTTGATCTCTCCGACATCCTCCCAAAAATCCAGTCCATACAAGTGCTGAAAAGTGTGGGGGCAAGTACACATCCCTGACGAACTCCAGTAACAACTGGAAATAAGTCAGAGGCGGTACCACCACACTTCACAGCACTCTCAGTACCAGAGTAGAGTTCAGACATCAGATCGATCAGTTTCGGTGGCACCCCACGAAGACCAAGAATCCTCCAGAGGACATCCCGATTCACTGAATCGAACGCTTTACAGAGATCAACATAGGCTGCAAGCAGCCCCTGCCGAAACTCTCGTCTGCGTTCAGTGAGGACACGAAGAGCAAGGATACGGTCAATCGTTGACCTCTTTGGCGTAAAGCCTGACTGCTCTGGACGCTGGTGCTCAAGCAGATGGTGGCGAACCCTATCAAGAATTATCCGAGCAAAGACCTTGCCCGGCACTGAGAGCAGCGTCACCCCTCGGTAGTTGTTGCAGTCTTGGCGATCACCCTTCCCTTTCCAGAGAGGACCAACAAGGCCCCTCTTCCAGTCAGTTGGGATGATGCCTGTGTTCCAGGCAGAGCACAAAACTGCATGCAACGACACGAGTGCAGCATTTCCACCAGCCTTGAGAAGTTCAGCATGGATGCCACAGATCCCTGGAGCTTTGCCCCGTTTCAACTGGTTCACCACAGCTCGTGTTTCCACAAGCGATGGTGGACCACAGTTGATTCGAGGGTCAGCAACAGGGATTGTAACACCCTTGACGTCCAACTCGACAGCTGGGGGATCAGCCTGGTACAACCGCTCAAAGTAACCGGCCCAGCGGGCCTTCACTTCAGACTCCTCTGTCAAGAGCCTGCCACTCTCTGCTCGAACTGCAGTGCTCCGAGGGATGGGCTTGGATGAACGTAATGCGCGAATTCCCCTGTAAGCGGGACGAGAATCACCTGTCCACAGGTGATGCTCTACCCCCTCACAGATTCCTCGCACATAGGCCTCCTTGTCCACCCTCAGTGCACGTACAGTTTTACGCCTCAGCTCCTGAACAGCTCAGCTCTGCCATTCAGCCTGGCCCTGCGACTCTGGTCAATGGTATCCAGTGTCCCTTGAGAGACAAAATTCTTCTTTGCCCTGCGGTGAACTCCAAGGCATCCACCGGCAACATCAAGGACGGTGGTCTTGAAGGCGCTCCACAACTCTTCAGGACCCCCAAAGCACCCAGACCCCCCAAGTGTCCACTCAGCCTGTTCGCAAACTCCTCAGCTACTCTCTCATCCCTGAGCTTGGCAACATCCAGCCTAGGCTGGGATGGTACCATTCTCCAGGATTTAAGGTGCAGCTTTAGAGTTGCTACAACAAGCCTGTGGTCAGTATTGAGGAACTGAGCACTCCGGTAGACCCTGCAGTTCTGGATCATCCTCCAACGACCGTCAATGAGGACATGGTCAATCTCCTTTGCCACACCGCCAGCGTTGGAATACCAAGTCCAGCGATGAGCTTGTGGGCGCTGAAACCATGAACCAGCCACCCTAAGTCCATGACTTCTTGCAAAGTCAAGGAACTTAGTGCTATTCTGGTTCATAGTTCCTGACCCATGGGGACCAACACACACCTCATAACCATCCCTATCAGTTCCAGTCGATGCATTGAAATCCCCCAAGACTAGAAGTGTATCTCGTCTGGGGCACTGATCAACCACAGACTCGAGTGTGGCGTAGAATGCATCCTTCACGGTAAGATCACTCGCCTCAGTCGGAGCATAAATAGAGACCAGGGAAATGACACCTAAGGAGTGAGCCAGATCCTTAATCTCATAATACGCTCGTTGACCGGTGTTACCTCAATTATCATTGGGGTCAGCTTATTGGACACAGCTACAGCAACTCCTTGGGTATGGTAACCATCAGAGCGACCAGACCAATAGTAGGTGTAACCACCCACCATTATCTCGCCGCAATCCGGTCTCCGAACCTCAGAGAGAGCTGCAATCCCGATGTCCAAACGCTTGAGCTCAGATGATAACAGAGACAGGTGATCATCCTCTCTTAGGGATAGGACATTCCAGGCACCCACCCGAAGGGACCGCCTCAGGTTAACCCAAGGAGACCGCCGTCTGGTGGACGACACCTCAGCACCACTCCGACACACTCTCCCGCAATCTGACCCAGGGATGTTACCCCGTGGTTTCCCTCCTATCAAAGATTGGGGGTCCCGAAGGCTTTGCCCCAATCCCATCATCCGGTGAGCTGCCCTGCGAAGGGAAGCTGCACAGGAGGTACTCCCACGGAGTGGGTTTTCAGATTTTTTTGCGTTTTTGCGTTTTGCGGAATGAAGCGTTTTACGGTGGCTGGAGTGCAAATCCTGCCACCAACCTCCTAATAAGAAGTAACCCAACTGCAGGAGGACGTCCGCAGACACAGTTGGGCACTAGATATGGATGGCCGTTGGCTCACAAGGAGCTCCTCCGCCCTTTGAATCTGTTCATCATGAATCAACATCCAAATCTGTTCATAATATGATAGGAAACTAGTGTGCCAAATTTGGTGCTTTCCTCACAAAATGCACAATTGTTATGCAAAGTTGCCCCACTATGAGTTCAAAGTTGGGGATATAGTAAAAATGTACAGCTGGAAATCTCACTTTGAAAAAGATTATACTAAATGATGGACAAATTAACTTTTTTAAATTGTTGATGTAATAGATACAGTTCCTTGGACTTACAAATTATATGATTTAAAGGGAGAACAAATATTGGGTTCATTTTATTCACAGAAATTACAAAAGACAAAGATGATAAATTAAAATAAAAAAAATTGACTCCACCCCTTTTTGACCACCCACACAAACCACACCCCACACAAACCATGCCCACAGAGACCACGCCCACACAGACCACTCCCATAATCCCCATAATCTGATAATCCCCATCATCCCCTTCCCCCTTGTGTGTCTCCATGCTTGCCCCTCCACCCCCCTCATCCCACCCCTACCCTTCCCCACTCATATTCGGGGAGGGGAGGAGTGGGATGAGGAGAGCAATGGGTCATTGGGGGAAGCACACTTTCCCTTTTTACTCCGCCTTTATTCTTTTTTTGTAATTAAGAATTAAACAATTGTAAGCAAAGCAGATATAATTAAACAACATTGAAAACATTTAACATTTTCCTTTGGGTGGGGGTAAATATTCAAATGTGAAACTGAGCGACGCTCTGCTCCAGTGCATGCTCCCATACGTGACCTGATCTCATCACCACGTTATTAAAAACACATCACCACCACATATCTTCCACGTTATCAAAAAACAACAGCAGACATCCACATAATTCAAAACAACTCCTACTATGCAATTCAAAATACCACACCACACGTTGCGACAGAGGCACAGGATTGTTTTATCTTAGGATAATGATTATACGTGAGTTGCGGTGTTGTTATAATTTACACCAATCAATGAAGCATTTCTTTTGCACAAATTTTTTTTGGAATATTTGTGACATTTTGTATAAGCAATTGAAGTTGAAGATTTAAGTTGAAAAAACAAATTTTCAACTAATTTCAAAGAAACAAAGAATACCCTTAGGACATACACATGGGAGTGGTAGGTGCAGAGCATAAGTTTGGAACGAATTCACAAAAGTTTGAGGAAGTAATTCAGTGACAAACCAAGATATTCTAGTTTTGTATTTTTAATGAATTTTCTGAAATTTGCAGAATTTGTTTTTCACTTGGAAGTTGTTGATCACGATGTGTAACTAAAGGCCCGGTCACACCTTGACGTTTTAGCCAACGTATGCCGATTTTTGAATTTTTTTTCTAAAACGCTGGCACACGTTGAATACGTTATGGGTAAGTTTTGATAACATTGAGAGCACGCTGAAAAACACTGCCATACGTTGTTGTACGCTGGCTTTAAACGTTGTACTATTTGGTTGTCCTCAAATTTTTTCATGCTTGAAATTTCACGACGTATGCCGGCGTATGACTCACACGTTCCGCTACGCTGGCCACAAGTTGTATGCACGGTCTGCGATCGTTGACAGACGTCAACACATGCTACTTGTAAGTTAATCATAAGTTGAGACACGCCGAGGTAATGTTTGGCGTACCCGAAACTTATTTCTAACCTATGATTAACGTGTTGTTGGCACGTTACGCGATCGTTGCCACACATCGACAGACGTTACTTTTAAGTTACTCATAGGCTGAAAGACGTCGGTATAATGGATCGTCCTTGCGTCAGCGTCCACGGCCATGGCCAGGACACTTATTTGCAGCATTCTTCAAACTTTTCTTCGGCATGACGAGGATATTCACACTTCGATGTCTAGCTTGGCTATGATTCCAATTGTCCATCGGCAGCGTCTATTTAAAATAATCGAGTTTGAGCGTTTTAACACGTTCAGAAGAAACGCTTCAAATTTCAAAACCCCAGCGTCATAAAACAAAGGCGAGTGACAGCAATTTAAATCGTTCATTGTAAACAATGAAAATAGCTGAGTGGTACCGTTTAAAAGTCGTTGAGTGTAAAAAAAATCGAATTGTTGAGCGCAAGCGTCTACTTTCAATAGTGGGGTTTGAGCGATTTAGCACGTTCAATAGAAACGATTAAAATTTCCGAGCGCCAGCGTCAAAAAACAAAGGCGAGTGACAGCAATTTAAATCGTTCATTGTAAACAATGAAAATAGCTGAGTGGTACCGTTTAAAAGTCGTTGAGTGTAAAAAAAAATCCAATTGTTGAGCGCAAGCGTCTACTTTCAATAGTGGAGATGCAGCCATTTAAATCGTTGAGTGGCAGCCTATGAATAGCAAACCCCACGTCACCGGCAAAGATTAACTGCCGCACGATATGGATAAGTTAGGCTATCGTTGGGCATAGTTTGTGAACGCCGGCTTCATGATAATTATTCGTTGGTATACCGTATCTATAAGTTATCGAAGCACTCTATGCACATTATTAGTTCATTGTGCATTTGTCCAACCCGTTATGAATAGACCTAAATCGTAAAAACAAGCCATAGCTCATTGTTGAAAAAGCCCCATAAAAAATTATCCGCGAAGAACTTCGAACAATGGTGAAAAGATGTCTCCTACCCGTGGACACGCGGACGCAAGGACGATCCATCATAACCCACACCCTCCCCCTCACACTCACCGACTACTGCCAACATGAACAAACTAATACTAATACTGATACTGATACTGATACTGTTACTGCTGACATGGACATCGACTCAAAAAGGACTCGAAAACACTGCTGGGTTCCCCTTTTATGAGCAGCATTTTTATATACCAATTCCCAAAACCGCTGGGAACACGTCTTTATATGGCAGTTGAAAGCTAGAAACACGTTCATTAATTTTTTTTGTCGACCAGAAGACGTCATTGGAATACGTCTACATACGTCAATGTGTGTTGGGACTACGTAAAGAATTGGTTCAAAGCACGTCAAACATAAGTTAGAAATAAGTTTCGCGTAAAAAAGACATTACCGCGACGTGTTTCGACTTATGAGTAGCTTATAAGTAGCCTTTGTGGACGTGTGTAAGCGTCCACATATCGTGTGTAAAACTTATCCCCATCGCATGCGGAACGTGTGTCATACGCCAAGTACGTCCAAAAATTTTGAACATGTTTAAAATTTCTTGACGTACTCTACTTACTACGACGTATGATAGTGTACTTTAGCGTTGTACTCACGTATACCAAACTTACTCATACCGTATTTGACGTGCCCCAACGTTTTAGACACATTTTTCTTAGGTCGGCATACGCTGGCAAGATCGCCAAGGTGTGACTGCGATGTTGACACTTCCATTTCTACGGCAGTTATGATTCGAATCGTTGTGCGTCAGCCTTTTAATAGGCTATGTCACGACATCGTCGGTGATGCGTGCAACGCGCTATGCCTAAGTTAGACTATCGTTGGGCATAGGTTGTGTAGGCCGACAACAGGTTCAGCATTCGTTGGTATAAGTTATCTATAACACAACGAAACGTTCTGTGTCCGTTACCAATGCGTTATACATAAGACCAAGTCGCTATGAATACGTCTGAATCTTTTAAAAAAAAAAACATCAAAAGTTCAACGTAAGCCAGCGTTTTACATACATTTTAATACGTTGCCATCGCTGGCTAAAACGTCAAGGTGTGACCGGGCCTTAAAGGTGGCAAAAGTCTGATTTAATGCAATTTATTCCAGGTTACAAGGCAACAAAAGGTGAATATTTTGAAAGAGGGTGTGGACTTTCAAAAGGCAATGTGTGTGTGTGTGTGTGTGTGTGTGTGTGTGTGTGTGTGTGTGTGTGTGTGTGTGTGTGTGTGTGTGTGTGTGTGTGTGTGTGTGTGTGTGTGTGTGTGTGTGTGTGTGTGTGTGTGTGTGCGCGCGCGCGTGCGCTTTTACAAACCCCCTGACTGTTCGAAAAGTTTTGGGTCTTTGGCATTCCGACACTAAATTCTGAGTTGGGTTACATTTTTGACCTTGGCTTAATGTCCATTACAGGAATAAAAACTACACAGGACCATGTTTTGTCTCAAAGACTCAACGATTACCTTTTGGTAGTAAGGGAATTTTTCTTGCCAAATGGAATACATTCTTATACGAATACTTCAACACTCCCAAGTATTCCCAACTTTTTGTGGGGTCTTCCGGGAAACCTTTTTGGTGCAAGTTTTTAACGAGCCATCTGCCCATGCCTGTGTTTAATTAAAGAGGGCTGGAGTTTGTACTTCGTTCAGGGTGCTGGCATTAACTTCATTTAAGACACTGTGGGATCTTTAATATACAACAACCCAGACAGCTTACAATGCCAGATGGATATTGGTTAGACACCCTGCCAGTTGTACCACAAGACAGATTTGCTGCTGCATCGATGACTACCTGGAAAGTCGTGCGAGCATATTGGTTCGCCAGCTTAATGTCCTTTAGATAGACGGAAAAAAAACACTGCTGCATCATCCTGCATGTGAAACACTAGGGTGGCAGTTTTTCTTGCTGAGTCGAGATTCAAAACCCAGGCTATACAGCTCAAAAGCAAGTGTGCTTACTTCGAGGCTATCATGCCCATCCATGCCAGATGGATTCCACCGATATAGATAATTGTTTGTTCGTTCATTCATTATCATGGGATCATCTGCAGAAAGTTTGGACCAAGTCTTTGATGAACCGATTAGCCTGGCCTGAGATTCGATTAAGAGGGTTTGAGCAGGGATTTGGAATTTGTTCAGGGTTCTGATGGCTTGCCTACTCTTCACAAAGGACAGACACCATGGGATCTTTAATATGCACCAACCAATGCTGGCAGATGGGAAGCACAGTTGGTATATACAGGAAGGTTCATTTGGACCAATCACATATCTGCTTGCATCCCAATCTCATATATGCAGCAGTTTATTGAATTATTTAAAACTTTTACCAGATGCGTTTCTCCGACTCAACATATTTCACTCAACCTGCATTGGCTATTATAGAATGTCTTCATCAGGATATATTTCCACATTGTATTACATACAGTATCTGCAATTGTGAAATATACAGCACAATTTTTTTTGTTCAAGTTTAAAAGTAAAGCTCGGTGGAAAAGCTCTCTTCAAATATGTGTGCCCCATGATGCAACACCACCTGCTGGCACTATTTTTCACCGGTAGTGTGTGGGCAGATCTGAGTATACCAGATGTAGAATCGATAACTAGACACATTGACGTGAGTATGCTATTGCTGTTTTATTATATATCTTCCCCTCACCCCATGCAGTTCTTAAGCTCACCCAATGCAGTTCTTCCAGGATGTGTTGGATCCATGCATTATATGCATCCTGTATGCGATTTAATAATTTGATTTGAACATACTTCACTTTGTCACAGCTACAAGGTGATTTATTCCAGGATATAATTGGTGATCATTCATATCAATTTTCACTGTGAATTAGACACAGAAAATCGCTGCAACGTGCACAGATGAATTAATGTGAACTGAAAGGGCACCAATCATCCACAGAATTACCAAATGAGCTATGAATAAAAATGTTATACACATCTCAAAAAGGGAAATCCATTAATGTTCGCACGAGGGGATGTTTGGGCTGATGGGTACATGATGCATATTTGGGAAAGGGGGGGGGTTGTAGAATATAGTGTGTTTACGAATTTGAATCTGTGTACTATTCAAATTAAATTTCTCTCTTCTTTCAGATTTTTCAACTTTCTTTTGAATCATTGAAAATTTTTGTACTTCAGGAGATCAAATATTGTCATGCCTGTTAATTATAGTCTGCCATGCAATAAGACATGATTTGGAATGGACGTTCCATCAGGTATTACTGGCTCCTTGTATGATTTTCATCTTTTGAGGGTGTGGATAACTATTCTGTTTGTGATGAACGTTCCCGGAGCCTTGATCCTTTGACCCTTTAAGAATGCCTTTGAATAAGAGCAAAAAGTATTTTGATTCAGTGATGCTGTGTTTTTCATTGTTTTGAAGTTGTTGTGGCATTGCAGTTGGAATGTTTTTTTTGTGAATAATTATGTGTGTGTGTGTGTGTGTGTGTGTGTGTGTGTGTGTGTGTGTGTGTGTGTGTGTGTGTGTGTGTGTGTGTGTGTGTGTGTGTGTGTGTGTGTGTAAAACCAAAAGGGTTGTAAGGAGACCACATTATCAAGTAAACATGTGAATCTTGAATTATATTGTTTTGTAACATTTTCCCACCATTTGAGGAAACATTGTAACACTGTCACACACAAAAGGATGCACACAAGGCCTCTTCCAACGATGGTGTGTAAATCAACTCTAATACCAAACATTTAAATTACGATTTGTGGATGTCTTTGCCACATAACTTCAGCATTAAACACTCTGATGTTGTTCAATGCAAAACAGATTAAAATAGACACACATACACACACACACACACACACACACACACACACACACACACACACACACACACACACACACACACACACACACACACACACACACACACACACACACACACACACACACACACACACACACACACACACACACACACACACACACACACACACACACACACACGTATACACACATACACACATATACACACATATACATCCACACATACACACATACACACACATACACACACAGAAATATACACACATATACACACAAACACACACAGGCACACATACACACATATGCACACATATACACACAAGCATACACACATACACACAAAAGGACATACACAAGGATACACACACACACACACACACACACACATCCACAAACAAGGATAAACACACACAAACACACAAGTATACACACATACACAAACCCACATATACATACACACATACACACAAAAGGATATACACAAGGATACACACACATACACACACATGGATAAACACACATACACACACATACACCCATACACACACACAAACATACACACACATATACACACAAGTATACACAAATATACACAAAAGGATATTCACAAGGATTCATATACATACATACACACACAAGGATAAACACACACGTATACACACGCATACACACATATACACACATACACACATACACACACACAAGTATACACACATTCACACAAAAGAATATACACAAGGATACACAAATACACAAAATATGCACACAGATACACACAAGTATCCACAAATACACACAAGCATACACACATACACACAAAAGGATATTCGGAAGGATTTACAAACATACACACACAAGGATAAACACACACATACACACAAGTATACACACACATACACACATATACACACAAGTTTACACAAATACACTCACACACAAATACACTTAATTATACACACATACACACAAAAGGATATTCACAAGGATTCACAAACATACACACACAAGAACAAACACACACATACACACAAGGATACACACACACACACACATACACAAATATAGACACACATACACAAGGCTTACCCATGGTGATCGTTTTGTAATTGTAGATATCTAGTTACCTCCCTCCGCCACCGGAGGTGAAGGAGGTTATGTTTTCACCCATTTCTGTCTGTTTGTTTTTGTGCGGGATATCTCAAAAAGTTGTGGATGGATTCGGATGAAATTCTGTGGACAGGTTGGGTGTGTGAAAAGGACAAACTTTTTAGATTTTGGTGAAGATCCGGTTCCGGATACGAGAATTATTTAATTTCAAAAGTGATTTTTCACCATTGAGAGATGGGGCCAAAAACGATATCGTAGTGTTTAGCATGATATTTCAAAAATGTATTGGGCCCGATATGTTCTCGGTGCTCAGGCAGAGGTATGCACTCTAGCAAGTGCCCTTCTAGTTTACAGATGTTATTTTTTTATCTTATAAACGACACTTGGTGTTTTGGGTCTTCCTTGGCAAAATTGCATTGTCCTTTTCATCTTGAAAGATTTCAGCCCCCACATCTCAGCGAGGTTACTCTCAAGCTTTACTTCTGTTTTGGAGGCAGTTAATCTCTGTTTGGAGCATGTTATTTTCAGGTCACATGTAGGTGTCGACTTTCATTCCAAAGGACAGCAGCTTCAAGCACATCATCGTTGTCATTAAAGGGCAATTAATTCAGATGATGTCATTAAAGGGCAATTAATTGAATGATGGTTATTAACATTGTCGTTGCTACTGTACTGATTTCATTTAATATTCTTCCTAACTTAATTTTTGCAAGGATCTCAACTCTTTAAACATAAAAATTGAATACTCTCATGCTTAAATGAGGGAATGAAAAGGCAGAGTATTATCTTGTATAGCTGCTGTGCTGCTGGCAATGATTGGCACTCAATGAGCAAACTGCAGCCGTGACAGGACGTCCATATATGCTGCAGCCTGCAGCCCTGGGGGACAATGCATCGGCATCTAGGAGGAAGGAGGGACGGAAGGAGATAACTACCGAAATGTCCCGCCTTCAAACTTGTCACGTAAGCTTTGTTTCTCATGTTTACAAGACTGGGGTGAATGGTGTTTCAGCATTACCTTTTGACGTCAAACTACGCCCCGACGATTGACAGTTTTTCTGGAGGTTATAATTGTTGATGTAACTATTTATAAATCAGTGCCCAAAACTATTGCAAAAGAAGCATTTATATATAAACTATGCCCTAAAGTATTTGGAAGGCAAGACCTTAATTTTACATTCTCGTGTGCAGGACACCTTATCTTTGTAACCATATGTCCATCAGGTTTGTTTCGCAAAATAATGTGCAATGCCTGATCTTATATATGAATTCTCATACTTTGAAGAGCAAAAACTACCCTGTGAATCAGACAGGATGTTTTCATCCATTTTGATTCCTGGTTAAATTATAACAAAAACACAATATACTGAGGCAGCAGCTTGGAAATGCTGGTATGACACTGCAGGAAGTCACGATTTGCTGTGGTGACAAACGCGCTACAGATGACCCAAAAAGGTGATGGGAGTGATATGCCGTTGGGCTTTCTACATTCCAAGGCCATGAGTCATTTGGGTAGTCGCCCAACAATGTGTGTGGAAGTCTTCAAAGAGGCACATTCCGCACATTCTTTCTGTGAGGCCCTGTGCAGGCCACTCACCCGTTGGAGCCCCTGGACTGTCAGGAAGGAAATGGGAGCAATGGTCATCCTCTCTGTACAGCTGGGAAGGAAAACAGCTGGATTTGCTTACTTGCAAATGAGTGGTACTTTTGTGCTGCGATGAAGAAAAATAGCTAAATATTTATGAAAAGTTCATGTGTTGCATTATTAAATCTTGTAATCTTAGTAAACTCGGAGATATAATTTGTTCCTTACTGGCAAGTTTTCACTTTCTGTTTGGGTTTAGATTTTAATTTAATGTAATATTTTGTTTTAACACATTTATTATGAGTCACCTGTCTATTTCCATTGCATTCCCATTTTTAGCAAATGTTATTAATCATTGACTCTTTTAAATGATTCTCTTTCCATCATGACATTTTACTGGGCTAGCATCATAGCTGGCTGACCAATGATGACTCAGTCTACTTGAGAGAGATAACACGTGGCAAGACATTATAAAATGATAAATAAGTAACTTCACCAGGCTAGCAGTGAAAACGTCATTGAAGACAAGGGGCATCTGTTTATCAGGGTGGATAGGATGATGTGGGGGAGGGGTGCGAGAGGTTGTAGGTTGAATTAAGAAAATAAGAGAAATATAATGCAAGGGTATTGATAGTGGGAGAAAGAAGGAGCAGATGGGGGTTGAAACATTGAAGAAGTCGGGAGGGGATGATGGATCAAATTTTTCCTTTTTGAATACATAACAAAGAAATAGTCCAAATAGATTTTTTTTTAATGGTCACATTTACCTTCAGCCAGAAGCAAAAGCGTTGTAAAATATGTGTGTATATATATATATATATATATATATATATATATATATATATATATATATATATATATATATATATATATATATATATATATATATATATATATATATATATATATATATATATATATATATATTCTTACAAACCCCCACAGAACAGTTTTATACCAAAAATACATTGATTCAAATTATGATTAGAGTGCAAAAGACAAAAAGTTGGCAAATTTGAAAAGCAGACTTAACGTATCCGAACATGGAAAATGCTCCAAATAGCATTTATGTTATAACATGTAATTTTGAAATACATAAAGTGATCATCACCGACACTATTTCTAATATACGCATGGGGAAGGTGTGTATGGGTTACAGAAAGTTCATTAAAATACATAAATCTGAATCAGATGACATCAGATTAAGGGGAAGAGGAAAGGATGTACTGTATGTATGTACTGTATTTATGTATACATATGGTTGTTGTCCCCATTTGTGGGTTTCAAGAGGTGGGAGGAAGTTCTTCCAGAACTCCAAATCTCCATCTCCTCTTGTTTTTGTCGAAAGGATCATGATCCATGAACCAAATTGTGAAACTTCGTTCTCATAGCCTCCTAGGGCTCTTTTCAGAATCTTCATTGAACCTCTGACAGCCTCCACTTGTAGCTCCATTGGGGTCATATTCCCCGGAATGATTTTTAAGTTCTCAGTAAGGGTTTTCTTTGTCATTCCTGTAGCTCTATCACTGGTACAATTTCAACTTTCTTCAATTTCCAAGTCCTCCTGACCTCATTTTTCAGATCCTGGTATTTGGTCATTTTCTTTATTTATTGGCATCTATCGATATTCTGCTATAATGGAGCTAAGTGTTTATCATCTCCTCCGAGACGAAGCATTAACGGTCCATGAAACTCAGCTATATCGTACTTGGTATACATGACTCTGGATCGCTATACATTCTAGCTTGCTATCACGAGCGAATGAGCAAAAATTAGGGGGGTTAAAAAGTGAAGCCGAGGCCATTGAGTATTAGCTATGCAGCCCGAGGTACATCACCGAACATGATTGGTCCAATGCTATCACGTGCCTACCATAAAACAGACTAGTGATGGCAGGATTTTACTACAATGGAGCTGAGTGTTTATTATCTCCTCCGAGACGAAGCGTCAATGGTCCACGAAACTCAGCTCTATTGTACTTGGTATACATGACTCTGGATCGCTATACTTTTTAGCTCACAAGCGAAAATGTACATGCGCGCTCATTATCGCCTGTTACTCTACTGCATCTTCCAAAAAATGCTGTGACAACATATTCGGTGTCTCTGTGTGACTATCTTCAATTACAACCCCATAAAAGCCACTCAGGAATCAACACCTCATTCTGAAAAATGGCACGTGAAAAAGGAAAGAAATCACAGTCATTGGGAACTGAAACGTCGATCAACAATGCCGACTTTTCCTTTTGTGTTTGAGCACAATGTCCAGACGCAGTGCTTTGTTTGCAACACCCACACTTGACAGGATAATCTTGTCATCCGTGAGAGTTATATGTTCATTTTTAAAGTTATGTGCAGTATTATGTATGTATGTACAGTACGTACGCATGTACAATATGTATGAATGGTTTGCATGTACAGTATGTATGTATGTATGTATGTATGTATGTGCAGTATTATGTACGGTCTGTATGTGCAGTAGGTATGTATGGTCTGTATGTATGTATGTATGTATGTGCAGTATGTACACTACCGGTCGAATGTTTTAGAATACCCCCATTTTTCCAGTTTTTACTGAAATTTAAGCAGTTTAATGTTTCAATGTACTCTGATATTAAAGCAAAGAACAAATAAACAATTGCAGATAAAAAAAATCGTGCAATCGTTTTGTTGAACAAAATTTAATCCAAATTTTTGACTCATCAAAGTTGACACCTTTTGCAGATATAACAGCTGAACATACTCGTGGCATTCTTCCACAATGGAAATGAAATATTGTTCGTAAAGTTCTTCCCAACACTGTTGCGGAAGTTCCCACAAATGTGTTGCACTTGTATGTTGCTTTGCTTTCACCCTTCTGTCCAGTTCATCCCAAACCAGCCCGATGGGTTTAAGTCTGGAGACTGTGCTGGCCATTCCATGATTTGAAGCCTACCGTCTTGTTCTTTTATTCTAAGGTAGTTCTGACATAGCCTGGAGATATGTTTTGGTTCGTTATCTTGCTGTAGGATGAACCCCTGACCAACTAGGCGTAGACCAGAGGGTATTGCATGGCGCTGCAAAATGCTGTGGTAGCCCTTTTGGTTCAGGGTGCCAGTCACTCTGTGCAAGTCGCCGACTCTGGATCCAGCAAAAGAGCCCCAGATCATCACTCTTCCACCTACATGTGTGACAGTTGGTGTCACACACTGAGGAACCATCCTTTCGCCTACTCGACGGCGTACAAAAACCCTGCGTGATGAACCAAAGATTTCAAATTTTGAT